>NC_041387.1:279787152-279906552 GCF_002162155.2 Triticum dicoccoides | reverse complement strand
CAAAGTTGAATAAACGCTCAACGACGGTACTGTGCTGGTCCTAGGCTAGACTGTGCTAGAGACGCGAGCCTAGAACACCAACAAAATCACGGCGCGGCACGTAACAAGGGAAAAGCACACTCTGAAAAAAATCGTTTTCGAAAAACACTATAATGGCGAGTATCTCAACACTATAATGCGTTTTCGAAAAAAATTCTGGCTATCCTATTTTTAGGTGTTTCTGAGTGTTTTGAGACAGGTGCCATTATAGGAAGTTTTTTTTGACCCGTTTCCAGTTTTTGGGTCCGGGCAGTCGAAAAAAAAAAATTGGTCGAAAAAATTTCGTGCGCATCCTGTCAGTTTGAGCTAGGAAGAGTTTTGAGACACTCGCCATTATAGTGATATTTCGCAAAAAAAAAACAGCGCAAAAAAAAAGAGCGCAAAAAAAAGAGCGATTTTTTTCAGAGTGTGCTTTTCCCTTGTTTACGTGCCGCGCCGTGATTTTGTTGGTGTTTTAGGCTCGCGTCTCTAGCACAGTCTAGCCTAGGACCAGCACAGTACCGTCGTTGAGCGTTTATTCAACTTTGCATCTCTGAATTGATTATTGCTGACCCTTTTTGCTACCATACTATAAGCCTTCCCAGCTCCACATACATCTACGTCGTGTGTTCGACTCTCCCTGGTAATCGCTCTATCCAAGCTTTGAGAGTTTTTGACTACAACGGTTGCCGATCACCGCCTGCTGCTGGGTAAGAACTGGTAAGAATTTGAGATTTGCTTGACGGATTTGTGACACCCACCACCACCACTTCTTAGTAGTCTGTAGGATCATATTCTTGTGTGTTTCTATTGCTGCTAACCATGCCAGGATCACAAGCCGACGAGATTGACTGGGAGAACTTATCGAACAAGGAGCTTCATGATAAGTTTCAGCAAATGATGACTGAACAGGTACAAGATGTGCTAAACAATTTTGAAGAGGCCATGGAGAAGATCACTGGCCTTGAGAAGACGTTCGAAACAAAGCTCGATAACAGATTTAATGAACTGCTTGCGCGTCTTCCACCACCGGCTGCACCTGTCGCACCTCTGCAACAACAACAACTACGCCCCCTTTCGAATCAGTATGGACGAGCATAGCGTGTTCCTATTGAGCCAGGACAAACTTCTGGTGCCGCTGCTACTGCTGTTGGTGCTTCTTTGGCTCCTGCTACTGCTCCTGCTGGTACCCAGGAGGATGATGAGTATGCGGGTGATTATGAGGATGAGGGTGATCAAAATCAGATCTACGAGCAGCCACCAGCACCAGCACCAGCAGGTCGACCTCAGGTATATATTCGTCATGGTAGGCCTGCACCACCACCTCAGGTACGAGATGATGTCCATATTCCTAAACTGAAATTGAATATTCCACCATTTGAGGGTAGATATGTTCCTGATATATATCTTACTTTGATGAGGACATCAATACAATTGTTACACCCACAGCCCCTGCTGCTATACATACTGGACCAATTACTAGAGCTCGTGCACGCCAACTAAATTACGAGGTACTTTTGTTTCTTGGTAATGATTCTAATGTTCATGAGAATATGATGCTGCCTAAATTGGATACATTTGTTTTGCTTACAAATGAAGGGCCTAGCTTGGAGAAGGATGAACATTGGAGCAAGAACAAGCATGGAGATGATGGCATGCGCAAGGGAAACAAGAACGGAGTTACAAGTGATGATTTCAGGACTTTGAAGCCACCATAATGGGTGCATGAAGCCTTGGACGAAATATACAAGATGCCACTTCATAAATTTCGTCCCGAGGCTATTTTAGGTGCTGCATCACCTTATTATTGGGCCAGGCCCATGTAATTTCGAAATACATAAGTATAGGCTATTTTTAGAGTCAGTATGTGTGGGGAAACAAGAGATAGGGTTGATTTCGGACCCCTCCACCAAGGGCCACGAAATTCCCCCCTCTTCCTCCATATATACAGCCCTTAGGGTATCGTTTAGACTTTGGGTTTTGTTTAGATTAAAAGTTCGCCATAGCTGCAACTTCGCGTACTTCGTTTGTGTTCAACGACCAGACAAAGGCGTCACAGAACCCCACATTGATCAATAAAGCTTTCATCTTATATTCGCAATATCCAGATTGCAATCTTAGTTTCTTGCTTGTTCTTCGTTTGCTCGCAGGAAACATACCCTCGTGGTCAGGTTGATCGTGCTCCTGCGTGGTCAATAACCTCTCGGAGTTGGTTTAGCGATTGCTAAGGCGCGACGTCCTCGCACGTTCGTAGTCGGATCGTCAAAGTCGACTTCCACCAAAGCGAAATCCACCATCTCATCGAAAGACGGGACACCTCCGCCTCTATCAAGTTGTATCAGATTTCCAGGTTGCTCGGTGAGATTTTACAGTTTTTCGTAGTTTAGATCGAGTCTGTTCTTCATACCTACAGTCCACGAAAAAGCCACAAAAAAAATTAGGGTTAGTTCATCATATCCTGACCAATCTGAGCCTTTGCATAATCTTTTTAGGGTTTTGCTTTGTTGAATTTGCGGTTGCATCGTCGTGTCTAGTTGCTGGTCTTAGAGTCTAGTCTTTTAGAGTTTCGAGTTCTGGTCATAAGTTGTCACGCCGCCGCCGCACCATCATCATCGCCCCTGCCATCTACCACCACCGCTCCGAATCCGTATCCATATACCACCACCAATCCGTGTCCATATACCACCACCGATCCATATCCATATACTACCACCGCTACCACCACCGCTGCCATATACCACCACCATATATCCACCACCAATCCGAGTTCCTTGCATATTAGGTTTGTTTTCGAGATCCATCTAAATTCCGATTCGTGTTTCCTTGCCGGAGTAGGTTTCGGAAAAAAAAAAGTCGGGTAGCCACGCTCCATTTAGGCCCAAAAATTTTCGAAAACGCATTTTTCGAAAAAATTTCTGGCTATCCTATTTTTAGGTGTTTCTGAGTGTTTTGAGATAGGTGCCATTATAGGAAGTTTTTTTTGACCCGTTTCCAGTTTTTGGGTCCGGGCAGTCGAAAAAAAAAATTGGTCGAAAAAATTTCGTGCCCATCCTGTCCGTTTGAGCTAGGAAGAGTTTTGAGACACTCGCCATTATAGTGATTTTTCGCAAAAAAAAGCAGCGCAAAAAAAAAGAGCGCAAAAAAAAGAGCGAAAAAAAAATTCAGAGTGTGCTTTTCCCTTGTTTACGTGCCGCGCCGTGATTTTGTTGGTGTTCTAGGCTCGCGTCTCTAGCACAGTCTAGCCTAGGACCAGCACAGTACCGTCGTTGAGCGTTTATTCAACTTTGCATCTCTGAATTGATTATTGCTGACCCTTTTTGCTACCATACTATAAGCCTTCCCAGCTCCACATACATCTACGTCGTGTGTTTGACTCTCCCTGGTAATCGCTCTATCCAAGCTTTGAGAGTTTTTGACTACAACGGTTGCCGATCACCGCCTGCTGCTGGGTAAGAACTGGTAAGAATTTGAGATTTGCTTGACGGATTTGTGATACACCACCACCGCTTCTTAGTAGTCTGTAGGATCATATTCTTGTGTGTTTCTATTGCTGCTAACCATGCCAGGATCACAAGCCGACGAGATTGACTGGGAGAACTTATCGAACAAGGAGCTTCATGATAAGTTTCAGCAAATGATGACTGAACAGGTACAAGATGTGCTGAACAATTTTGAAGAGGCCATGGAGAAGATCACTGGCCTTGAGAAGACGTTCGAAACAAAGCTCGATAACAGATTTAATGAACTGCTTGCGCGTCTTCCACCACCGGCTGCACCTGCCGCACCTCTGCAACAACAACAACTACGCCCCCTTCCGAATCAGTATGGACGAGCACAGCGTGTTCCTATTGAGCCAGGACAAAATTCTGGTGCCGCTGCTACTGCTGTTGGTGCTTCTTTGGCTCCTGCTACTGCTCCTGCTGGTACCCAGGAGGATGATGAGTATGCGGGCGATTATGAGGATGAGGTTGATCAAAATCAGATCTATGAGCAGCCACCAGCACCACCACCAGCAGGTCGACCTCAGGTATATATTCGTAATGGTAGGCCACCACCACCTCAGGTACGCGATGATGTCCATATTCCTAAACTGAAATTGAATATTCCACCATTTGAGGGTAGATATGTTCCTGATATATATCTTACTTGGGAGTTAGAAACTGAACAACGATTTACATGTTTACAATATCCTGAGGAGAACCGAGTTGCTGCTGCTGTTTGTGCTTTCACTAGTTTTGCATGTGTATGGTGGTCTGAACATTGTAGATTATATCCTATTCCAACTACTTGGGCTGCTTTGAAAACTGCTATGCGTACGCGTTGGGTTCCACCATATTATCAACGTGAATTGCTTCAAAAATTGCAGCGTTTAAGACAAGAGAAAAATTCTGTAGAAGAATATTATCAGGAATTACAAACTGGCATGATTAGATGTGGTATTGTTGAGGAGAATGAAGCTATGCTTGCACGTTTTCTGGGTGGATTAAATAGAGAGATTCAGACCATTCTAGACTATAAGGAGTATACTAATATCACTCGTTTATTCCATCTTGCTTGTAAAGCTGAACGTGAAGTGCAGGATCGACAAGCATTCGCGCGAACTAACTTTTCTGCAGGCCGACCTTCATCATGGACACCGCGTGCATCTTCTACTTCAACTGCACGAGCACCTCAATCAGGTGCCTTCTACAGCCGTGATACAAGAAAACAGGAACAACCACCATTATCTGCCAAGAGCGCACCTGCCGGGCCTGCACAGAGTTCTTCTTCTTCCAGGGCATCAACAGGGCACACAAGTGATATTCTTTGTCGTCGTTGTAAGGGAGGAGGTCATTATGCGAGAGAATGCAAATCTCCGCGTGTGATGATTGCTACCGCGGATGGTGGATATGAGTCCGCTAGTGACTACGATGAGGAGACTTTGGCTCTTATTACACGTGAAGAACATGGTGGAGATGATTCTGATCATGAGACGCAATACATGGCTCCTGAAGACGCTGACAGGTATGAATGTTTAGTTGCTCAACGTGTTTTGAGTGTGCAGGTCACACAAGCTGAGCAAAATCAGAGGCACAATTTGTTCCATACCAAGGGAGTTGTGAAGGAACGTTCTGTGCACGTCATCATAGACGGAGGGAGCTGCAACAACTTGGCTAGCATGGAGATGGTGGAGAAGCTTTCTCTCACCACAAGACCACATCCACATCCTTACTACATCCAATGGTTCAACAACAGCGGCAAGGTTAAGGTAACACGTACTGTTCGTGTGCATTTTAGTATATCTACATATGCTGATTATGTTGATTGTGATGTGGTACCTATGCAAGCATGTTCCTTATTACTTGGTAGACCATGGCAATTTGATAAAAATTCTGTACACCATGGTAGAAACAATCACTATACTCTTGTTCATAAGGATAAAAATATTACTTTGCTTCCTATGACTCCTGATTCCATTTTGAAAGATGATATTAATAGAGCTAATAAAGCACAACAGGAGAAGAATAAGAGTGAAAATCATATTGTGGCAAAAGAATTTGAGCAACAAATGAAGCCTAATAATAAACCATCTAGTGTTGCTTCTGAAATTAAATTGAAAAGTGCATGTTTATTTGCCACCAAATCTGATATTGATGAGCTAGATTTCAGCAAATCTGTTTGCTATGCTTTTGTGTGCAACGAGGCATTATTTTCATTCGAGGACGTGCCTTCCTCTTTGCCTCCTGCTGTCACTAACATTTTGCAGGAGTTCGCTGACGTTTTTCCACAAGACGTGCCACCGGGATTACCGCCTATTCGAGGGATTGAGCATCAGATTGACTTAATTCCCGGTGCTTCACTGCCAAACCGTGCACCATACCCTACCAATCCAGAGGAGACGAAGGAGATTATGCGTCAAGTACAAGAGCTTCTCGACAAAGGTTATATACGCGAATCCCTTAGTCCTTGTGCTGTTCCTATTATTCTAGTGCCGAAAAAGGATGGTACATCACGTATGTGTGTTGATTGTAGAGGCATTAATAATATTACTATTCGTTATCGTCATCCTATTCCTAGGCTAGATGATATGCTTGATGAATTGAGTGGCTCTACAATATTCTCCAAGTTGATTTGCGTAGTGGCTACCATCAAATTCGTATGAAATTGGGAGATGAATGGAAAACAGCATTTAAAACTAAGTTTGGATTATATGAGTGGTTAGTCATGCCTTTTGGGTTAACTAATGCACCTAGTACTTTCATGAGATTAATGAACGAAGTTTTACGTGCTTTCATTGGACGATTTGTGGTAGTTTACTTTGATGACATATTGATTTATAGCAGATCTTTGGAGGAACATTTGGAACATTTACGTGCTGTTTTTATTGCTCTACGTGATGCACGTTTGTTTGGTAACCTTGGGAAGTGCACCTTTTGCACTGACCGAGTATCTTTTCTTGGCTATGTTGTTACTCCACAGGGAATTGAAGTTGATAAAGCCAAGATTGAAGCTATTGAGAGTTGGCCGCAGCCCAAAACGGTCACACAAGTGAGGAGTTTTCTTGGCCTCGCTGGATTCTATAGGCGTTTTGTGAGAGATTTCAGCACCATTGCTACACCTCTCAATGAGCTTACAAAGAAAGATGTGCCTTTTCTTTGGGGTACCGCACTGGAAGAAGCCTTCACGGTATTGAAAGATAAGTTGACACATGCTCCTTTACTCCAACATCCTGATTTTAATAAGACTTTTGAGCTTGAATGTGATGCTAGTGGAATTGGATTAGGAGGTGTGTTATTACAAGATGGCAAACCTGTTGCATACTTTTCTGAAAAATTGAGTGGGCCTAGTCTGAATTATTCTACTTATGATAAAGAATTATATGCTCTTGTTCGGACTTTAGAAACATGGCAACATTATTTATGGCCCAAAGAATTTGTTATACATTCTGATCATGAATCTTTGAAACATATTAAAAGTCAAGCTAAACTGAATCGTAGACATGCTAAATGGGTTGAATTCATTGAGACTTTCCCTTATGTCATTAAACACAAGAAGGGAAAAGAAAATGTTATTGCTGATGCATTGTCTTGTCGCTATACTATGCTTTCACAACTTGACTTCAAAATATTTGGTTTGGAGACCATCAAAGATCAATATGTGCATGATGCTGATTTTAAAGATGTAATGCAGAATTGTAAAGAAGGAAGAATGTGGAACAAGTTTGTTGTTAACGATGGATTTGTGTTTCGTGCTAACAAGTTATGCATTCCAGCTAGCTCCGTTCGTCTTTTGTCGTTGCAGGAGGCGCATGGAGGAGGATTAATGGGACACTTTGGCGTGAAGAAGACGGAGGACGTACTTGCTACACATTTCTTTTGGCCAAAGATGAGACGGGATGTTGAGCGTTTTATTGCTCGCTGCACTACATGTCAAAAAGCTAAGTCACGACTCAATCCTCATGGTTTATATATATGCCTTTGCCTGTACCTAGTGTTCCTTGGGAGGATATATCTATGGACTTTGTTTTAGGTTTACCTCGAACAAAGAAGGGGAGGGATAGCATATTTGTTGTCGTGGATAGATTCTCGAAAATGGCACACTTTATACCATGTCATAAAAGTGATGATGCTGTTAATGTTGCTGATTTGTTCTTTCGTGAAATTATTCGCTTGCATGGTGTGCCAAATACTATTGTTTCAGATCGTGATACTAAATTTCTTAGCCACTTTTGGAGATGTTTATGGGCTAAGTTGGGGACTAAACTGCTTTTTAGTACTACTTGTCACCCCCAAACTGATGGACAAACTGAAGTAGTCAATAGAACGTTGTCTACTATGCTTAGGGCTGTTTTGAAGAATAATAAGAAAATGTGGGAAGAATGCCTGCCTCATATTGAATTTGCTTATAATCGTTCATTGCATTCTACTACTAAGATGTGCCCTTTTGAAGTTGTGTATGGTTTCCTACCTCGTGCACCTATTGATTTGTTGCCTCTTCCATCTTCGGAGAAGGTTAATTTTGATGCTAAACAACGTGCTGAATTGATTTTAAAAATGCATGAGTTAACTAAGGAAAACATTGAGCGCATGAATGCTAAATATAAACTTGCTGGAGATAAGGGTAGAAAACATGTTGTGTTTGCACCTGGAGATCTTGTTTGGTTACATTTGCGTAAGGATAGATTTCCTGATTTGCGCAAATCAAAGTTAATGCCACGTGCTGATGGTCCCTTTAAGGTGTTAGAGAAAATAAATGATAATGCATATAAACTTGAGCTGCCTGCAGATTTTGAGGTTAGTCCCACTTTTAACATTGCAGATTTGAAGCCTTATTTGGGTGAGGAAGATGAACTTCCGTCGAGGACGACTTCATTTCAAGAAGGGGAGGATGATGAGGACATCAATACAATTGTTACACCCACAGCCCCTGCTGCTATACATACTGGACCAATTACTAGAGCTCGTGCATGCCAACTAAATTACCAGGTACTTTCGTTTCTTGGTAATGATTCTAATGTTCATGAGAATATGATGCTGCCTAAATTGGATACATTTGTTTTGCTTACAAATGAAGGGCCTAGCTTGGAGAAGGATGAACATTGGAGCAAGAACAAGCATGGAGATGATGGCATGCGCAAGAGAAACAAGAACGGAGTTACAAGTGATGATTTCAGGACTTTGAAGCCACCATAATGGGTGCATGAAGCCTTGGACGAAATATACAAGATGCCACTTCATAAATTTCGTCCCGAGGCTATTTTAGGTGCTGCGTCACCTTATTATTGGGCTAGGCCCATGTAATTTCGAAATACATAAGTATAGGCTATTTTTAGAGTCCGTATGTGTGGGGAAACAAGAGATAGGGTTGATTTCGGACCCCTCCACCAAGGGCCACGAAATTCCCCCCTCTTCCTCCATATATACAGCCCTTAGGGTATCGTTTAGACTTTGGGTTTTGTTTAGATTAAAAGTTCGCCATAGCTGCAACTTCGCGTACTTCGTTTGTGTTCAACGACCAGACAAAGGCATCATAGAACCCCACATTGATCAATAAAGCTTTCATCTTATATTCGCAATATCCAGATTGCAATCTTAGTTTCTTGCTTGTTCTTCGTTTGCTCGCAGGAAACAGACCCTCGTGGTCAGGTTGATCGTGCTCCGGCGTGGTCAATAACCTCTCGGAGTTGGTTTAGCGATTGCTAAAGCGCGACGTCCTCGCACGTTCGTAGTCGGATCGTCAAAGTCGACTTCCACCGAAGCGAAATCCAGCATCTCATCGAAAGACGGGACACCTCCGCCTCTATCATACTTGGGAGTTAGAAACTGAACAACGATTTACATGTTTACAATATCCTGAGGAGAGACGAGTTGCTGCTGCTGTTTGTGCTTTCACTAGTTTTGCATGTGTATGGTGGTCTGAACATTGTAGATTATATCCTATTCCAACTACTTGGGCTGCTTTGAAAACTGCTATGCGTACGCGTTGGGTTCCACCATATTATCAACGTGAATTGCTTCAAAAATTGCAGCGTTTAAGACAAGGAAAAAATTCTGTAGAAGAATATTATCAGGAATTACAAACTGGCATGATTAGATGTGGTATTGTTGAGGAGAATGAAGCTATGCTTGCACGTTTTCTGGGTGGATTAAATAGAGAGATTCAGACCATTCTAGACTATAAGGAGTATACTAATATCACTTGTTTATTCCATCTTGCTTGTAAAGCTGAACGTGAAGTGCAGGATCGACAAGCATTGGGGCGAACTAACTTTTCTGCAGGCCGGCCTTCATCATGGACACCACGTGCATCTTCTACTTCAACTGCACCAGCACCTCAATCAGGTGCCTCCTCCAGTCGTGATACAAGAAAACAGGCACAACCACCATTATCTGCCAAGAGCGCACCTTCCGGGCCTGCACAGAGTTCTTCTTCTTCCAGGGCATCAACAGGGCACACAAGTGATATTATTTGTCGTCGTTGTAAGGGAGGAGGACATTATGCGAGAGAATGCAAATCTCCGCGTGTGATGATTGCTACCGCGGATGGTGGATATGAGTCCGCTAGTGACTATGATGAGGAGACTTTGGCTCTTATTACACGTGAAGAACATGGTGGAGATGATTCTGGTAATGAGACGCAATACATGGCTCCTGAAGACGCTGACAGGTATGAATGTTTAGTTGCTCAACGTGTTTTGAGTGTGCAGATCACACAAGCTGAGCAAAATCAGAGGAACAATTTGTTCCGTACCAAGAGAGTTGTGAAGGAACGTTCTGTGCGCGTCATCATAGACGGAGGGAGCTGCAACAACTTGGCTAGCATGGAGATGGTCGAGAAGCTTTCTCTCACCACAAGACCACATCCACATCCTTACTACATCCAATGGTTCAACAACAGCGGCAAGGTTAAGGTAACACGTACTGTTCGTGTGCATTTTAGTATATCTACATATGCTGATTATGTTGATTGTGATGTGGTACCCATGCAAGCATGTTCCTTATTACTTGGTAGACCATGGCAATTTGATAAAAATTCTGTACACCATGGTAGAAACAATCACTATACTCTTGTTCATAAGGATAAAAATATTACTTTGCTTCCTATGACTCCTGATTCCATTTTGAAAGATGATATTAATAGAGCTAATAAAGCAAAACAGGAGACGAATAAGAGTGAAAATCAGATTGTGGCAAAAGAATTTGAGCAACAAATGAAGCCTAATAATAAACCATCTAGTGTTGCTTCTGAAATTAAATTGAAAAGTGCATGTTTATTTGCCACCAAATCTGATATTGATGAGCTAGATTTCAGCAAATCTGTTTGCTATGCTTTTGTGTGCAAAGAGGCATTATTTTCATTTGAGGATGTGCCTTCCTCTTTGCCTCCTGCTGTCACTAACATTTTGCAGGAGTTCGCTGACGTCTTTCCACAAGACGTGCCACCGGGATTACCGCCTATTCGAGGGATTGAGCATCAGATTGACTTAATTCCCGGTGCTTCACTGCCAAACCGTGCACCATACCGTACCAATCCAGAGGAGACGAAGGAGATTATGCGTCAAGTACAAGAGCTTCTCGACAAAGGTTATATACGCGAATCCCTTAGTCCTTGTGCTGTTCCTATTATTCTAGTGCCGAAAAAGGATGGTACATCACGTATGTGTGTTGATTGTAGAGGCATTAATAATATTACTATTCGTTATCGTCATCCTATTCCTAGGCTAGATGATATGCTTGATGAATTGAGTGGCTCTACAATATTCTCCAAAGTTGATTTGCGTAGTGGCTACCATCAGATTCGTATGAAATTGGGAGATGAATGGAAAACATCATTTAAAACTAAGTTTGGATTATATGAGTGGTTAGTCATGCCTTTTGGGTTAACTAATGCACCTAGTACTTTCATGAGATTAATGAACGAAGTTTTACGTGCTTTCATTGGACGATTTGTGGTAGTTTACTTTGATGACATATTGATTTATAGCAGATCTTTGGAAGAACATTTGGAACATTTACGTGTTGTTTTTATTGCTCTACGTGATGCACGTTTGTTTGGTAACCTTGGGAAGTGCACCTTTTGCACCGACCGAGTATCTTTTCTTGGCTATGTTGTTACTCCACAGGGAATTGAAGTTGATAAAGCCAAGATTGAAGCTATTGAGAGTTGGCCGCAGCCCAAAACGGTCACACAAGTGAGGAGTTTTCTTGGCCTCGCTGGATTCTATAGGCGTTTTGTGAGAGATTTCAGCACCATTGCTGCACCTCTCAATGAGCTTACAAAGAAAGATGTGCCTTTTCTTTGGGGTACCGCACTGGAAGAAGCCTTCACGGTATTGAAAGATAAGTTGATACATGCTCCTTTACTCCAACTTCCTGATTTTAATAAGACTTTTGAGCTTCAATGTGATGCTAGTGGAATTGGATTAGGAGGTGTGTTATTACAAGATGGCAAACCTGTTGCATACTTTTCTGAAAAATTGAGTGGGCCTAGTCTGAATTATTCTACTTATGATAAAGAATTATATGCTCTTGTTCGGACTTTAGAAACATGGCAACATTATTTATGGCCCAAAGAATTTGTTATACATTCTGATCATGAATCTTTGAAACATATTAAAAGTCAAGCTAAACTGAATCGTAGACATGCTAAATGGGTTGAATTCATTGAGACTTTCCCTTATGTCATTAAACACAAGAAGGGAAAAGAAAATGTTATTGCTGATGCATTGTCTCGTCGCTATACTATGCTTTCACAACTTGACTTCAAAATATTTGGTTTGGAGACCATCAAAGATCAATATGTGCATGATGCTGATTTTAAAGATGTAATGCAGAATTGTAAAGAAGGAAGAATGTAGAACAAGTTTGTTGTTAACGATGGATTTGTGTTTCGTGCTAACAAGCTATGCATTCCAGCTAGCTCCGTTCGTCTTTTGTTGTTGCAGGAGGCGCATGGAGGAGGATTAATGGGACACTTTGGCGTGAAGAAGACGGCGGACGTACTTGCTACACATTTCTTTTGGCCAAAGATGAGACGGGATGTTGAGCGTTTTATTGCTCGCTGCACTACATGTCAAAAAGCTAAGTCACGACTCAATCCTCATGGTTTATATATGCCTTTGCCTGTACCTAGTGTTCCTTGGGAGGATATATCTATGGACTTTGTTTTAGGTTTACCTCGAACAAAGAAGGGGAGGGATAGCATATTTGTTGTCGTGGATAGATTCTCGAAAATGGCACACTTTATACCATGTCATAAAAGCGATGATGCTGTTAATGTTGCTGATTTGTTCTTTCGTGAAATTATTCGCTTGCATGGTGTGCCAAATACTATTGTTTCAGATCGTGATACTAAATTTCTTAGCCACTTTTGGAGATGTTTATGGGCTAAGTTGGGGACTAAACTGCTTTTTAGTACTACTTGTCACCCCCAAATTGATGGACAAACTGAAGTAGTCAATAGAACGTTGTCTACTATGCTTAGGGCTGTTTTGAAGAATAATAAGAAAATGTGGGAGGAATGCTTGCCTCATATTGAATTTGCTTATAATCGTTCATTGCATTCTACTACTAAGATGTGCCCTTTTGAAGTTGTGTATGGTTTCCTACCCCGTGCACCTATTGATTTGTTGCCTCTTCCATCTTCGGAGAAGGTTAATTTTGATGCTAAACAACGTGCTGAATTGATTTTAAAAATGCATGAGTTAACTAAGGAAAACATTGAGCGCATGAATGCTAAATATAAACTTGCTGGAGATAAGGGTAGAAAACATGTTGTGTTTGCAACTGGAGATCTTGTTTGGTTACATTTGCGTAAGGATAGATTTCCTGATTTGCGCAAATCAAAGCTAATGCCACGTGCTGATGGTCCCTTTAAGGTGTTAGAGAAAATAAATGATAATACATATAAACTTGAGCTGCCTGCAGATTTTGGGGTTAGTCCCACTTTTAACATTGCAGATTTGAAGCCTTATTTGGGTGAGGAAGATGAACTTCCGTCGAGGACGACTTCATTTCAAGAAGGGGAGGATGATGAGGACATCAATACAATTGTTACACCCACAGCCCCTGCTGCTATACATACTGGACCAATTACTAGAGCTCGTGCACGCCAACTAAATTACCAGGTACTTTCGTTTCTTGGTAATGATTCTAATGTTCATGAGAATATGATGCTGCCTAAATTGGATACATTTGTTTTGCTTACAAATGAAGGGCCTAGCTTGGAGAAGGATGAACATTGGAGCAAGAACAAGCATGGAGATGATGTCATGCGCAAGGGGAACAAGAACGGAGTTACAAGTGATGATTTCAGGACTTTGAAGCCACCATAATGGGTGCATGAAGCCTTGGACGAAATATACAAGATGCCACTTCATAAATTTCGTCCCGAGGCTATTTTAGGTGTTGCGTCACCTTATTATTGGGCCAGGCCCATGTAATTTCGAAATACATAAGTATAGGCTATTTTTAGAGTCCGTATGTGTAGGGAAACAAGAGATAGGGTTGATTTCGGACCCCTCCACCAAGGGCCACGAAATTCCCCCCCTCTTCCTCCATATATACAGCCCTTAGGGCATCGTTTAGACTTTGGGTTTTGTTTAGATTAAAAGTTCGCCATAGCTGCAACTTCGCGTACTTCGTTTGTGTTCAACGACCAGACAAAGGCGTCATAGAACCCCACCTTGATCAATAAAGCTTTCATCTTATATTCGCAATATCCAGATTGCAATCTTAGTTTCTTGTTTGTTCTTCGTTTGCTCGCAGGAAACAGACCCTCGTGGTCAGGTTGATCATGCTCCGGCGTGGTCAATAACCTCTCGGAGTTGGTTTAGCGATTGCTAAGGCGCGACGTCCTCGCACGTTCATAGTCGGATCGTCAAAGTCGACTTCCACCAAAGCGATATCCATCATCTTATCGAAAGAAGGGACACCTTTGCCTCTATCATCAGCACGTGGCATTAGCTTTGATTTGCGCAAATCAGGAAATCTATCCTTACGCAAATGTAACCAAACAAGATCTCTAGGTGCAAACACAACATGTTTTCTACCCTTATCTCCAGCAAGTTTATATTTAGCATTCATACGCTCAATGTTTTCCTTAGTTAACTCATGCATTTTTAAAATCAATTCAGCACGTTGTTTAGCATCAAAATTAACCTTCTCCGAAGATGGAAGAGGCAACAAATCAATAGGTGCACGAGGTAGGAAACCATACACAACTTGAAAAGGGCACATCTTAGTAGTAGAATGCAATGAACGATTATAAGCAAATTCAATATGAGGCAAGCATTCCTCCCACATTTTGTTATTATTCTTCAAAACAGCCCTAAGCATAGTAGACAACATTCTATTGACTACTTCAGTTTGTCCATCAGTTTGGGGGTGACAAGTAGTACTAAAAAGCAGTTTAGTCCCCAACTTAGCCCATAAACATCTCCAAAAGTGGCTAAGAAATTTAGTATCACGATCTGAAACAATAGTATTTGGCACACCATGCAAGCGAATAATTTCACGAAAGAACAAATCAGCAACATTAACAGCATCATCGCTTTTATGACATGGTATAAAGTGTGCCATTTTCGAGAATCTATCCACGACAACAAATATGCTATCCCTCCCCTTCTTTGTTCGAGGTAAACCTAAAACAAAGTCCATAGATATATCCTCCCAAGGAACACTAGGTACATGCAAAGGCATATATAAACCATGAGGATTGAGTCGTGACTTAGCTTTTTGACATGTAGTGCATCGAGCAATAAAACGCTCAACATCCCGTCTCATCTTTGGCCAAAAGAAATGTGTAGCAAGTACGTTGATAGAGGCAAAGGTGTCCCGTCTTTCGATGAGATGTTGGATACCGCTTTGGTGGAAGTCGACTTTGACGATCCGACTACGAACGTGCGAGGACGTCGCGCCTTAGCAATCGCTAAACCAACTCCGAGAGGTTATTGACCACGCCGGAGCACGATCAACCTGACCACGAGGGTCTGTTTCCTGCGAGCAAACGAAGAACAAGCAAGAAACTGAGATTGCAATCTGGATATTGCGAATATAAGATGAAAGCTTTATTGATCAAGGTGGGGTTCTGTGACGCCTTTGTCTGGTCGTTGAACACAAACGAAGTACGCGAAGTTGCAGCTATGGCGAACTTTTAATCTAAACAAAACCCAAAGTCTAAACGGTGCCCTAAGGGCTGTATATATGGAGGAAGAGAGGGGGAATTTCGTGGCCCTTGGTGGAGGGGTCCGAAATCAACCCTATCTCTTGTTTCCCCACACATACGGACTCTAAAAATAGCCTATACTTATGTATTTCAAAATTACATGGGCCTGGCCCAATAATAAGGTGACGCAGCACCTAAAATAGCCTCGGGACGAAATTTATGAAGTGGCATCTTGTATATTTCGTCCAAGGCTTCATGCACCCATTATGGTGGCTTCAAAGTCCTGAAATCATCACTTGTAACTCCGTTCTTGTTCCCCTTGCGCATGCCATCATCTCCATGCTTGTTCTTGCTCCAATGTTCATCCTTCTCCAAGCTAGGCCCTTCATTTGTAAGCAAAACAAATGTATCCAATTTAGGCAGCATCATATTCTCATGAACATTAGAATCATTACCAAGAAACGAAAGTACCTGGTAATTTAGTTGGCGTGCACGAGCTCTAGTAATTGGTCCAGTATGTATAGCAGCAGGGGTTGTGGGTGTAACAATTGTATTGATGTCCTCATCATCTTGATAGAGGCAAAGGTGTCCCGTCTTTCGATGAGATGGTGGATTTCGCTTTGGTGGAAGTCGACTTTGACGATCCGACTACGAACGTGCGAGGACGTCGCGCCTTAGCAATCGCTAAACCAACTCCGAGAGGTTATTGACCACGCCGGAGCACGATCAACCTGACCACGAGGGTCTGTTTCCTGCGAGCAAACGAAGAACAAGCAAGAAACTAAGATTGCAATCTGAATATTGCGAATATAAGATGAAAGCTTTATTGATCAAGGTGGGGTTCTGTGACGCCTTTGTCTGGTCGTTGAACACAAACGAAGTACGCGAAGTTGCAGCTATGGCGAACTTTTAATCTAAACAAAACCCAAAGTCTAAACGATGCCCTAAGGGCTGTATATATGGAGGAAGAGGGGGGGAATTTCGTGGCCCTTGGTGGAGGGGTCCGAAATCAACCCTATCTCTTGTTTCCCCACACATATGGACTCTAAAAATAGCCTATACTTATGTATTTCGAAATTACATGGGCCTGGCCCAATAATAAGGTGACGCAGCACCTAAAATAGCCTCGGGATGAAATTTATGAAGTGGCATCTTGTATATTTCGTCCAAGGCTTCATGCACCCATTATGGTGGCTTCAAAGTCCTGAAATCATCACTTGTAACTCCGTTCTTGTTCCCCTTGCGCATGCCATCATCTCCATGCTTGTTCTTGCTCCAATGTTCATCCTTCTCCAAGCTAGGCCCTTCATTTGTAAGCAAAACAAATGTATCCAATTTAGGCAGCATCATATTCTCATGAACATTAGAATCATTACCAAGAAACGAAAGTACCTGGTAATTTAGTTGGCATGCACGAGTTCTAGTAATTGGTCCAGTATGTATAGCAGCAGGGGCTGTGGGTGTAACAATTGTATTGATGTCCTCATCATCCTCCCCTTCTTGAAATGAAGTCGCCCTCGACGGAAGTTCATCTTCCTCACCCAAATAAGGCTTCAAATCTGCAATGTTAAAAGTGGGACTAACCCCAAAATCTGCAGGCAGCTCAAGTTTATATGCATTATCATTTATTTTCTCTAACACCTTAAAGGGACCATCAGCACGTGGCATTAACTTTGATTTGCGTAAATCAGGAAATCTATCCTTACGCAAATGTAACCAAACAAGATCTCCAGGTGCAAACACAACATGTTTTCTACCCTTATCTCCAGCAAGTTTATATTTAGCATTCATACGCTCAATGTTTTCCTTAGTTAACTCATGCATTTTTAAAATCAATTCAGCATGTTGTTTAGCATCAAAATTAACCTTCTCCGAAGATGGAAGAGGCAACAAATCAATAGGTGCACGAGGTAGGAAACCATACACAACTTCAAAAGGGCACATCTTAGTAGTAGAATGCAATGAACGATTATAAGCAAATTCAATATGAGGCAAGCATTCCTCCCACATTTTCTTATTATTCTTCAAAATAGCCCTAAGCATAGTAGACAACGTTCTATTGACTACTTCAGTTTGTCCATCAGTTTGGGGGTGACAAGTAGTACTAAAAAGCAGTTTAGTCCCCAACTTAGCCCATAAACATCTCCAAAAGTGGCTAAGAAATTTAGTATCATGATCTGAAACAATAGTATTTGGCACACCATGCAAGCGAATAATTTCACGAAAGAACAAATCAGCAACATTAACAACATCATCGCTTTTATGACATGGTATAAAGTGTGCCATTTTCGAGAATCTATCCACGACAACAAATATGCTATCCCTCCCCTTCTTTGTTCGAGGTAAACCTAAAACAAAGTCCATAGATATATCCTCCCAAGGAACACTAGGTACATGCAAAGGCATATATAAACCATGAGGATTGAGTCGTGACTTAGCTTTTTGACATGTAGTGCATCGAGCAATAAAACGCTCAACATCCCGTCTCATCTTTGGCCAAAAGAAATGTGTAGCAAGTACGTCCTCCGTCTTCTTCACGCCAAAGTGTCCCATTAATCCTCCTCCATGCGCCTCCTACAACAACAAAAGACGAACGGAGCTAGCTGGAATGCATAGCTTGTTAGCACGAAACACAAATCCATCGTTAACGACAAACTTGTTCCACATTCTTCCTTCTTTGCAATTCTGCATTACATCTTTAAAATCAGCATCATGCACATATTGATCTTTGATGGTCTCCAAACCAAATATTTTGAAGTCAAGTTGTCAAAGCATAGTATAGCGACGAGACAATGCATCAGCAATAACATTTTTTTCCCTTCTTGTGTTTAATGACATAAGGGAAAGTCTCAATGAATTCAACCCATTTAGCATGTCTACGATTCAGTTTAGCTTGACTTTTAATATGTTTCAAAGATTCATGATGATAGAGGCAAAGGTGTCCCGTCTTTCGATGAGATGATGGATATCGCTTTGGTGGCAGTCGACTTTGACGATCCGACTACAAACGTGCGTGGACGTCGCGCCTTACCAATCGCTAAACCAACTCCGAGAGGTTATTGACCACGCCGGAGCACGATCAACCTGACCACGAGGGTCTGTTTCCTGCGAGCAAACGAAGAACAAGCAAGAAACTGAGATTGCAATCTGGATATTGCGAATATAAGATGAAAGCTTTATTGATCAAGGTGGGGTTCTGTGACGCCTTTGTCTGGTCGTTGAACACAAACGAAGTACGCGAAGTTGCAGCTATGGCAAACTTTTAATCTAAACAAAACCCAAAATCTAAACGATGCCCTAAGGGCTGTATATATGGAGGAATAGGGGGGAATTTCGTGGCCCTTGGTGGAGGGGTCCGAAATCAACCCTATCTCTTGTTTCCCCACACATATGGACTCTAAAAATAGCCTATACTTATGTATTTCGAAATTACATGGGCCTGGCCCAATAATAAGGTGACGCAGCACCTAAAATAGCCTCGGGATGAAATTTATGAAGTGGCATCTTGTATATTTCGTCCAAGGCTTCATGCACCCATTATGGTGGCTTCAAAGTCCTGAAATCATCACTTGTAACTCCGTTCTTGTTCCCCTTGCGCATGCCATCATCTCCATGCTTGTTCTTGCTCCAATGTTCATCCTTCTCCAAGCTAGGCCCTTCATTTGTAAGCAAAACAAATGTATCCAATTTAGGCAGCATCATATTCTCATGAACATTAGAATCATTACCAAGAAACGAAAGTACCTGGTAATTTAGTTGGCGTGCACGAGCTCTAGTAATTGGTCCAGTATGTATATCAGCAGGGGCTGTGGGTGTAACAATTGTATTGATGTCCTCATCATCCTCCCCTTCTTGAAATGAAGTCGTCCTCGACGGAAGTTCATCTTCCTCACCAAATAAGGCTTCAAATCTGCAATGTTAAAAGTGGGACTAACCCCAAAATCTGCAGGCAGCTCAAGTTTATATGCATTATCATTTATTTTCTCTAACACCTTAAAGGGACCATCAGCACGTGGCATTAGCTTTGATTTGCGCAAATCAGGAAATCTATCCTTACGCAATTGTAACCAAACAAGATCTCCAGGTGCAAACACAACATGTTTTCTACCCTTATCTCCAGCAAGTTTATATTTAGCATTCATACGCTCAATGTTTTCCTTAGTTAACTCATGCATTTTTAAAATCAATTCAGCACGTTGTTTAGCATCAAAATTAACCTTCTCCGAAGATGGAAGAGGCAACAAATCAATAGGTGCACGAGGTAGGAAACCATACACAACTTCAAAAGGGCACATCTTAGTAGTAGAATGCAATGAACGATTATAAGCAAATTCAATATGAGGCAAGCATTCCTCCCACATTTTCTTATTATTCTTCAAAACAGTCCTAAGCATAGTAGACAACGTTCTATTGACTACTTCAGTTTGTCCATCAGTTTGGGGGTGACAAGTAGTACTAAAAAGCAGTTTAGTCCCCAACTTAGCCCATAAACATCTCCAAAAGTGGCTAAGAAATTTAGTATCATGATCTGAAACAATAGTATTTGGCACACCATGCAAGCGAATAATTTCACGAAAGAACAAATCAGCAACATTAACAGCATCATCGCTTTTATGACATGGTATAAAGTGTGCCATTTTCGAGAATCTATCCACGACAACAAATATGCTATCCCTCCCCTTCTTTGTTCGAGGTAAACCTAAAACAAAGTCCATAGATATATCCTCCCAAGGAACACTAGGTACAGGCAAAGGCATATATAAACCATGAGGATTGAGGCGTGACTTAGCTTTTTGACATGTAGTGCAGCGAGCAATAAAACGCTCAACATCCCGTCTCATCTTTGGCCAAAAGAAATGTGTTGCAAGTACGTCCTCCGTCTTCTTCACGCCAAAGTGTCCCATTAATCCTCCTCCATGCGCCTCCTGCAACAACAAAAGACGAACGGAGCTAGTTGGAATGCATAGCTTGTTAGCACGAAACACAAATCCATCGTTAACAACAAACTTGTTCCACATTCTTCCTTCTTTACAATTCTGCATTACATCTTTAAAATCAGCATCATGCACATATTGATCTTTGATGGTCTCCAAACCAAATATTTTGAAGTCAAGTTGTGAAAGCATAGTATAGCGACGAGACAAAGCATCAACAATAACATTTTCTTTTCCCTTCTTGTGTTTAATGACATAAGGGAAAGTCTCAATGAATTCAACCCATTTAGCATGTCTACGATTCAGTTTAGCTTGACTTTTAATATGTTTCAATGATTCATGATCAGAATGTATAACAAATTCTTTGGGCCATAAATAATGTTGCCATATTTCTAAAGTCCGAACAAGAGCATATAATTCTTTATCGTAAGTAGAATAATTCAGACTAGGCCCACTCAATTTTTCAGAAAAGTATGCAACAGTTTTGCCATCTTGTAATAACACACCTCCTAATCCAATTCCACTAGCATCACATTCAAGCTCAAAAGTCTTATTAAAATCAGGAAGTTGGAGT
Organism: Triticum dicoccoides; assembly: GCF_002162155.2. Taxonomy (NCBI): domain Eukaryota; kingdom Viridiplantae; phylum Streptophyta; class Magnoliopsida; order Poales; family Poaceae; genus Triticum; species Triticum dicoccoides. The sequence goes on along the minus strand of NC_041387.1, from coordinate 279,885,381 downwards.
AAAGGAGCATGTGTCAACTTATCTTTCAATACTGTGAAGGCTTCTTCCTGTGCGGTACCCCAAACAAAAGGCACATCCTTCTTTGTAAGCTCGTTGAGAGGTGCAGCAATGGTGCTGAAATCTCTCACAAAACGCCTATAGAATCCAGCGAGGCCAAGAAAACTCCTCACTTGTGTGACCGTTTTGGGCTGCGGCCAACTCTCAATAGCTTCAATCTTGGCTTTGTCAACTTCAATTCCCTGTGGAGTAACAACATAGCCAAGAAAAGATACTCGGTCGGTGCAAAAGGTGCACTTCCCAAGGTTACCAAACAAACGTGCATCACGTAGAGCAATAAAAACAGCACGTAAATGTTCCAAATGTTCTTCCAAAGATCTGCTATAAATCAGTATATCATCAAAATAGACTACCACAAATCGTCCAATGAAAGCACGTAAAACTTCGTTCATTAGTCTCATGAAAGTACTAGGCGCATTAGTTAACCCAAAAGGCATGACTAACCACTCATATAATCCAAACTTAGTTTTAAATGTTGTTTTCCATCGATCTCCCAATTTCATACGAATTTGATGGTATCCACTACGCAAATCAACTTTGGAGAATATTGTAGAGCCAATCAATTCATCAAGCATATCATCTAGCCTAGGAATAGGATGACGATAAGGAATAGTAATATTATTAATGCCTCTACAATCAACACACATACGTGATGTACCATCCTTTTTCGGCACTAGAATAATAGGAACAACACAAGGACTAAGGGATTCGCGTATATAACCTTTGTCGAGAAGCTCTTGTACTTGACGCATAATCTCCTTCGTCTCCTCTGGATTGGTACGGTATGGTGCACGGTTTGGCAGTGAAGCACCGGGAATTAAGTCAATCTGATGCTCAATCCCTCGAATAGGCGGTAATCCCGGTGGCACGTCTTGTGGAAAGACGTCAGCGAACTCCTGCAAAATGTTAGTGACATGATGAGGACATGACTACATTGGATATGACCAAAAATATTGCATATATGCATATTTGTCAGGTGATTTCTAGTGCAAACTATTCAATAATCTATTTATGTTATTCAGAACAAAAATACTTCACACACTTTTGTGTTTTGTCTAATTGCAGGTGTATGGGACATTTGTACAATTCACATATGAAGATAAGGAAGAAAGAGATGTTTATTTGCTGTCCAAAAAGTTCTTTCACGTCACTTTTGGCCCAAGAGAAGATAGAGTCCAAGTCTCTCACGTTCTGGATTCAGATTCGGACTGCACAGACACACCTGACTCAAAACGCACACAAGTTTTTCATACGGACTCCGAATTGGGTGATTCTTTTTTTGTTGGAAACTAGATTTCTTGCACTTTCCAACCCAATTGGAATCACCTTCAAATTCGTCCGGAGCGTTGAGTTGTGGACGAAACAATCTGATGCTGCAGCAGAATCCGAGTCAAACTACAAGTCCAAAGGTGTTACATCACCTCCACTTGGGCCCATTGGCCTTGTACGACCTAGATTTAGTTTTAGGCTGCCTTGGGTCGTCCTCCCACCTCCTTGGCCGCCACCCCTTGCTCCTATATAAGTAGATCCATCTAGTTGCTTTTCCTTGGGATTTGTTTAGTTAAAAGTTAGCCATTGCAACTTCGTGTACTTCGTTTGTGTCCAACGACCAGACCAAGACCGCTTCCGGATCCCCACCATTATCAATACCTCATATATATTTGCAATATTCAAATTGCTTTATCATATTCTTGCTCGTTCTTCGATTGCTTGCAGGAATAGACCTTCGTGGTCAGGCTGACCGTGCTTCCGGCGTCGTCAGTAACCTCAGGAGATTGGTTTAGCGATTGCTAAGGCGCAACGTCGTGCACGTTTGTAGTCGGATTATCAAAGTCGTCTCCACCAAATCGATAGTTATCATCTCATCGAAAGATCGGGACCCTCGCCTCTATCAAGTGGTATCAGAGTCAGGTTGCTCGGTGAGAATTTCCAGTTTTTCCTAGATTAGATTTATTTTCTTACCTATTGTCCAAGAAAAAGCCACAAAACAAAAGTTAGATCTATTCATCCTTTGTCCTAGCCAGACTGAGCCTTTGCAATTTTCTTTTCATTGTTTGCATTATTGAATTATCGGTTGCATCGCCGTGTCGAGTTGCTGGTCTTAGTGTCTAGTTCGTTTAGAGTTTCGAGTTCTGTTCACATTAGTCACGCAGCCGCTGCATCATTATCCCATCCGCTGTCCACCATCCCATCCACCAATTTCCACCACGTGCTACGCACTGTTTATTGTCATAATCATAGTTGAGGTCACTCACATCTTTGCCTGATCGAATCTGCATCTTATCTAGTTTGTCTTGGAAAGAGGGAGAAAAAGAAGATAAAGAAAAAAAAGAGAGAAAAAAGGAAAGAAAAAAAAGAAAAAGAGGGAGAAGAAAAAGAAAAAAAAGCGTGAGAAAAAAAAGAGAGAAGAAAAAAAATTGGATCTATCTAGAATCAATCTCGTACCTGAATTCGGATTGGAATCTGTTTTGCGCACTTTTCAGTAAAACAGGTGTATCTTCCTCATACGAAGTCCATTTTGGCTCCGTGACTACTCAAATTGAAGATAGCGACGAGCCGCATCTAAATAGTTGCAGAAGCTAGTTCAATATTTGACACCTCAAAATTGGCTTATAAATAGGTCTTTTTGCCCTCCGAAGTTCATGAACACAGCTTGTTCCAATTTTTCAGGCCAGTTTTAGAATTCTTTGACTCCTCATATCAACTCGGAATTGAGTGATTCTTTTTGCATTGGAAAGCTTGAGTTAGTAGCATTCTTTGAAAGAATTTATCAGAAAATTGTCTCAAACTTTTCAAGAGGAAAGTTGGAGAGAGAGTTGTTGTATATCCTGCTTGGCAGTTGTTTTTCATCATTATCTTCACTGCCATTGTGATCTTCACTTATATCTTGCTGTCAAGAGCTACTTAGTATCCTTCATTGATGCTAGTTGTGCTACGCCGTGACCTCATTAGTGTTCTAGGCTCGCGTCTCTAGTCCGGTCTAGCCTAGGACCAGCACAGTACCGTCGTTGAGCGTTTATTCAACATTGCATCTTTGAATTGATTATTGCTAATCTTTTGCTACCATATATAGCCAACCCAGCTCCACATATTTCTACACCGTGTATACGTACGCTCCCTGGCAATCGCTTTACTCAATATTCGGAGTTACTTGACACCGCTGGTTGCCGATCACCGCCTGCTGCATGGTAAGAACTTGTAAGACATTGATATTTGCTTTACTGTGAGCGTTTTACCACCACATCCTAGTAGTTATAGGAACATTATTTTTGGGTTTTGTTTCTTGTTCTACTAATCATGACAGGATCCAGAGTCAATTCATGGGCTTTGTCGATCGCGGGAGACGTGCCACCACCTTTGCAAATACCACAACCGTCACGAGAGGTGAACAAACATCCAAATGCACATGATCAGGTTAATGTATCTATACCACCATTTAATGGCCGTTTTAAACCTGCTTTATATATTGAATGGGAGTTCGACATAAAAAATATATTTGCTTCCCATAATTTCGATGAACATAAAAAGGTTAAGGTTGCGGTTGGTTCTTTCACTGGTTATGCTTTGGTTTGGTGGAGTGAATATTGTCGGTTACACCCTGATTATATACCTACTACTTGGGATGATTTGAAACTTGCCATGCGACATACTTTCATCCCTGCTTATTATACTCGTGACATGATTAAGAAGTTGCAACACTTAAAACAAGGTAGTGAAACTGTAACAAAATATTATGATGATTTACAAACTACCTTGTTGCATTCCTCTTTAGAAGAAAGTGAAGATGATTTTATGGATAGATTTTGGGGAGGATTAAACCGTGATATTCAAGAGATACTAATTCATGAAGAGTGTTATCCTATGGACCATTTGTTTCATCTTGCTTGCAAAGCTGAACAGGAAATAAAACGACGTGTTGGCCACGAGGAGAACAAGCGCACGGTGCACATTCCAAGAGTTGATATGATTGTTCCTTCAACTACTAGGCATACTATGACAACCACATCCGTTGTTGTCAGGACTACATCACCTCCATCATGTGACACATCGCCCCCGAGAGTGGCTACATCATCTGAGTTAATCATAAGAGGTAATGACAAAGGTACTGATCTTCCATATCTACATGAGAATGATGAATGCCTTGTCAATTTGAATGCACCATCTGATGAGCTACCCACTACTTTGATCACACCACCTATTTTAGAGGACTGCGTTGATAATTTGACTTTGCCATGTGATCAAACAACTGAAATACCAACAATTTTGAGTGCACCCATTGAATTAACTATTGATGCAAAAGAACCAATGTTTAATCATTTTGATATGACCTCTAATCTTGGTGATGATTCTGTGTTAAATGACTTATTGCATGTTTGCTTATTTAAGCATGTTGTAGCATGTAAATTTGATGCAAGTAAGGTTTATTCACCAATGTTGGGATGGTTTAATGATGAACATTGTCAATCTTTTGAAATGAATAAGAGCTTCACTTACATGTGCAAACTAAGTTGCAATATTTTCATGCCTTCTACTTCTTGTGCTAATTTTTTGGCTTTAGATTTTATGAACTATGCAAGTTACTCATCTATTCATGTGTCATATATGCAAAAATCAAGGGAAGTAAAAATGGATGACATATACATATACAACATGTACACCTTGTCTCTTTTGTTCGCCACATTTCAGATTAAGCAACGCCGAGGACGGCTTTATTTTCAAGAGGGGGAGGATGATGAGGACATGACTACCTTGGATATGACCAAAAATATTGCATATATGCATATTTGTCAGGTGATTTCTAGTGCAAACTATTCAATAATCTATTTATGTTATTCAGAACAAAAATACTTCACACACTTTTGTGTTTTGTCTAATTGCAGGTGTATGGGACATTTGTACAATCCACATATGAAGATAAGGAAGAAAGAGATGTTTATTTGCTGTCCAAAAAGTTCTCTCACGTCACTTTTGGCCCAAGAGAAGATAGAGTCCAAGTCTCTCACGTTCTGGATTCAGATTCGGACTGCACAGACACACCTGACTCAAAACGCACACAAGTTTTTCATACGGACTCCGAATTGGGTGATTCTTTTTTTGTTGGAAACTAGATTTCGTGCACTTTCCAACCCAATTGGAATCACCTTCAAATTCATCCGGAGCGTTGAGTTGTGGACGAAACAATCTGATGCTGCAGCAGAATCCGAGTCAAACTACAAGTCCAAAGGTGTTACATCACCTCCACTTGGGCCCATTGGCCTTGTACGACCTAGATTTAGTTTTAGGCTGCCTTGGGTCATCCTCCCACCTCCTTGGCCGCCACCCCTTGCTCCTATATAAGTAGATCCATCTAGTAGCTTTTCCTTGGGATTTGTTTAGTTAAAAGTTAGCCATTGCAACTTCGTGTACTTCGTTTGTGTCCAACGACCAGACCAAGACCGCTTCCGGATCCCCACCATTATCAATACCTCATATATATTTGCAATATTCAGATTGCTTTATCATATTCTTCCTCGTTCTTCGATTGCTTGCAGGAATAGACCTTCGTGGTCAGGCTGACCGTGCTTCCGGCGTCGTCAGTAACCTCAGGAGATTGGTTTAGCGATTGCTAAGGCGCAACGTCGTGCACGTTTGTAGTCGGATTGTCAAAGTCGTCTCCACCAAATCGATAGTTATCATCTCATCGAAAGATCGGGACCCTCGCCTCTATCATGACAGCAGGAGGCAAAGAGGAAGGCACGTCCTCGAATGAAAATAATGCCTCTTTGCACACAAAAGCATAGCAAACAGATTTGCTGAAATCTAGCTCATCAATATCAGATTTGGTGGCAAATAAACATGCACTTTTCAATTTAATTTCAGAAGCAACACTAGATGGTTTATTATTAGGCTTCATTTGTTGCTCAAATTCTTTTGCCACAATCTGATTTTCACTCTTATTCGTCTCCTGTTTTGCTTTATTAGCTTTATTAATATCATCTTTCAAAATGGAATCAGGAGTCATAGGAAGCAAAGTAATATTTTTATCCTTATGAACAAGAGTATAGTGATTGTTTCTACCATGGTGTACAGAATTTTTATCAAATTGCCATGGTCTACCAAGTAATAAGGAACATGCTTGCATAGGTACCACATCACAATCAACATAATCAGCATATGTAGAGATACTAAAATGCACACGAACAGTACGTGTTACCTTAACCTTGCCGCTGTTGTTGAACCATTGGATGTAGTAAGGATGTGGATGTGGTCTTGTGGTGAGAGAAAGCTTCTCCACCATCTCCATGCTAGCCAAGTTGTTGCAGCTCCCTCCGTCTATGATGACGCGCACAGAACGTGCCTTCACAACTCCCTTGGTATGGAACTGATGAGGACATCAATACAATTGTTACACCCACAGCCCCTGCTGCTATACATACTGGACCAATTACTAGAGCTCGTGCACGCCAACTAAATTACCAGGTACTTTCATTTTTTGGTAATGATTCTAATGTTCATGAGAATATGATGCTGCCTAAATTGGATACATTTGTTTTGCTTACAAATGAAGGGCCTAGCTTGGAGAAGGATGAACATTGGAGCAAGAACAAGCATGGAGATGATGGCATGCGCAAGGGGAACAAGAACGGAGTTACAAGTGATGATTTCAGGACTTTGAAGCCACCATAATGGGTGCATGAAGCCTTGGACGAAATATACAAGATGCCACTTCATAAATTTTGTCCCGAGGCTATTTTAGGTGCTGCGTCACCTTATTATTGGGCCAGGCCCATGTAATTTCGAAATACATAAGTATAGGCTATTTTTAGAGTCCGTATGTGTGGGGAAACAAGAGATAGGGTTGATTTCGGACCCCTCCACCAAGGGCCACGAAATTCCCCCCTCTTCCTCCATATATACAGCCCTTAGGGCATCGTTTAGATTTTGGGATTTGTTTAGTTAAAAGTTAGCCACTGCAACTTCGTGTACTTCGTTTGTGTCCAACGACCAGACCAAGACCGCTTACGGATCCCCACCATTATCAATACCTCATATATATTTGCAATATTCAGATTGCTTTATCATATTCTTCCTCGTTCTTCGATTTCTTGCAGGAATAGACCTTCGTGGTCAGGCTGACCGTGCTTCCGGCATCGTCAATAACCTCAGGAGATTGGTTTAGCGATTGCTAAGGCGCAACGTCGTGCACGTTTGTAGTCGGATCGTCAAAGTCGTCTCCACCAAATCGATACTTATCATCTCATCGAAAGATCGGGACACCCTCGCCTCTATCAAGTGGTATCAGATTTCCAGGTTGCTCGGTGAGATTTTACAGTTTTTCGTAGTTTAGATCGAGTCTGTTCTTCATACCTATAGTCCACGAAAAAGCCACAAAAAAAATTAGGGTTAGTTCATCATATCCGAACCAATCTGAGCCTTGCATAATCTTTTTAGGGTTTTGCTTTGTTGAATTTGCGGTTGCATCGTCGTGTCTAGTTGCTGGTCTTAGAGTCTAGTCTTTTAGAGTTTCGAGTTCTAGTCATAAGTTGTCACGCCGCCGCCGCACCATCATCATCGCCCCTGCCATCTACCACCACCGCACCGAATCCGTATCCATATACCACCACCAATCCGTGTCCATATACCACCACCGATCCATATCCATATACTACCACCGCTACCACCACCGCTGCCATATACCACCACCATATATCCACCACCAATCCGAGTTCTTTGCTTATTAGGTTTGTTTTCGGGATCTATCTAGATTCCGATTCGTGTTTCCTTGCCGGAGTAGGTTTCGGAAAAAAAAAGAGTCGGGTAGCCACGCTCCGTTTAGGTCCAAAATTTTTCGAAAACGCATTTTTCGAAAAAATTTCTGGCTATCCTATTTTTAGGTGTTTCTGAGTGTTTTGAGACAGGTGCCATTATAGGAAGTTTTTTTTGACCCGTTTCCAGTTTTTGGGTCCGGGCAGTCGAAAAAAAAAAATTGGTCGAAAAAATTCTGTGCCCATCCTGTCAGTTTGAGCTAGGAAGAGTTTTGAGACACTCGCCATTATAGTGATTTTTCGCAAAAAAAAGAGCGAAAAAAATAAATTCAGAGTGTGCTTTTCCCTTGTTTACGTGCCGCGCCGTGATTTTGTTAGTGTTCTAGGCTCGCGTCTCTAGCACAGTCTAGCCTAGGACCAGCACAGTACCGTCGTTGAGCGTTTATTCAACTTTGCATCTCTGAATTGATTATTGCTGACCCTTTTTGCTACCATATTATAAGCCTTCCCAGCTCCACATACATCTACGTCATGCATTTGACTCTCCCTGGTAATCGCTCTATCCAAGCTTTGAGAGTTTTTGACTACAACGGTTGCCGATCACCGCCTGCTGCTGGGTAAGAACTGGTATTTGCTTGACGGATTTGTGACACCCACCACCACCACTTGTTCGTAGTCTGTAGGATCATATTCTTGTGTGTTTCTACTGCTGCTCACCATGCCAGGATCACAAGCCGACGAGATTGACTGGGAGAATTTATCGAACAAGGAGCTTCATGATAAGTTTCAGCAAATGATGACTGAACAGGTGCCAACAGTTCCTTTAGAGTTTCGAGTTCTGTTCACATTAGTCACGCCGCCGCTGCATCATTATCCCTTCCGCTGTCCACCATCCCATCATGATGAGGACATCAATACAATTGTTACACCCACAGCCCCTGCTGCTATACATACTGGACCAATTACTAGAGCTCGTGCACGCCAACTAAATTACCAGGTACTTTCATTTCTTGGTAATGATTCTAATGTTCATGAGAATATGATGCTGCCTAAATTGGATACATTTGTTTTGCTTACAAATGAAGGGCCTAGCTTGGAGAAGGATGAACATTGGAGCAAGAACAAGCATGGAGATGATGGCATGCGCAAGGGGAACAAGAACGGAGTTACAAGTGATGATTTCAGGACTTTGAAGCCACCATAATGGGTGCATGAAGCCTTGGACGAAATATACAAGATGCCACTTCATAAATTTCGTCCCGAGGCTATTTTAGGTGCTGCGTCACCTTATTATTGGGCCAGGCCCATGTAATTTCGAAATACATAAGTATAGGCTATTTTTAGAGTCCGTATGTGTGGGGAAACAAGAGATAGGGTTGATTTCGGACCCCACCACCAAGGGCCACGAAATTCCCCCCCTCTTCCTCCATATATACAGCCCTTAGGGCATCGTTTAGACTTTGGGTTTTGTTTAGATTAAAAGTTCGCCATAGCTGCAACTTCGCGTACTTCGTTTGTGTTCAACGACCAGACAAAGGCGTCACAGAACCCCACCTTGATCAATAAAGCTTTCATCTTATATTCGCAATATCCAGATTGCAATCTTAGTTTCTTGCTTGTTCTTCGTTTGCTCGCAGGAAACAGACCCTCGTGGTCAGGTTGATCGTGCTCCGGCGTGGTCAATAACCTCTCGGAGTTGGTTTAGCGATTGCTAAGGCGCGACGTCCTCGCACGTTCGTAGTCGGATCGTCAAAGTCGACTTCCACCAAAGCGAAATCCACCATCTCATCGAAAGACGGGACACCTTTGCCTCTATCATCGTGCACGCCAACTAAATTACCAGGTACTTTCGTTTCTTGGTAATGATTCTAATGTTCATGAGAATATGATGCTGCCTAAATTGGATACATTTGTTTTGCTTACAAATGAAGGGCCTAGCTTGGAGAAGGATGAACATTGGAGCAAGAACAAGCATGGAGATGATGGCATGCGCAAGGGGAACAAGAACGGAGTTACAAGTGATGATTTCAGGACTTTGAAGCCACCATAATGGGTGCATGAAGCCTTGGACGAAATATACAAGATGCCACTTCATAAATTTCGTCCCGAGGCTATTTTAGGTGCTGCGTCACCTTATTATTGGGCCAGGCCCATGTAATTTCGAAATACATAAGTATAGGCTATTTTTAGAGTCCGTATGTGTGGGGAAACAAGAGATAGGGTTGATTTCGGACCCCTCCACCAAGGGCCACGAAATTCCCCCCTCTTCCTCCATATATACAGCCCTTAGGGCATCGTTTAGATTTTGGGATTTGTTTAGTTAAAAGTTAGCCACTGCAACTTCGTGTACTTCGTTTGTGTCCAACGACCAGACCAAGACCGCTTACGGATCCCCACCATTATCAATACCTCATATATATTTGCAATATTCAGATTGCTTTATCATATTCTTCCTCGTTCTTCGATTGCTTGCAGGAATAGACCTTCGTGGTCAGGCTGACCGTGCTTCCGGCATCGTCAATAACCTCAGGAGATTGGTTTAGCGATTGCTAAGGCGCAACGTCGTGCACGTTTGTAGTCGGATCGTCAAAGTCGTCTCCACCAAATCGATACTTATCATCTCATCGAAAGATCGGGACACCCTCGCCTCTATCAGGAACAAATTGTGCCTCTGATTTTGCTCAGCTTGTGTGACCTGCACACTCAAAACACGTTGAGCAACTAAACATTCATACCTGTCAGCGTCTTCAGGAGCCATGTATTGCATCTCATGATCAGAATCATCTCCACCATGTTCTTCACGTGTAATAAGAGCCAAAGTCTCCTCATCATAGTCACTAGCGGACTCATATCCACCATCCGCGGTAGCAATCATCACACGCGGAGATTTGCATTCTCTCGCATAATGACCTCCTCCCTTACAACGACGACAAATAATATCACTTGTGTGCCCTGTTGATGCCATGGAAGAAGAAGAACGCTCTGCAGGCCCCGCAGGTGCGCTCTTGGCAGATAATGGTGGTTGTGCCTGTTTTCTTGTATCACGGCTGGAGGTGGCACCGGATGGAGGTGCTGGTGCAGTTGAAGTAGAAGATGCACGTGGTGTCCATGATGAAGGTCGGCCTGCAGAAAAGTTAGTTCGCCCCAATGCTTGTCTATCCTGCACTTCACGTTCAGCTTTACAAGCAAGATGGAATAAACGAGTGATATTAGTATACTCCTTATAGTCTAGAATGGCTGAATCTCTCTATTTAATCCACCCAGAAAACGTGCAAGCATAGCTTCATTCTCCTCAACAATACCACATCTAATCATGCCAGTTTGTAATTCCTGATAATATTCTTCTACAGAATTTTTCCCTTGTCTTAAACGCTGCAATTTTTGAAGCAATTCACGTTGATAATATGGTGGAACCCAACGCGTACGCATAGCAGTTTTCAAAGCAGCCCAAGTAGTTGGAATAGGATATAATCTACAATGTTCAGACCACCATACACATGCAAAACTAGTGAAAGCACAAACGGCAGCAGCAACTCGTCTCTCCTCAGGATATTGTAAACATGTAAATCGTTGTTCAGTTTCTAACTCCCAAGTAAGATATATATCAGGAACATATCTACCCTCAAATGGTGGAATATTCAATTTCAGTTTAGGAATATGGACATCATCTCGTACCTGAGGTGGTGGTGCAGGCCTACCATTACGAATATATACCTGAGGTCGACCTGCTGGTGGTGGTACAGGTAGCTGCACGTAGTGTTGATTTTGATCAACCTCATCCTCATAATCTCCCACATAATCATCCTCCTCCGCATCAGCAGCAGGAGCCACAGAAGTATCAACAGCAGCACCAACAGTTTGGCCAAACGCAAGAGGAACACGGCTTGCTCGGCGGAGGTCTGCTTCGCGACGTGGAGGTAGTCGTTGTTGTTGTTGTTGGAGAGGTGCGTTAGGTGCAGCGGGTGGTGGTGGTGGAAGACGCGCGAGCAATTCATTAAACTTGTTATCGAGCTTTGTTTCGAACGTCTTCTCAAGGCCAGTGATCTTCTCCATGGCCTCTTCAAAATTGTTCAGCACATCTTGCACCTGTTCAGTCATCATTTGCTGAAACTTATCATGAAGCTCCTTGTTCGATAAATTCTCCCAGTCAATCTCGCCGGCTTGTGATCCTAGCATGGTTAGCAGCAATAGAAACACCCAAGAATATGATCCTACAGACTACGAACAAGTGGTGGTGGTGGGTGTCACAAATCCGTCAAGCAAATCTCAAATTCTTACCAGTTCTTACCCAGCAGCAGGCGGTGATCGGCAACCGTTGTAGTCAAACACTCTCAAAGCTTGGATAGAGCGATTACCAGGGAGAGTCAAACGCACGACGTAGATGTATGTGGAGCTGGGAAGGCTTATAATATGGTAGCAAAAAGGGTCAGCAATAATCAATTCAGAGATGCAAAGTTGAATAAACGCTCAACGACGGTACTGTGCTGGTCCTAGGCTAGACTGTGCTAGAGACGCGAGCCTAGAACACTAACAAAATCACGGCGCGGCACGTAAACAAGGGAAAAGCACACACTGGAAAAAAAATTTCGCTCTTTTTTTTTGCGCTCTTTTTTTTGCGCTGCTTTTTTTTTTGCGAAAAATCACTATAATGGCGAGTGTCTCAAAACTCTTCTTAGCTCAAACTGACAGGATGGGCACGAAATTTTTTCGACCAATTTTTTTTTGACTGCCAGGACCCAAAAACTGGAAACGGGTCAAAAAAAACTTCCTATAATGGCACCTGTCTCAAAACACTCAGAAACACCTAAAAATAGGATAGCCAGAAAATTTTTCGAAAAATGCGTTTTCGAAAAATTTTGGGCCTAAACAGAGTGTGGCTACCCGACTCTTTTTTTTTTCTGAAACCTACTCCGGCAAGAAAACACGAATCGGAATCTAGATGGATCTCGAAAACAAACCTAATATGATAAGAACTCGGATTGGTGGTGGATATATGGTGGTAGATGGCAGCGGTGGTGGTATATGACAGCTGTGGTGGTATATGGATACGGATTCGAAGCGGTGGCGGATAAACGGTGGTGGTAGATGGCAGGGCGATGATGATGGTGCGGCGGCGGCGTGACAACTTATGACCAGAACTCGAAACTCTAAAAGACTAGACTCTAAGACCAGCAACTAGACACGACAATGCAACCGCAAATTCAACAAAGCAAAACCCTAAAACATTATGCAAGGCTTAGATTGGTTCGGATATGATGAACTAACCCGAATTTTTTTTGTGGCTTTTTCGTGGACTATAGGTATGAAGAACAGACTCGATCTAAACTACGAAAAACTGTAAAATCTCACCGAGCAACCTGGAAATCTGATACCACTTGATAGAGGCAAAGGTGTCCCGTCTTTCGATGAGATGATGGATATCGCTTTGGTGGCAGTCGACTTTGATGATCCGACTACAAACGTGCGTGGACGTCGCGCCTTAGCAATCGCTAAACCAACTCCGAGAGGTTATTGACCACGCCGGAGCACGATCAACCTGACCACGAGGGTCTGTTTCCTGCGAGCAAACGAAGAACAAGCAAGAAACTGAGATTGCAATCTAGATATTGCGAATATAAGATGAAAGCTTTATTGATCAAGGTGGGGTTCTGTGACGCCTTTGTCTGGTCGTTGAACACAAACGAAGTACGCGAAGTTGCAGCTATGGCGAACTTTTAATCTAAACAAAACCCAAAATCTAAACGATGCCCTAAGGGCTGTATATATGGAGGAATAGGGGGGAATTTCGTGGCCCTTGGTGGAGGGGTCCGAAATCAACCCTATCTCTTGTTTCCCCACACATATGGACTCTAAAAATAGCCTATACTTATGTATTTCGAAATTACATGGGCCTGGCCCAATAATAAGGTGACGCAGCACCTAAAATAGCCTCGGGACGAAATTTATGAAGTGGCATCTTGTATATTTCGTCCAAGGCTTCATGCACCCATTATGGTGGCTTCAAAGTCCTGAAATCATCACTTGTAACTCCGTTCTTGTTCCGCTTGCGCATGCCATCATCTCCATGCTTGTTCTTGCTCCAATGTTCATCCTTCTCCAAGCTAGGCCCTTCATTTGTAAGCAAAACAAATGTATCCAATTTAGGCAGCATCATATTCTCATGAACATTAGAATCATTACCAAGAAACGAAAGTACCTGGTAATTTAGTTGGCGTGCACGAGTTCTAGTAATTGGTCCAGTATGTATAGCAGCAGGGGCTGTGGGTGTAACAATTGTATTGATGTCCTCATCACATGATCAGAATGTATAACAAATTCTTTGGGCCATAAATAATGTTGCCATGTTTCTAAAGTCCGAACAAGAGCATATAATTCTTTATCATAAGTAGAATAATTCAGACTAGGCCCACTCAATTTTTCAGAAAAGTATGCAACAGGTTTGCCATCTTGTAATAACACACCTCCTAATCCAATTCCACTAGCATCACATTCAAGCTCAAAAGTCTTATTAAAATCAGGAAGTTGGAGTAAAGGAGCATGTGTCAACTTATCTTTCAATACCAAGAAGGGTTCTTGCTGTGCGGCACCCCAAAGAAAAGGCACATCTTTCTTTGTAAGCTCATTGAGAGGTGCAGCAATGGTGCTGAAATCTCTCACAAAACGCCTATAGAATCCAGCGTGGCCAAGAAAACTCCTCACTTGTGTGACCGTTTTGGGCTGCGGCCAACTCTCAATAGCTTCAATCTTGGCTTTATCAACTTCAATTCCCTGTGGAGTAACAACATAGCCAAGAAAAGATACTCGGTCGGTGCAAAAGGTGCACTTCCCAAGGTTACCAAACAAACGTGCATCACGTAGAGCAATAAAAACATCACGTAAATGTTCCAAATGTTCTTCCAAAGATCTGCTATAAATCAATATGTCATCAAAGTAAACTACCACAAATCGTCCAATGAAAGCACGTAAAACTTCGTTCATTAATCTCATGAAAGTACTAGGTGCATTAGTTAACCCAAAACGCATGACTAACCACTCATATAATCCAAACTTAATTTTAAATGGTGTTTTCCATTCATCTCCCAATTTCATACGAATTTGATGGTATCCACTATGCAAATCAACTTTGGAGAATATTGTAGAGCCACTCAATTCATCAAGCATATCATCTAGCCTAGGAATAGGATGACGATAACGAATAGTAATATTATTAATGCCTCTACAATCAACACACATACATGATGTAGCATCCTTTTTCGGCACTAGAATAATAGGAACAGCACAAGGACTAAGGGATTCGCGTATATAACCTTTGTCGAGAAGCTCTTGTTCTTGACGCATAATCTCCTTCGTCTCCTCTGGATTGGTACGATATGGCGCACGGTTTGGCAGTGAAGCACCGGGAATTAAGTCAATCTGATGCTCAATCCCTCGAATAGGCGGTAATCCTGGTGGCACGTCTTGTGGAAAGACGTCAGCGAACTCCTGCAAAATGTTAGTGACAGCAGGAGGCAAATAGGAAGGCACGTCCTCGAATGAAAATAATGCCTCTTTGCACACAAAAGCATAGCAAACAGATTTGCTGAAATCTAGCTCATCAATATCATATTTGGTGGCAAATAAACATGCACTTTTCAATTTAATTTCAGAAGCAACACTAGATGGTTTATTATTAGGCTTCATTTGTTACTCAAATTCTTTTGCCACAATCTGATTTTCACTCTTATTCTTCTCCTGTTTTGCTTTATTAGCTCTATCAATATCATCTTTCAAAATAGAATCAGGAGTCATAGGAAGCAAAGTAATATTTTTATCCTTATGAACAAGAGTATACTGATTGTTTCTACCATGGTGTACACATTTTTTATCAAATTGCCATGGTCTACCCAGTAATAAGGAACATGCTTGCATAGGAACCATATCACAATCAACATAATCAGCATATGTAGAGATACTAAAATGCACACGAACAGTACGTGTTACCTTAACCTTGCCGCTGTTGTTGAACCATTGGATGTGGATGTGGTCTTGTGGTAAGAGAAAGCTTCTCCACTATCTCCATGCTAGCCAAGTTGTTGCAGCTCCCTCCGTCTATGATGACACGCACAGAATGTTCCTGCACAACTCCCTTGGTATGGAACAAATTGTGCCTCTGATTTTGCTCAGCTTGTGTGACCTGCACACTCAAAACACGTTGAGCAACTAAACATTCATACCTGTCAGCGTCTTCAGGAGCCATGTATTGCGTCTCATGATCAGAATCATCTCCACCATGTTCTTCACGTGTAATAAGAGGCAAAGTCTCCTCATCATAGTCACTAGCGGACTCATATCCACCATCCGCAGTAGCAATCATCACACGCTGAGATTTGCATTCTCTCGCATAATGACCTCCTCCCTTACAATGATGACAAATAATATCACTTGTGTGCCCTGTTGATGCCCTGGAAGAAGAAGAACTCTGTGCAGGCCCGGCAGGTGCGCTCTTGGCAGATAATGGTGGTTGTGCCTGTTTTCTTGTATCACGGCTGGAGGAGGCACCTGATTGAGGTGCTGGTGCAGTTGAAGTAGAAGATGCACGCGGTGTCCATGATGAAGGTCGGCATGCAGAAAAGTTAGTTCGCGCCAATGCTTGTCGATCCTGCACTTCACGTTTAGCTTTACAAGCAAGATGGAATAAACGAGTGATATTAGTATACTCCTTATAGTCTAGAATGGTCTGAATCTCTCTATTTAATCCACCCAGAAAACGTGCAAGCATAGCTTCATTCTCCTCAACAATACCACATCTAATCATGCCAGTTTGTAATTCCTGATAATATTCTTCTACAGAATTTTTTCCTTGTCTTAAACGCTGCAATTTTTGAAGCAATTCACGTTGATAATATGGTGGAACCCAATGCGTACGCATAGCAGTTTTCAAAGCAGCCCAAGTAGTTGGAATAGGATATAATATACAATGTTCAGACCACCATACACATACAAAACTAGTGAAAGCACAAACAGCAGCAGCAACCCGTCTCTCCTCAGGATATTGTAAACATATAAATCATTGTTCAGTTTCTAACTCCCAAGTAAGATATATATCAGGAACATATCTACCCTCAAATGGTGGAATATTCAATTTCAGTTTAGGAATATGGACATCATCTCGTACCTGAGGTGGTGGTGCAGGCCTACCATTGCGAATATATACCTGAGGTAGACCTGCTGGTGGTGGTGCTGGTGGCTGCACGTAGTTCTGATGTTGATCAACCTCATCCTCATAATCTCTCACATAATCATCATCCTCCGCATCAGCAGCAGGAGCCACAGAAGTATCAACAGCAGCACCAACAGTTTGGCCAAACGCAAGAGGGACAGGGCTCGCTCGGCGGAGATCTGTTTCGCGACGTGGAGGTAGTCGTTGTTGTTGTTGTTGTTGTTGGAGAGGTGCGTTAGGTGCAGCGGGTGGTGGTGGTGGAAGACGCGCAAGCAGTTCATTAAATCTGTTATCGAGCTTTGTTTCGAACGTCTTCTCAAGGCCAGTGATCTTCTCCATGGCCTCTTCAAAATTGTTCAGCACATCTTGCACCTGTTCAGTCATCATTTGCTGAAACTTATCATGAAGCTCCTTGTTCGATAAGTTCTCCCAGTCAATCTCGTCGGCTTGTAATCCTGGCATGGTTAGCAGCAATAGAAACACATAGAATATGATCCTACAGACTACTAACAAGAGGTGGTGGTGGGTGTCACAAATCCGTCGAGCAAATCTCAAATTCTTACCAGTTCTTACCCAGCAGCAGGCGGTGATCGGGAACCGTTGTAGTCAAAACTCTCAAAGCTTGGATAGAGCGATTACCAGGGAGAGTCAAACGCACGACGTAGATGTATGTGGAGCTGGGAAGGGTTATAATATGGTAGCAAAAAGGGTCAGCAATAATCAATGCAGAGATGCAAAGTTGAATAAACGCTCAACGACGGTACTGTGCTGGTCCTAGTCTAGACCGTGCTAGAGACGCGAGCCTAGAACACTAACAAAATCACGGCGCTGCATGTAAACAAGGGAAAAGCACATTCTGGATTTTTTTTCACTCTGTGTTTTTTTGCACTGCTTTTTTTTGCGCTGCTCTTTTTTTTTTGCGAAAACTCACTATAATGGTGAGTGTCTCAAAATCTTCCCAGGACAAACTAACAGGATGGGCATGAAATTTTTTCGACAATTTTTTTTTCGACTGCCCGGACCCAAAAACTGGAAACGGGTCAAAAAAAACTTTCTATAACGGCGACTGTCTCAATACGCTTAGAAACACCTAAAAATAGGATAGCCAGAAATTTTTTCGACAAGTGCATTTTCGAAAAAATTTGGGCCTAAACGGAGGGTGGTTTCCGGACTTTTTTTTTTCGAAACCTACTTCGGCAAGGAAACACGAATCAGAAACTAGATGAATCTCGAAAACAAACCTAATATGCAAGGAACTCGGATTTGTGGTGGATATATGGTGGTGGTATATGGCAGCGGTGGTGGTAGCAGTGGTAGTATATGGATATGGATCGGTGGTGCTATATGGACACGGATTGGTGGTGGTATATGGATACAGATTCGGAGCGGTGGTGGTAGGTGGCAGGGGCGATGATGATGGTGCGGTGGCGGCGTGACAACTTATGACCAGAACTCGAAACTCTAAAAGACTAGACCCTAAGACCAGCAACTAGACACGACGATGCAACCGCAAATTCAACAAAGCAAAACCCTAAAAAGATTATGCAAAGGCTCAGATTGGTTCGGATATGATGGATATCGCTTTGGTGGAAGTCGACTTTGATGATCCGACTACGAACGTGCGAGGACGTCGCGCCTTAGCAATCGCTAAACCAACTCCAAGAGGTTATTGACCACACCGGAGCATGATCAACCTGACCGCGAGGGTCTGTTTCCTGCGAGCAAACGAAGAACAAGCAAGAAACTGAGATTGCAATCTGGATATTGCGAATATAAGATGAAAGCTTTATTGATCAAGGTGGGGTTCTGTGATGCCTTTGTCTGGTCATTGAACACAAACGAAGTACGCGAAGTTGCAGCTATGGCGAACTTTAATCCAAACAAAACCCAAAGTCTAAACGATGCCCTAAGGGCTGTATATATGGAGGAAGAGAGGGGGAATTTCGTGGCCCTTGGTGGAGGGGTCCGAAATCAACCCTATCTCTTGTTTCCACACACATACGGACTCTAAAAATAGCCTATACTTATGTATTTCGAAATTACATGGGCCTGGCCCAATAAAAAGGTGACGCAACACCTATAATAGCCCCTGGACAAAATTTATGAAGTGACATCTTATATGTTTTGTCCAAGGCTTCATTCACTCATTATGGTGGCTTCAAAGACCTGAAATCATCACATATAACTCCATTCTTGTTCCCCTTGCGCATGCCATCATCTCCATGCTTGTTCTTGCTCCAATGTTCATCCTTCTCCAAGCTAGGCCCTTCATTTGTAAGCAAAACAAATGTATCCAATTTAGGCAGCATCATATTCTCATGAACATTAGAATCATTACCAAGAAACGAAAGTACCTGGTAATTTAGTTGGCATGTGCGAGCTCTAGTAATTGGTCCAGTATGTATAGCAGCAGGGGTTGTGGGTGTAACAATGGTATTGATGTCCTCATCAACCTTATCCATTTCCAGGATTGGGTCAAAGCAGTCGTACTTCGTAGGTCAAATTGCTAATCCAGCTTTTGTTCTGTTCTACCTTGGAGTATTACCATCTTTATATTAAGAATATCATGGGAATTTCATACCATCCTATGAACTCTTGATACAGTGATACTTCTCACCCTCATTATTCATTTCTCGGTTTCTGTGTTGTCGCAACCGGAATGCCGACAAGTGAATCGTGATGTGTGAAATCAATACTTGATAGAGGCAAAGGTGTCCCGTCTTTCGATGAGATGATGGATATCGCTTTGGTGGAAGTCGACTTTGACGATCCGACTACGAACGTGCGAGGACGTCGCGCCTTAGCAATCGCTAAACCAACTCCGAGAGGTTATTGACCACGCCGGAGCACGATCAACCTGACCACGAGGGTCTGTTTCCTGCGAGCAAACGAAGAACAAGTAAGAAACTAAGATTGCAATCTGGATATTGCGAATTTAAGATGAAAGCTTTATTGATCAAGGTGGGGTTCTGTGACGCCTTTGTCTGGTCGTTGAACACAAACGAAGTACGCGAAGTTGCAGCTATGGCGAACTTTTAATCTAAACAAAACCCAAAGTCTCAACGATGCCCTAAGGGCTGTATATATGGAGGAAGAGGGGGGAATTTCGTGGCCCTTGGTGGAGGGGTCCGAAATCAACCCTATCTCTTGTTTCCCCACACATACGGACTCTAAAAATAGCCTATACTTATGTATTTCGAAATTACATGGGCCTGGCCCAATAATAAGGTGACGCAGCACCTAAAATAGCCTCGGGACGAAATTTATGAAGTGGCATCTTGTATATTTCGTCCAAGGCTTCATGCACCCATTATGGTGGCTTCAAAGTCCTGAAATCATCACTTGTAACTCCGTTCTTGTTCCCCTTGCGCATGCCATCATCTCCATGCTTGTTCTTGCTCCAATGTTCATCCTTCTCCAAGCTAGGCCCTTCATTTGTAAGCAAAACAAATGTATCCAATTTAGGCAGCATCATATTCTCATGAACATTAGAATCAATACCAAGAAACGAAAGTACCTGGTAATTTAGTTGGCGTGCACGAGCTCTAGTAATTGGTCCAGTATGTATAGCAGCAGGGGCTGTGGGTGTAACAATTGTATTGATGTCCTCATCAAATACTATTGTTTCAGATCGTGATACTAAATTTCTTAGCCACTTTTGGAGATGTTTATGGGCTAAGTTGGGGACTAAACTGCTTTTTAGTACTACTTGTCACCCCCAAACTGATGGACAAACTGAAGTAGTCAATAGAACGTTGTCTACTATGCTTAGGGCTGTTTTGAAGAATAATAAGAAAATGTGGGAGGAATGCTTGCCTCATATTGAATTTGCTTATAATCGTTCATTGCATTCTACTACTAAGATGTGCCCTTTTGAAGTTGTGTATGGTTTCCTACCTCGTGCACCTATTGATTTGTTGCCTCTTCCATCTTCGGAGAAGGTTAATTTTGATGCTAAACAACGTGCTGAATTGATTTTAAAAATGCATGAGTTAACTAAGGAAAAAATTGAGCGCATGAATGCTAAATATAAACTTGCTGGAGATAAGGGTAGAAAACATGTTGTGTTTGCACCTGGAGATCTTGTTTGGTTACATTTGCGTAAGGATAGATTTCCTGATTTGCGCAAATCAAAGTTAATGCCACGTGCTGATGGTCCCTTTAAGGTGTTAGAGAAAATAAATGATAATGCATATAAACTTGAGCTGCCTGCAGATTTTGGGGTTAGTCCCACTTTTAACATTGCAGATTTGAAGCCTTATTTGGGTGAGGAAGATGAACTTCCGTCGAGGACGACTTCATTTCAAGAAGGGGAGGATGATGAGGACATCAATACAATTGTTACACCCACAGCCCCTGCTGCTATACATACTGGACCAATTACTAGAGCTCGTGCACACCAACTAAATTACCAGGTACTTTCGTTTCTTGGTAATGATTCTAATGTTCATGAGAATATGATGCTGCCTAAATTGGATACATTTGTTTGCTTACAAATGAAGGGCCTAGCTTGGAGAAGGATGAACATTGGAGCAAGAACAAGCATGGAGATGATGGCATGCGCAAGGGGAACAAGAACGGAGTTACAAGTGATGATTTCAGGACTTTGAAGCCACCATAATGGGTGCATGAAGCCTTGGACGAAATATACAAGATGCCACTTCATAAATTTCGTCCCGAGGCTATTTTAGGTGCTGCGTCACCTTATTATTGGGCCAGGCCCATGTAATTTCGAAATACATAAGTATAGGCTATTTTTAGAGTCCGTATGTGTGGGGAAACAAGAGATAGGGTTGATTTCGGACCCCTCCACCAAGGGGCACGAAATTCCCCCCTCTTCCTCCATATATACAGCCCTTAGGGCATCGTTTAGACTTTGGGTTTTGTTTAGATTAAAAGTTCGCCATAGCTGCAACTTCGCGTACTTCGTTTGTGTTCAACGACCAGACAAAGGCGTCACAGAACCCCACCTTGATCAATAAAGCTTTCATCTTATATTCGCAATATCCAGATTGCAATCTTAGTTTCTTGCTTGTTCTTCGTTTGCTCGTAGGAAACAGACCCTCGTGGTCAGGTTGATCGTGCTCCGGCGTGGTCAATAACCTCTCGGAGTTGGTTTAGCGATTGCTAAGGCGCGACGTCCTCGCACGTTCGTAGTCGGATCGTCAAAGTCGACTTCCACCAAAGCGAAATCCACCATCTCATCGAAAGACGGGACACCTCCGCCTCTATCACTTTCTCTCTTTTTTTTCTTTGACTTTTTGTTTACTTTTTTTCTCTTTTTTTCCTCTATCTTTTTTTTTCTCTCCCTCCTTCCAAAACAAACTAGATAAGATGCAGATTGGATCAAGCCAAGATGTGAATGATCTCAACTATGATTATTGATAGAGGCAAAGGTGTCCCGTCTTTCGATGAGATGGTGGATTTCGCTTTGGTGGAAGTCGACTTTGACGATCCGACTACGAACGTGCGAGGACGTCGCGCCTTAGCAATCGCTAAACCAACTCCGAGAGGTTATTGACCACGCCGGAGCACGATCAACCTGACCACGAGGGTCTGTTTCCTGCGAGCAAACGAAGAACAAGCAAGAAACTAAGATTGCAATCTGGATATTGCGAATATAAGATGAAAGCTTTATTGATCAAGGTGGGGTTCTGTGACGCCTTTGTCTGGTCGTTGAACACAAATGAAGTACGCGAAGTTGCAGCTATGGCGAACTTTTAATCTAAACAAAACCCAAAGTCTAAACGATGCCCTAAGGGCTGTATATATGGAGGAAGAGGGAGGAATTTCGTGGCCCTTGGTGGAGGGGTCCGAAATCAACCCTATCTCTTGTTTCCCCACACATACGGACTCTAAAAATAGCCTATACTTATGTATTTCGAAATTACATGGGCCTGGCCCAATAATAAGGTGACGCAGCACCTAAAATAGCCTCGGGACGAAATTTATGAAGTGGCATCTTGTATATTTCGTCCAAGGCTTCATGCACCCATTATGGTGGCTTCAAAGTCCTGAAATCATCACTTGTAACTCCGTTCTTGTTCCCCTTGCGCATGCCATCATCTCCATGCTTGTTCTTGCTCCAATGTTCATCCTTCTCCAAGCTAGGCCCTTCATTTGTAAGCAAACAAATGTATCCAATTTAGGCAGCATCATATTCTCATGAACATTAGAATCATTACCAAGAAACGAAAGTACCTAGTAATTTAGTTGGTGTGCACGAGCTCTAGTAATTGGTCCAGTATGTATAGCAGCAGGGGCTGTGGGTGTAACAATTGTATTGATGTCCTCATCATCCTCCCCTTCTTGAAATGAAGTCGTCCTCGACGGAAGTTCATCTTCCTCACCCAAATAAGGCTTCAAATCTGCAATGTTAAAAGTGGGACTAACCCCAAAATCTGCAGGCAGCTCAAGTTTATATGCATTATCATTTATTTTCTCTAACACCTTAAAGGGACCATCAGCACGTGGCATTAACTTTGATTTGCGCAAATCAGGAAATCTATCCTTACGCAAATGTAACCAAACAAGATCTCCAGGTGCAAACACAACATGTTTTCTACCCTTATCTCCAGCAAGTTTATATTTAGCATTCATGCGCTCAATGTTTTTCTTAGTTAACTCATGCATTTTTAAGATCAATTCAGCACGTTGTTTAGCATCAAAATTAACCTTCTCCGAAGATGGAAGAGGCAACAAATCAATAGGTGCATGAGGTAGGAAACCATACACAACTTCAAAAGGGCACATCTTAGTAGTAGAATGCAATGAACGATTATAAGCAAATTCAATATGAGGCAAGCTGATAGAGGCGGAGGTGTCCCGTCTTTCGATGAGATGATGGATATCGCTTTGGTGGAAGTCGACTTTGACGATCCGACTACGAACGTGCGAGGACGTCGCGCCTTAGCAATCGCTAAACCAACTCCAAGAGGTTATTGACCACACCGGAGCATGATCAACCTGACCGCGAGGGTCTGTTTCCTGCGAGCAAACGAAGAACAAGCAAGAAACTGAGATTGCAATCTGGATATTGCGAATATAAGATGAAAGCTTTATTGATCAAGGTGGGGTTCTGTGATGCCTTTGTCTGGTCGTTGAACACAAACGAAGTACGCGAAGTTGCAGCTATGGCGAACTTTAATCCATACAAAACCCAAAGTCTAAACGATGCCCTAAGGGCTGTATATATGGAGGAAGAGAGGGGGAATTTCGTGGCCCTTGGTGGAGGGGTCCGAAATCAACCCTATCTCTTGTTTCCACACACATACGGACTCTAAAAATAGCCTATACTTATGTATTTCGAAATTACATGGGCCTGGCCCAATAAAAAGGTGACGCAACACCTATAATAGCCCCTGGACAAAATTTATGAAGTGACATCTTATATATTTTGTCCAAGGCTTCATTCACTCATTATGGTGGCTTCAAAGACCTGAAATCATCACATATAACTCCATTCTTGTTCCCCTTGCGCATGCCATCATCTCCATGCTTGTTCTTGCTCCAATGTTCATCCTTCTCCAAGCTAGGCCCTTCATTTGTAAGCAAAACAAATGTATCCAATTTAGGCAGCATCATATTCTCATGAACATTAGAATCATTACCAAGAAACGAAAGTACCTGGTAATTTAGTTGGCATGTGCGAGCTCTAGTAATTGGTCCAGTATGTATAGCAGCAGGGGTTGTGGGTGTAACAATGGTATTGATGTCCTCATCAACCTTATCCATTTCCAGGATTGGGTCAAAGCAGTCGTACTTCGTAGGTCAAATTGCTAATCCAGCTTTTGTTCTGTTCTACCTTGGAGTATTACCATCTTTATATTAGGAATATCATGGGAATTTCATACCATCCTATGAACTCTTGATACAGTGATACTTCTCACCCTCATTCTTCATTTCTCGGTTTCTGTGTTGTCGCAACCGGAATGCCGACAAGTGAATCGTGATGTGTGAAATCAATACTTGATAGAGGCAAAGGTGTCCCGTCTTTCAATGAGATGATGGATATCGCTTTGGTGGAAGTCGACTTTGACGATCCGACTACGAACGTGCGAGGACGTCGCGCCTTAGCAATCGCTAAACCAACTCTGAGAGGTTATTGACCACGCCGGAGCACGATCAACCTGACCACGAGGGTCTGTTTCCTGCGAGCAAACGAAGAACAAGTAAGAAACTAAGATTGCAATCTGGATATTGCGAATTTAAGATGAAAGCTTTATTGATCAAGGTGGGGTTCTGTGACGCCTTTGTCTGGTCGTTGAACACAAACGAAGTACGCGAAGTTGCAGCTATGGCGAACTTTTAATCTAAACAAAACCCAAAGTCTCAACGATTCCCTAAGGGCTGTATATATGGAGGAAGAGGGGGGAATTTCGTGGCCCTTGGTGGAGGGGTCCGAAATCAACCCTATCTCTTGTTTCCCCACACATACGGACTCTAAAAATAGCCTATACTTATGTATTTCGAAATTACATGGGCCTGGCCCAATAATAAGGTGACGCAGCACCTAAAATAGCCTCGGGACGAAATTTATGAAGTGGCATCTTGTATATTTCGTCCAAGGCTTCATGCACCCATTATGGTGGCTTCAAAGTCCTGAAATCATCACTTGTAACTCCGTTCTTGTTCCCCTTGCGCATGCCATCATCTCCATGCTTGTTCTTGCTCCAATGTTCATCCTTCTCCAAGCTAGGCCCTTCATTTGTAAGCAAACAAATGTATCCAATTTAGGCAGCATCATATTCTCATGAACATTAGAATCATTACCAAGAAACGAAAGTACCTGGTAATTTAGTTGGTGTGCACGAGCTCTAGTAATTGGTCCAGTATGTATAGCAGCAGGGGCTGTGGGTGTAACAATTGTATTGATGTCCTCATCATCCTCCCCTTCTTGAAATGAAGTCGTCCTCGACGGAAGTTCATCTTCCTCACCCAAATAAGGCTTCAAATCTGCAATGTTAAAAGTGGGACTAACCCCAAAATCTGCAGGCAGCTCAAGTTTATATGCATTATCATTTATTTTCTCTAACACCTTAAAGGGACCATCAGCACGTGGCATTAACTTTGATTTGCGCAAATCAGGAAATCTATCCTTACGCAAATGTAACCAAACAAGATCTCCAGGTGCAAACACAACATGTTTTCTACCCTTATCTCCAGCAAGTTTATATTTAGCATTCATGCGCTCAATGTTTTTCTTAGTTAACTCATGCATTTTTAAAATCAATTCAGCACGTTGTTTAGCATCAAAATTAACCTTCTCCGAAGATGGAAGAGGCAACAAATCAATAGGTGCATGAGGTAGGAAACCATACACAACTTCAAAAGGGCACATCTTAGTAGTAGAATGCAATGAACGATTATAAGCAAATTCAATATGAGGCAAGCTGATAGAGGCGGAGGTGTCCCGTCTTTCGATGACATGATGGATATCGCTTTGGTGGAAGTCGACTTTGACGATCCGACTACGAACGTGCGAGGACGTCGTGCCTTAGCAATCGCTAAACCAACTCCGAGAGGTTATTGACCACGCCGGAGCACGATCAACCTGACCACGAGGGTCTGTTTCCTGCGAGCAAACGAAGAACAAGCAAGAAACTAAGATTGCAATCTGGATATTGCGAATTTAAGATGAAAGCTTTATTGATCAAGTTGGGGTTCTGGGACGCCTTTGTCTGGTCGTTGAACACAAACGAAGTACGCGAAGTTGCAGCTATGGCGAACTTTTAATCTAAACAAAACCCAAAGTCTAAACGATGCCCTAAGGGCTGTATATATGGAGGAAGAGGGGGGAATTTCGTGGCCCTTGGTGGAGGGGTCCGAAATCAACCCTATCTCTTGTTTCCCCACACATACGGACTCTAAAAATAGCCTATACTTATGTATTTCGAAATTACATGGGCCTGGCCCAATAATAAGGTGACGCAGCACCTAAAATAGCCTCGGGACGAAATTTATGAAGTGGCATCTTGTATATTTCGTCTAAGGCTTCATGCACCCATTATGGTGGCTTCAAAGTCCTGAAATCATCACTTGCAACTCCGTTCTTGTTCCCCTTGCGCATGCCATCATCTCCATGCTTGTTCTTGCTCCAATGTTCATCCTTCTCCAAGCTAGGCCCTTCATTTGTAAGCAAAACAAATGTATCCAATTTAGGCAGCATCATATTCTCATGAACATTAGAATCATTACCAAGAAACGAAAGTACCTGGTAATTTATGTGGCGTGCACGAGCTCTAGTAATTGGTCCAGTATGTATAGCAGCAGGGGCTGTGGGTGTAACAATTGTATTGATGTCCTCATCATCCTCCCCTTCTTGAAATGAAGTCGTCCTCGACGGAAGTTCATCTTCCTCACCCAAATAAGGCTTCAAATCTGCAATGTTAAAAGTGGGACTAACCCCAAAATCTGCAGGCAGCTCAAGTTTATATGCATTATCATTTATTTTCTCTAACACCTTAAAGGGACCATCAGCACGTGGCATTAACTTTGATTTGCGCAAATCAGGAAATCTATCCTTACGCAAATGTAACCAAACAAGATCTCCAGGTGCAAACACAACATGTTTTCTACCCTTATCTCCAGCAAGTTTATATTTAGCATTCATGCGCTCAATGTTTTCCTTAGTTAACTCATGCATTTTTAAAATCAATTCAGCACGTTGTTTAGCATCAAAACTAACCTTCTCCGAAGATGGAAGAGGCAACAAATCAATAGGTGCACGAGGTAGGAAACCATACACAACTTCAAAAGGGCACATCTTAGTAGTAGAATGCAATGA
The DNA here is from genome assembly GCF_002162155.2 of Triticum dicoccoides. Classification (NCBI taxonomy): domain Eukaryota; kingdom Viridiplantae; phylum Streptophyta; class Magnoliopsida; order Poales; family Poaceae; genus Triticum; species Triticum dicoccoides. Next base: position 279,857,594 of record NC_041387.1, on the reverse strand, counting down.
ACGATTATAAGCAAATTCAATATGAGGCAAGCATTCCTCCCACATTTTCTTATTATTCTTCAAAACAGCCCTAAGCATAGTAGACAACGTTCTATTGACTACTTCAGTTTGTCCATCAGTTTGGGGGTGACAAGTAGTACTAAAAAGCAGTTTAGTCCCCAACTTAGTGATAGAGGCAAAGGTGTCCCGTCTTTCGATGAGATGATGGATATCGCTTTGGTGGAAGTCGACTTTGACGATCCGACTACGAACGTGCGATGACGTCGCGCCTTAGCAATCGCTAAACCAACTCCGAGAGGTTATTGACCACGCCGGAGCACGATCAACCTGACCACGAGGGTCTGTTTCCTGCGAGCAAACGAAGAACAAGCAAGAAACTAAGATTGCAATCTGGATATTGCGAATATAAGATGAAAGCTTTATTGATCAAGGTGGGGTTCTGTGATGCCTTTGTCTGGTCGTTGAACACAAATGAAGTACCGCGAAGTTGCAGCTATGGCGAACTTTTAATCTAAACAAAACCCAAAGTCTAAACGATGCCCTAAGGGCTGTATATATGGAGGAAGAGGGGGGAATTTCGTGGCCCTTGGTGGAGGGGTCCGAAATCAACCCTATCTCTTGTTTCCCCACACATACGGACTCTAAAAATAGCCTATACTTATGTATTTCGAAATTACATGGGCCTGGCCCAATAATAAGGTGACGTAGCACCTAAAATAGCCTCGGGACGAAATTTATGAAGTGGCATCTTGTATATTTCGTCCAAGGCTTCATGCACCCATTATGGTGGCTTCAAAGTCCTGAAATCATCACTTGTAACTCCGTTCTTGTTTCCCTTGCGCATGCCATCATCTCCATGCTTGTTCTTGCTCCAATGTTCATCCTTCTCCAAGCTAGGCCCTGGTAATTTAGTTGGCGTGCACGAGCTCTAGTAATTGGTCCAGTATGTATAGCAGCAGGGGCTGTGGGTGTAACAATTGTATTGATGTCCTCATCATCCTCCCCTTCTTGAAATGAAGTCGTCCTCGACGGAAGTTCATCTTCCTCACCCAAATAAGGCTTCAAATCTGCAATGTTAAAAGTGGGACTAACCCCGAAATCTGCAGGCAGCTCAAGTTTATATGCATTATCATTTATTTTCTCTAACACCTTAAAGGGACCATCAGCACGTGGCATTAACTTCGATTTGCGCAAATCAGGAAATCTATCCTTACGCAAATGTAACCAAACAAGATCTCCAGGTGCAAACACAACATGTTTTCTACCCTTATCTCCAGCAAGTTTATATTTAGCATTCATGCGCTCAATGTTTTCCTTAGTTAACTCATGCATTTTTAAAATCAATTCAGCACGCTGTTTAGCATCAAAATTAACCTTCTCCGAAGATGGAAGAGGCAACAAATCAATAGGTGCACGAGGTAGGAAACCATACACAACTTCAAAAGGGCACATCTTAGTAGTAGAATGCAATGAACGATTATAAGCAAATTCAATATGAGGCAAGCATTCCTCCCACATTTTCTTATTATTCTTCAAAACAGCCCTAAGCATAGTAGACAACGTTCTATTGACTACTTCAGTTTGTCCATCAGTTTGGGGGTGACAAGTAGTACTAAAAAGCAGTTTAGTCCCCAACTTAGCCCATAAACATCTCAAAAAGTGGCTAAGAAATTTAGTATCACGATCTGAAACAATAGTATTTGGCACACCATGCAAGCGAATAATTTCACGAAAGAACAAATCAGCAACATTAACAGCATCATCGCTTTTATGACATGGTATGAAGTGTGCCATTTTCGAGAATCTATCCACGACAACAAATATGCTATCCCTCCCCTTCTTTGTTCGAGGTAAACCTAAAACAAAGTCCATAGATATATCCTCCCAAGGAACACTAGGTACAGGCAAAGGCATATATAAACCATGAGGATTGAGTCGTGACTTAGCTTTTTGACATGTAGTGCAGCGAGCAATAAAACGCTCAACATCCCGTCTCATCTTTGGCCAAAAGAAATGTGTAGCAAGTACGTCCTCCGTCTTCTTCACGCCAAAGTGTCCCATTAATCCTCCTCCATGCGCCTCCTGCAACAACAAAAGACGAACGGAGCTAGCTGGAATGCATAGCTTGTTAGCACGAAACACAAATCCATCGTTAACAACAAACTTGTTCCACATTCTTCCTTCTTTACAATTCTGCATTACATCTTTAAAATCAGCATCATGCACATATTGATCTTTGATGGTCTCCAAACCAAATATTTTGAAGTCAAGTTGTGAAAGCATAGTATAACGACGAGACAAAGCATCAGCAATAACATTTTCTTTTCCCTTCTTGTGTTTAATGACATAAGGGAAAGTCTCAATGAATTCAACCCATTTAGCATGTCTACGATTCAGTTTAGCTTGACTTTTAATATGTTTCAAAGATTCATGATCAGAATGTATAACAAATTCTTTGGGCCATAAATAATGTTGCCATGTTTCTAAAGTCCGAACAAGAGCATATAATTCTTTATCATAAGTAGAATAATTCAGACTAGGCCCACTCAATTTTTCAGAAAAGTATGCAACAGGTTTGCCATCTTGTAATAACACACCTCCTAATCCAATTCCACTAGCATCACATTCAAGCTCAAAAGTCTTATTAAAATCAGGAAGTTGGAGTAAAGGAGCATGTGTCAACTTATCTTTCAATACCGTGAAGGCTTCTTCCTGTGCAGTAACCCAAAGAAAAGGCACATCTTTCTTTGTAAGCTCATTGAGAGGTGCAGCAATGGTGCTGAAATCTCTCACAAAACGCCTATAGAATCCAGCGAGGCCAAGAAAACTCCTCACTTGTGTGACCGTTTTGGGCTGCGGCCAACTCTCAATAGCTTCAATCTTGGCTTTATCAACTTCAATTCCCTGTGGAGTAACAACATAGCCAAGAAAAGATACTCGATCGGTGCAAAAGGTGCACTTCCCAAGGTTACCAAACAAACGTGCATCACGTAGAGCAATAAAAACAGCACGTAAATGTTCCAAATGTCCTTCCAAAGATCTGCTATAAATCAATATGTCATCAAAGTAAACTACCACAAATCGTCCAATGAAAGCACGTAAAACTTCGTTCATTAATCTCATGAAAGTACTAGGTGCATTAGTTAACCCAAAAGGCATGACTAACCACTCATATAATCCAAACTTAGTTTTAAATGCTGTTTTCCATTCATCTCCCAATTTCATACGAATTTGATGGTAGCCACTACGCAAATCAACTTTGGAGAATATTGTAGAGCCACTCAATTCATCAAGCATATCATCTAGCCTAGGAATAGGATGACGATAACGAATAGTAATATTATTAATGCCTCTACAATCAACACACATACGTGATGTACCATCCTTTTTCAGCACTAGAATAATAGGAACAGCACAAGGACTAAGTGATGAGGACATCAATACAATTGTTACACCCACAGCCCCTGCTGCTATACATACTGGACCAATTACTAGAGCTCGTGCACGCCAACTAAATTACCAGGTACTTTCGTTTCTTGGTAATGATTCTAATGTTCATGAGAATATGATGTTGCCTAAATTGGATACATTTGTTTTGCTTACAAATGAAGGGCCTAGCTTGGAGAAGGATGAACATTGGAGCAAGAACAAGCATGGAGATGATGGCATGCGCAAGGGGAACAAGAACGGAGTTACAAGTGATGATTTCAGGACTTTGAAGCCACCATAATGGGTGCATCAAGCCTTGGACGAAATATACAAGATGCCACTTCATAAATTTCGTCCCGAGGCTATTTTAGGTGCTGCGTCACCTTATTATTGGGCCAGGCCCATGTAATTTCAAAATACATAAGTATAGGCTATTTTTAGAGTCCGTATGTGTGTGGAAACAAGAGATAGGGTTGATTTCGGACCCCTCCACCAAGGGCCACGAAATTGCCCCCTCTTCCTCCATATATACAGCCCTTAGGGCATCGTTTAGACTTTGGGTTTTGTTTAGATTAAAAGTTCGCCATAGCTGCAACTTCGCGTACTTCGTTTGTGTTCAACGACCAGACAAAGGCGTCACAGAACCCCACCTTGATCAATAAAGCTTTCATCTTATATTCGCAATATCCAGATTGCAATCTTAGTTTCTTGCTTGTTCTTCGTTTGCTCGCAGGAAACAGACCCTCGTGGTCAGGTTGATCGTGCTCCGGCGTGGTCAATAACCTCTCGGAGTTGGTTTAGCGATTGCTAAGGCACGGCGTCCTCGCACGTTCGTAGTCGGATCGTCAAAGTCGACTTCCACCAAAGCGAAATCCACCATCTCATCAAAAGACGGGACACCTCCGCCTCTATCAAGTGGTATCAGATTTCCAGGTTGCTCGGTGAGATTTTACAGTTTTTCGTAGTTTAGATCGAGTCTGTTCTTCATACCTTTAGTCCACGAAAAAGCCACAAAAAAAATTAGGGTTAGTTCATCATATCCGAACCAATCTGAGCCTTGCATAATCTTTTTAGGGTTTTGCTTTGTTGAATTTGCGGTTGCATCGTCGTGTCTAGTTGCTGGTCTTAGAGTCTAGTCTTTTAGAGTTTCGAGTTCTGGTCATAAGTTGTCACGCCGCCGCCGCACCATCATCATCGCCCCTGCCATCTACCACCACCGCACCGAATCCGTATCCATATACCACCACCAATCCGTGTCCATATACCACCACCGATCCATATCCATATACTACCACCGCTACCACCACCGCTGCCATATACCACCACCATATATCCACCACCAATCTGATTTCCTTGCTTATTAGGTTTGTTTTTGAGATCCATCTAGTTTCCGATTCGTGTTTCCTTGCCGGAGTAGGTTTCGCAAAAAAAAAGTGTCGGGTAGCCACGCTCCGTTTAGGCCCAAAATTTTTCGAAAACGCATTTTTCGAAAAAAATTCTGGCTATCCTATTTTTAGGTGTTTCTGAGTGTTTTGAGACAGGTGCCATTATAGGAAGTTTTTTTTGACCCGTTTCCAGTTTTTGGGTCCGGGCCGAAAAAAAAAATTTGGTCGAAAAAAATTTCATGCCCATCCTGTCAGTTTGAGCTAGGAAGACTTTTGAGACACTCGCCATTATAGTGATTTTTCGCAAAAAAAAAAAGGAAAAAGAGCAAAAAAAAATTCAGAGTGTGCTTTTCCCTTGTTTACGTGCCGCGCCGTGATTTTGTTAGTGTTCTAGGCTCGCATCTCTAGCACAGTCTAGCCTAGGACCAGCACAGTACCGTCGTTGAGCGTTTATTCAACTTTGCATCTCTGAATTGATTATTGCTGACCCTTTTTGCTACCATATTATAAGCCTTCCCAGCTCCACATACATCTACGTCGTGCGTTTGACTCTCCCTGGTAATCGCTCTATCCAAGCTTTGAGAGTTTTTGACTACAACGGTTGCCGATCACCGCCTGCTGCTGGGTAAGAACTGGTAAGAATTTGAGATTTGCTTGACGGATTTGTGACACCCACCACCACCACTTGTTCGTAGTCTGTAGGATCATATTCTTGTGTGTTTCTATTGCTGCTAACCATGCCAGGATCACAAGCCGACGAGATTGACTGGGAGAATTTATCGAACAAGGAGCTTCATGATAACTTTCAGCAAATGATGACTGAACAGGTGCAAGATGTGCTGAACAATTTTGAAGAGGCCATGGAGAAGATCACTGGCCTTGAGAAGACGTTCGAAACAAAGCTCGATAACAAGTTTAATGAATTGCTCGCGCGTCTTCCACCACCACCACCCGCTGCACCTAACGCACCTCTCCAACAACAACAACAACGACTACCTCCACGTCGCGAAGCAGACCTCCGCCGAGCAAGCCGTGTTCCTCTTGCGTTTGGCCAAACTGTTGGTGCTGCTGTTGATACTTCTGTGGCTCCTGCTGCTGATGCGGAGGAGGATGATTATGTTGGAGATTATGAGGATGAGGTTGATCAAAATCAACACTACGTGCAGCCACCTGTACCACCACCAGCAGGTCGACCTCAGGTATATATTCGTAATGGTAGGCCTGCACCACCACCTCAGGTACGAGATGATGTCCATATTCCTAAACTGAAATTGAATATTCCACCATTTGAGGGTAGATATGTTCCTGATATATATCTTACTTGGGAGTTAGAAACTGAACAACGATTTACATGTTTACAATATCCTGAGGAGAGACGAGTTGCTGCTGCTGTTTGTGCTTTCACTAGTTTTGCATGTGTATGGTGGTCTGAACATTGTAGATTATATCCTATTCCAACTACTTGGGCTGCTTTGAAAACTGCTATGCGTACGCGTTGGGTTCCACCATATTATCAACGTGAATTGCTTCAAAAATTGCAGCATTTAAGACAAGGGAAAAATTCTGTAGAAGAATATTATCAGGAATTACAAACTAGCATGATTAGATGTGGTATTGTTGAGGAGAATGAAGCTATGCTTGCACGTTTTCTGGGTGGATTAAATAGAGAGATTCAGACCATTCTAGACTATAAGGAGTATACTAATATCACTCGTTTATTCCATCTTGCTTGTAAAGCTGAACGTGAAGTGCAGGATCGACAAGCATTAGGGCGAACTAACTTTTCTGCAGGCCGACCTTCATCATGGACACCACGTGCATCTTCTACTTCAACTGCACCAGCACCTCCATCCGGTGCCACCTCCAGCCGTGATACAAGAAAATAGGCACAACCACCATTATCTTCCAAGAGCGCACCTGCAGGTCCTGCACAACGTTCTTCTTCTTCCATGGCATCAACAGGGCACACAAGTGATATTATTTGTCGTCGTTGTAAGGGAGGAGGTCATTATGCGAGGGAATGCAAATCTCCGCGTGTGATGATTGCTACCGCGGATGGTGGATATGAGTCCGCTAGTGACTATGATGAGGAGACATTGGCTCTTATTACACGTGAAGAACATTGTGGAGATGATTCTGATCATGAGACGCAATACATGGCTCCTGAAGATGCTGACAGGTATGAATGTTTAGTTGCTCAACGTGTTTTGAGTGTGCAGGTCACACAAGCTGAGGAAAATCAGAGGCACAATTTGTTCCATACCAAGGGAGTTGTGAAGGAACGTTCTGTGCGCGTCATAATAGACGGAGGGAGCTGCAACAACTTGGCTAGCATGGAGATGGTGGAGAAGCTTTCTCTCACCACAAGACCACATCCACATCCTTACTACATCCAATGGTTCAACAACAGCGGCAAGGTTAAGGTAACACGTACTGTTCGTGTGCATTTTAGTATCTCTACATATGCTGATTATGTTGATTGTGATGTGGTACCTATGCAAGCATGTTCCTTATTACTTGGTAGACCATGGCAATTTGATAAAAATTCTGTACACCATGGTAGAAACAATCACTATACTCTTGTTCATAAGGATAAAAATATTACTTTGCTTCCTATGACTCCTGATTCCATTTTGAAAGATGATATTAATAGAGCTAATAAAACACAACAGGAGAAGAATAAGAGTGAAAATCAGATTGTGGCAAAAGAATTTGAGCAACAAATGAAGCCTAATAATAAACCATCTAGTGTTGCTTCCGAAATTAAATTGAAAAGTGCATGTTTATTTGCCACCAAATCTGATATTGATGAGCTAGATTTCAGCAAATCTGTTTGCTATGCTTTTGTGTGCAAAGAGGCATTATTTTCATTCGAGGACGTGCCTTCCTCTTTGCCTCCTGCTGTCACTAACATTTTGCAGGAGTTCGCTGACGTTTTTCCACAAGACGTGCCACCGGGATTACCGCCTATTCGAGGGATTGAGCATCAGATCGACTTAATGATAGAGGCGGAGGTGTCCCGTCTTTCGATGAGATGATGGATTTCGCTTTGGTGGAAATCGACTTTGACGATCCGACTACGAACGTGCGAGGACGTCGCGCCTTAGCAATCGCTAAACCAACTCCGAGAGGTTATTGACCACGCCGGAGCATGATCAACCTGACCACGAGGGTCTGTTTCCTGCGAGCAAACGAAGAACAAGCAAGAAACTAAGATTGCAATCTGGATATTGCGAATATAAGATGAAAGCTTTATTGATCAAGGTGGGGTTCTGTGACGCCTTTGTCTGGTCGTTGAACACAAACGAAGTACGCGAAGTTGCAGCTATGGCGAACTTTTAATCTAAACAAAACCCAAAGTCTAAACGATGCCCTAAGGGCTGTATATATGGAGGAAGAGGGGGGGAATTTCGTGGCCCTTGGTGGAGGGGTCCGAAATCAACCCTATCTCTTGTTTCCCCACACATACGAACTCTAAAAATAGCCTATACTTATGTATTTCGAAATTACATGGGCCTGGCCCAATAATAAGGTGACGCAGCACCTAAAATAGCCTCGGGACGAAATTTATGAAGTGGCATCTTGTATATTTCGTCCAAGGCTGCATGCACCCATTATGGTGGCTTCAAAGTCCTGAAATCATCACTTGTAACTCCGTTCTTGTTCCCCTTGCGCATGCCATCATCTCCATGCTTGTTCTTGCTCCAATGTTCATCCTTCTCCAAGCTAGGCCCTTCATTTGTAAGCAAAACAAATGTATCCAATTTAGGCAGCATCATATTCTCATGAACATTAGAATCATTACCAAGAAACGAAAGTACCTGGTAATTTAGTTGGCGTGCACGAGCTCTAGTAATTGGTCCAGTATGTATAGCAGCAGGGGCTGTGGGTGTAACAATTGTATTGATGTCCTCATCAATTAGGCTTCATTTGTTGCTCAAATTCTTTTGCCACAATCTGATTTTCACTCTTATTCTTCTCCTGTTGTGCTTTATTAGCTCTATTAATATCATCTTTCAAAATGGAATCAGGAGTCATAGGAAGCAAAGTAATATTTTTATCCTTATGAACAAGAGTATAGTGATTGTTTCTACCATGGTGTACAGAATTTTTATCAAATTGCCATGGTCTACCAAGTAATAAGGAACATGCTTGCATAGGTACCACATCACAATCAACATAATCAGCATATGTAGAGATACTAAAATGCACACGAACAGTACGTGTTACCTTAACCTTGCCGCTGTTGTTGAACCATTGGATGTAGTAAGGATGTGGATGTGGTCTTGTGGTGAGAGAAAGCTTCTCCACCATCTCCATGCTAGCCAAGTTGTTGCAGCTCCCTCCGTCTATTATGACGCGCACAGAACGTTCCTTCACAACTCCCTTGGTATGGAACAAATTGTGCCTCTGATTTTCCTCAGCTTGTGTGACCTGCACACTCAAAACACGTTGAGCAACTAAACATTCATACCTGTCAGCATCTTCAGGAGCCATGTATTGCGTCTCATGATCAGAATCATCTCCACAATGTTCTTCACGTGTAATAAGAGCCAATGTCTCCTCATCATAGTCACTAGCGGACTCATATCCACCATCCGCGGTAGCAATCATCACACGCGGAGATTTGCATTCCCTCGCATAATGACCTCCTCCCTTACAACGACGACAAATAATATCACTTGTGTGCCCTGTTGATGCCATGGAAGAAGAAGAACGTTGTGCAGGACCTGCAGGTGCGCTCTTGGAAGATAATGGTGGTTGTGCCTATTTTCTTGTATCACGGCTGGAGGTGGCACCGGATGGAGGTGCTGGTGCAGTTGAAGTAGAAGATGCACGTGGTGTCCATGATGAAGGTCGGCCTGCAGAAAAGTTAGTTCGCCCTAATGCTTGTCGATCCTGCACTTCACGTTCAGCTTTACAAGCAAGATGGAATAAACGAGTGATATTAGTATACTCCTTATAGTCTAGAATGGTCTGAATCTCTCTATTTAATCCACCCAGAAAACGTGCAAGCATAGCTTCATTCTCCTCAACAATACCACATCTAATCATGCTAGTTTGTAATTCCTGATAATATTCTTCTACAGAATTTTTCCCTTGTCTTAAATGCTGCAATTTTTGAAGCAATTCACGTTGATAATATGGTGGAACCCAACGCGTACGCATAGCAGTTTTCAAAGCAGCCCAAGTAGTTGGAATAGGATATAATCTACAATGTTCAGACCACCATACACATGCAAAACTAGTGAAAGCACAAACAGCAGCAGCAACTCGTCTCTCCTCAGGATATTGTAAACATGTAAATCGTTGTTCAGTTTCTAACTCCCAAGTAAGATATATATCAGGAACATATCTACCCTCAAATGGTGGAATATTCAATTTCAGTTTAGGAATATGGACATCATCTCGTACCTGAGGTGGTGGTGCAGGCCTACCATTACGAATATATACCTGAGGTCGACCTGCTGGTGGTGGTACAGGTGGCTGCACGTAGTGTTGATTTTGATCAACCTCATCCTCATAATCTCCCACATAATCATCCTCCTCCGCATCAGCAGCAGGAGCCACAGAAGTATCAACAGCAGCACCAACAGTTTGGCCAAACGCAAGAGGAAAATGTTATTGCTGATGCATTGTCTCGTCGCTATACTATGCTTTCACAACTTGACTTCAGAATATTTGGTTTGGAGACCATCAAAGATCAATATGTGCATGATGCTGATTTTAAAGATGTAATGCAGAATTGTAAAGAAGGAAGAATGTGGAACAAGTTTGTCGTTAACGATGGATTTGTGTTTCGTGCTAACAAGCTATGCATTCCAGCTAGCTCCGTTCGTCTTTTGTTGTTGCAGGAGGCGCATGGAGGAGGATTAATGGGACACTTTGGCGTGAAGAAGACGGAGGACGTACTTGCTACACATTTCTTTTGGCCAAAGATGAGACGGGATGTTGAGCGTTTTATTGCTCGATGCACTACATGTCAAAAAGCTAAGTCACGACTCAATCCTCATGGTTTATATATGCCTTTGCCTGTACCTAGTGTTCCTTGGGAGGATATATCTATGGACTTTGTTTTAGGTTTACCTCGAACAAAGAAGGGGAGGGATAGCATATTTGTTGTCGTGGATAGATTCTCGAAAATGGCACACTTTATACCATGTCTTAAAAGCGATGATGATGTTAATGTTGCTGATTTGTTCTTTCGTGAAATTATTCGCTTGCATGGTGTGCCAAATACTATTGTTTCAGATCGTGATACTAAATTTCTTAGCCACTTTTGGAGATGTTTATGGGCTAAGTTGGGGACTAAACTGCTTTTTAGTACTACTTGTCACCCCCAAACTGATGGACAAACTGAAGTAGTCAATAGAACGTTGTCTACTATGCTTAGGGCTGTTTTGAAGAATAATAAGAAAATGTGGGAGGAATGCTTGCCTCATATTGAATTTGCTTATAATCGTTCATTGCATTCTACTACTAAGATGTGCCCTTTTGAAGTTGTGTATGGTTTCCTACCTCGTGCACCTATTGATTTGTTGCCTCTTCCATCTTCGGAGAAGGTTAATTTTGATGCTAAACAACGTGCTGAATTGTTTTTAAAAATGCATGAGTTAACTAAGGAAAACATTGAGCGTATGAATGCTAAATATAAACTTGCTGGAGATAAGGGTAGAAAACATGTTGTGTTTGCACCTGGAGATCTTGTTTGGTTACATTTGCGTAAGGATAGATTTCCTGATTTGCGCAAATCAAAGCTAATGCCACGTGCTGATGGTCCCTTTAAGGTGTTAGAGAAAATAAATGATAATGCATATAAACTTGAGCTGCCTGCAGATTTTGGGGTTAGTCCCACTTTTAACATTGCAGATTTGAAGCCTTATTTGGGTGAGGAAGATGAACTTCCGTCGAGGACGACTTCATTTCAAGAAGGGGAGGATGATGAGGACATCAATACAATTGTTACACCCACAGCCCCTGCTGCTATACATACTGGACCAATTACTAGAGCTCGTGCACGCCAACTAAATTATCAGGTACTTTCGTTTCTTGGTAATGATTCTAATGTTCATGAGAACATGATCCTGCCTAAATTGGATACATTTGTTTTGCTTACAAATGAAGGGCCTAGCTTGGAGAAGGATGAACATTGGAGCAAGAACAAGCATGGAGATGATGGCATGCGCAAGGGGAACAAGAACGGAGTTACAAGTGATGATTTCAGGACTTTGAAGCCACCATAATGGGTGCATGAAGCCTTGGACGAAATATACAAGATGCCACTTCATAAATTTCGTCCCGAGGCTATTTTAGGTGCTGCGTCACCTTATTATTCGGCCAGGCCCATGTAATTTCGAAATACATAAGTATAGGCTATTTTTAGAGTCTGTATGTGTGGGGAAACAAGAGATAGGGTTGATTTCGGACCCCTCCACCAAGGGCCACGAAATTGCCCCCTCTTCCTCCATATATACAGCCCTTAGGGCATCGTTTAGACTTTGGGTTTTGTTTAGATTAAAAGTTCGCCATATCTGCAACTTCGCGTACTTCGTTTGTGTTCAACGACCAGACAAAGGCGTCACAGAACCCCACCTTGATCAATAAAGCTTTCATCTTATATTCGCAATATCCAGATTGCAATCTTAGTTTCTTGCTTGTTCTTCGTTTGCTCGCAGGAAACAAACCCTCGTGGTCAGGTTGATCGTGCTCCGGCGTGGTCAATAACCTCTTGGAGTTGGTTTAGCGATTGCTAAGGCGCGGCGTCCTCGCACGTTCGTAGTCGGATCGTCAAAGTCGACTTCCACCAAAGCGAAATCCACCATCTCATCGAAAGACGGGACACCTCCGCCTCTATCACTAAGGGATTCGCGTATATAACCTTTGTCGAGAAGCTCTTGTACTTGACGCATAATCTCCTTCATCTCCTCTGGATTGGTACGGTATGGTGCACGGTTTGGCAGTGAAGCACCGGGAATTAAATCAATCTGATGCTCAATCCCTCGAATAGGCGGTAATCCCGGTGGCACGTCTTGTGGAAAAACGTCAGCGAACTCCTGCAAAATGTTAGTGACAGCAGGAGGCAAAGAGGAAGGCACGTGCTCGAATGAAAATAATGCCTCTTTGCACACAAAAGCATAGCAAACAGATTTGCTGAAATCTAGCTCATCAATATCAGATTTAGTGGCAAATAAACATGCACTTTTCAATTTAATTTCAGAAGCAACACTAGATGGTTTATTATTAGGCTTCATTTGTTGCTCAAATTCTTTTGCCACAATCTGATTTTCACTCTTATTCTTCTCCTGTTGTGCTTTATTAGCTCTATTAATATCATCTTTCAAAATGGAATCAGGAGTCATAGGAAGCAAAGTAATATTTTTATCCTTATGAACAAGAGTATAGTGATTGTTTCTACCATGGTGTACAGAATTTTTATCAAATTGCCATGGTCTACCAAGTAATAAGGAACATGCATGCATAGGTACCACATCACAATCAACATAATCAGCATATGTAGGGATACTAAAATGCACACGAACAGTACGTGTTACCTTAACCTTGCCGCTGTTGTTGAACCATTGGATGTAGTAAGGATGTGGATGTGGTCTTGTGGTGAGAGAAAGCTTCTCCACCATCTCCATGCTAGCCAAGTTGTTGCAGCTCCCTCCGTCTATTATGACGCGCACAGAACGTTCCTTCACAACTCCCTTGGTATGGAACAAATTGTGCCTCTGATTTTGCTCAGCTTGTGTGACCTGCACACTCAAAACACGTTGAGCAACTAAACATTCATACCTGTCAGCGTCTTCAGGAGCCATGTATTGCGTCTCATGATCAGAATCATCTCCACCATGTTCTTCACGTGTAATAAGAGCCAATGTCTCCTCATCATAGTCACTAGCGGACTCATATCCACCATCCGCGGTAGCAATCATCACACGAGGAGATTTGCATTCCCTCGCATAATGACCTCCTCCCTTACAACGACGACAAATAATATCACTTGTGTGCCCTGTTGATGCCATGGAAGAAGAAGAACGCTGTGCAGGCCCCGCAGGTGCGCTCTTGGCAGATAATGGTGGTTGTTCCTGTTTTCTTGTATCACGGCTGTAGGAGGCACCTGATTGAGGTGCTGGTGCAGTTGAAGTAGAAGATGCACGCGGCGTCCATGAGGAAGGTCGGCCTGCAGAAAAGTTAGTTCGCGCCAATGCTTGTCGATCCTGCACTTCACGTTCAGCTTTACAAGCAAGATGGAATAAACGAGTGATATTAGTATACTCCTTATAGTCTAGAATGGTCTGAATCTCTCTATTTAATCCACCCAGAAAACGTGCAAGCATAGCTTCATTCTCCTCAACAATACCACATCGAATCATGCCAGTTTGTAATTCCTGATAATATTCTTCTAGAGAATTTTTTCCTTGTCTTAAACGCTGCAATTTTTGAAGCAATTCACGTTGATAATATGGTGGAACCCAACGCGTACGCATAGCAGTTTTCAAAGCAGCCCAAGTAGTTGGAATAGGATATAATCTACAATGTTCAGACCACCATACACATGCAAAACTAGTGAAAGCACAAACAGCAGCAGCAACTCGTCTCTCCTCAGGATATTGTAAACATGTAAATCGTTGTTCAGTTTCTAACTCCCAAGTAAGATATATATCAGGAACATATCTACCCTCAAATGGTGGAATATTCAATTTCAGTTTAGGAATATGGACATCATCTCGTACCTGAGGTGGTGGTGCAGGCCTACCATTACGAATATATACCTGAGGTCGACCTGCTGGTGGTGGTACAGGTGGCTGCACGTAGTGTTGATTTTGATCAACCTCATCCTCATAATCTCCCACATAATCATCCTCCTCCGCATCAGCAGCAGGAGCCACAGAAGTATCAACAGCAGCACCAACAGTGATAGAGGCAAAGGTGTCCCGTCTTTCGATGAGATGATGGATATCGCTTTGGTGGAAGTCGACTTTGACGATCCGACTACGAACGTGCGAGGACGTCGCGCCTTAGCAATCGCTAAACCAACTCCGAGAGGTTATTGACCACGCCGGAGCACGATCAACCTGACCACGAGGGTCTGTTTCCTGCGAGCAAACGAAGAACAAGCAAGAAACTGAGATTGCAATCTGGATATTGCGAATATAAGATGAAAGCTTTATTGATCAAGGTGGGGTTCTGTGACGCCTTTGTCTGGTCGTTGAACACAAACGAAGTACGCGAAGTTGCAGCTATGGCGAACTTTTAATCTAAACAAAACCCAAAGTCTAAACGATGCCCTAAGGGCTGTATATATGGAGGAAGAGGGGGGAATTTCGTGGCCCTTGGTGGAGGAGTCCGAAATCAACCCTATCTCTTGTTTCCCCACACATACGGACTCTAAAAATAGCCTATACTTATGTATTTCAAAATTACATGGGCCTGGCCCAATAATAAGGTGACGCAGCACCTAAAATAGCCTCGGGACGAAATTTATGAAGTGGCATCTTGTATATTTCGTCCAAGGCTTCATGCACCCATTATGGTGGCTTCAAAGTCCTGAAATCATCACTTGTAACTCCATTCTTGTTCCCCTTGCGCCTTATTTGTTGCTCAAATTCTTTTGCCACAATCTGATTTTCACTCTTATTCGTCTCCTGTTTTGCTTTGTTAGCTCTATTAATATCATCTTTCAAAATGGAATCAGGAGTCATAGGAAGCAAAGTAATATTTTTATCCTTATGAACAAGAGTATAGTGATTGTTTCTACCATGGTGTACAGAATTTTTATCAAATTGCCATGGTCTACCAAGTAATAAGGAACATGCTTGCATAGGTACCACATCACAATCAACATAATCAGCATATGTAGAGATACTAAAATGCACACGAACAGTACGTGTTACCTTAACCTTGCCGCTGTTGTTGAACCATTGGATGTAGTAAGGATGTGGATGTGGTCTTGTGGTGAGAGAAAGCTTCTCCACCATCTCCATGCTAGCCAAGTTGTTGCAGCTCCCTCCGTCTATTATGACGCGCACAGAACGTTCCTTCACAACTCCCTTGGTATGGAACAAATTGTGCCTCTGATTTTCCTCAGCTTGTGTGACCTGCACACTCAAAACACGTTGAGCAACTAAACATTCATACCTGTCAGCATCTTCAGGAGCCATGTATTGCGTCTCATGATCAGAATCATCTCCACAATGTTCTTCACGTGTAATAAGAGCCAATGTCTCCTCATCATAGTCACTAGCGGACTCATATCCACCATCCGCGGTAGCAATCATCACACGCGGAGATTTGCATTCCCTCGCATAATGACCTCCTCCCTTACAACGACGACAAATAATATCACTTGTGTGCCCTGTTGATGCCATGGAAGAAGAAGAACGTTGTGCAGGACCTGCAGGTGCGCTCTTGGAAGATAATGGTGGTTGTGCCTATTTTCTTGTATCACGGCTGGAGGTGGCACCGGATGGAGGTGCTGGTGCAGTTGAAGTAGAAGATGCACGTGGTGTCCATGATGAAGGTCGGCCTGCAGAAAAGTTAGTTCGCCCTAATGCTTGTCGATCCTGCACTTCACGTTCAGCTTTACAAGCAAGATGGAATAAACGAGTGATATTAGTATACTCCTTATAGTCTAGAATGGTCTGAATCTCTCTATTTAATCCACCCAGAAAACGTGCAAGCATAGCTTCATTCTCCTCAACAATACCACATCTAATCATGCTAGTTTGTAATTCCTGATAATATTCTTCTACAGAATTTTTCCCTTGTCTTAAATGCTGCAATTTTTGAAGCAATTCACGTTGATAATATGGTGGAACCCAACGCGTACGCATAGCAGTTTTCAAAGCAGCCCAAGTAGTTGGAATAGGATATAATCTACAATGTTCAGACCACCATACACATGCAAAACTAGTGAAAGCACAAACAGCAGCAGCAACTCGTCTCTCCTCAGGATATTGTAAACATGTAAATCGTTGTTCAGTTTCTAACTCCCAAGTAAGATATATATCAGGAACATATCTACCCTCAAATGGTGGAATATTCAATTTCAGTTTAGGAATATGGACATCATCTCGTACCTGAGGTGGTGGTGCAGGCCTACCATTACGAATATATACCTGAGGTCGACCTGCTGGTGGTGGTGCTGGCGGCTGCTCGTAGATCTGATTTTGATCAACCTCATCCTCATAATCGCCCGCATACTCATCATCCTCCTGGGTACCAGCAGGAGCAGTAGCAGGAGCCAAAGAAACACCAACAGCAGTAACAGCGGCACCAGAATTTTGTCCTGGCTCAATAGGAACACGCTGTGCTCGTCCATACTGATTCGGAAGGGGGCGTAGTTGTTGTTGTTGCAGAGGTGCGACAAGTGCAGCCGGTGGTGGAAGACGCGCAAGCAGTTCATTAAATCTGTTATCGAGCTTTGTTTCGAACGTCTTCTCAAGGCCAGTGATCTTCTCCATGGCCTCTTCAAAATTGTTCAGCACATCTTGTACCTGTTCAGTCATCATTTGCTGAAACTTATCATGAAGCTCCTTGTTCGATAAGTTCTCCCAGTCAATCTCGTCGGCTTGTGATCCTGGCATGGTTAGCAGCAATAGAAACACACAAGAATATGATCCGACAGACTACTAAGAAGTGGTGGTGGTGTATCACAAATCCGTCAAGCAAATCTGAAATTCTTACCAGTTCTTACCCAGCAGCAGGCGGTGATCGGCAACCGTTGTAGTTAAAAACTCTCAAAGCTTGGATAGAGCGATTACCAGGGAGAGTCAAACACATGACGTAGATGTATGTGGAGCTGGGAAGGCTTATAGTATGGTAGCAAAAAGGGTCAGCAATAATCAATTCAGAGATGCAAAGTTGAATAAACGCTCAACGACGGTACTGTGCTGGTCCTAGGCTAGACTATGCTAGAGACGCGAGCCTAGAACACCAACAAAATCACGGCGCGGCACGTAAACAAGGGAAAAGCACACTCCGGACGTCCGTAGATTTGGTTCGGGTGCTTGGCGTCCGGTCGTCCGGTCCACTCCGGACGTCCGTAGATTTGGTTTGGGTGACGAAGTGTCGGACATCCGGAGGGGTCCGGTCGTCCGTGTCCTGGGACTCGTCGGACATCCGGACACTGTCAGTCGTCCGGCGCCTGTAGCTTTGCGGCAACTCTTGTTCTTTGATAGAGGCGAGGGTGTCCCGTCTTTCGATGAGATGATGGATATCGCTTTGGTGGCAGTCGACTTTGACGATCCGACTACGAACGTGCGAGGACGTCGCGCCTTAGCAATCGCTAAACCAACTCCGAGAGGTTATTGACCACGCCGGACCACGATCAACCTGACCACGAGGGTCTGTTTCCTGCGAGCAAACGAAGAACAAGCAAGAAACTGAGATTGCAATCTGGTTATTGCGAATATAAGATGAAAGCTTTATTGATCAAGGTGGGATTCTGTGACGCCTTTGTCTGGTCGTTGAACACAAACGAAGTACGCGAAGTTGCAGCTATGGCGAACTTCTAATCTAAACAAAACCCAAAGTCTAAACGATGCCCTAAGGGCTGTATATATGGAGGAAGAGGGGGGAATTTCGTGGCCCTTGGTGGAGGGGTCCGAAATCAACCCTATCTCTTGTCTCCCCACACATACGGACTCTAAAAATAGCCTATACTTATGTATTTCGAAATTACATGGGCCTGGCCCAATAATAAGGTGACGCAGCACCTAAAATAGCCTCAGGACGAAATTTATGAAGTGGCATCTTGTATATTTCGTCCAAGGCTTCATGCACCCATTATGGTGGCTTCAAAGTCCTGAAATCATCACTTGTAACTCCGTTCTTGTTCCCCTTGCGCATGCCATCATCTCCATGCTTGTTCTTGCTCCAATGTTCATCCTTTTCCAAGCTAGGCCCTTCATTTGTAAGCAAAACAAATGTATCCAATTTAGGCAGCATCATATTCTCATGAACATTAGAATCATTACCAAGAAACGAAAGTACCTGGTAATTTAGTTGGCGTGCACGAGCTCTAGTAATTGGTCCAGTATGTATAGCAGCAGGGGCTGTGGGTGTAGCAATTGTATTGATGTCCTCATCATCCTCCCCTTCTTGAAATGAAGTCGTCCTCGACGGAAGTTCATCTTCCTCACCCAAATAAGGCTTCAAATCTGCAATGTTAAAAGTGGGACCAACCCCAAAATCTGCAGGCAGCTCAAGTTTATATGCATTATCATTTATTTTCTCTAACACCTTAAAGGGACCATCAGCACGTGGCATTAGCTTTGATTTGCGCAAATCAGGAAATCTATCCTTACGCAAATGTAACCAAACAAGATCTCCAGGTGCAAACACAACATGTTTGCTACCCTTATCTCCAGCAAGTTTATATTTAGCATTCATACGCTCAATGTTTTCCTTAGTTAACTCATGCATTTTTAAAATCAATTCAGCATGTTGTTTAGCATCAAAATTAACCTTCTCCGAAGATGGAAGAGGCAACAAATCAATAGGTGCACGAGGTAGGAAACCATACACAACTTCAAAAGGGCACATCTTAGTAGTAGAATGCAATGAA
Source organism: Triticum dicoccoides (assembly GCF_002162155.2). Taxonomy (NCBI): domain Eukaryota; kingdom Viridiplantae; phylum Streptophyta; class Magnoliopsida; order Poales; family Poaceae; genus Triticum; species Triticum dicoccoides. The sequence goes on along the minus strand of NC_041387.1, from coordinate 279,838,208 downwards.
CGATTATAAGCAAATTCAATATGAGGCAAGCATTCCTCCCACATTTTCTTATTATTCTTCAAAACAGCCCTAAGCATAGTAGACAACGTTCTATTGACTACTTCAGTTTGTCCATCAGTTTGGGGGTGACAAGTAGTACTAAAAAGCAGTTTAGTCCCCAACTTAGCCCATAAACATCTCCAAAAGTGGCTAAGAAATTCAGTATCACGATCTGAAACAATAGTATTTGGCACACCATGCAAGCGAATAATTTCACGAAAGAACAAATCAGCAACATTAACAGCATCATCGCTTTTATGACATGGTATAAAGTGTGCCATTTTCGAGAATCTATCCACGACAACAAATATGCTATCCCTCCCCTTCTTTGTTCGAGGTAAACCTAAAACAAAGTCCATAGATATATCCTCCCAAGGAACACTAGGTACAGGCAAAGGCATATATAAACCATGAGGATTGAGTCGTGACTTAGCTTTTTGACATGTAGTGCATCGAGCAATAAAACGCTCAACATCCCGTCTCATCTTTGGCCAAAAGAAATGTGTAGCAAGTACGTCCTCCGTCTTCTTCACGCGAAAGTGTCCCATTAATCCTCCACCATGCGCCTCCTGCAACAACAAAAGACGAACGGAGCTAGCTGGAATGCATAGCTTGTTAGCACGAAACACAAATCCATCGTTAATGACAAACTTGTTCCACATTCTTCCTTCTTTACAATTCTGCATTACATCTTTAAAATCAGCATCATGCACATATTGATCTTTGATGGTCTCCAAACCAAATATTTTGAAGTCAAGTTGTGAAAGCATGGTATAGCGACGAGACAATGCATCAGCAATAACATTTTCTTTTCCCTTCTTGTGTTTAATGACATAAGGGAAAGTCTCAATGAATTCAACCCATTTAGCATGTCTACGATTCAGTTTAGCTTGACTTTTAATATGTTTCAAAGATTCATGATCAGAATGTATAACAAATTCTTTGGGCCATAAATAATGTTGCCATGTTTCTAAAGTCCGAACAAGAGCATATAATTCTTTATCATAAGTAGAATAATTCAGACTAGGCCCACTCAATTTTTCAGAAAAGTATGCAATAGGTTTGCCATCTTGTAATAACACACCTCCTAATCCAATTCCACTAGCATCACATTCAAGCTCAAAAGTCTTATTAAAATCAGGAAGTTGGAGTAAAGGAGCATGTGTCAACTTATCTTTCAATACCGAGAAGGCTTCTTCCTGTGCGGTACCCCAAAGAAAAGGCACATCTTTCTTTGTAAGCTCATTGAGAGGTGCAGCAATGGTGCTGAAATCTCTCACAAAACGCCTATAGAATCCAGCGAGGCCAAGAAAACTCCTCACTTGTGTGACCGTTTTGGGCTGCAGCCAACTCTCAATAGCTTCAATCTTGGCTTTATCAACTTCAATTCCCTGTGGAGTAACAACATAGCCAAGAAAAGATACTCGGTCGGTGCAAAAGGTGCACTTCCTGATGAGGACATCAATACAATTGTTACACCCACAGCCCCTGCTGCTATACATACTGGACCAATTACTAGAGCTCGTGCACGCCAACTAAATTACCAGGTACTTTCGTTTCTTGGTAATGATTCTAATGTTCATGAGAATATGATGCTGCCTAAATTGGATACATTTGTTTTGCTTACAAATGAAGGGCCTAGCTTGGAGAAGGATGAACATTGGAGCAAGAACAAGCATGGAGATGATGGCATGCGCAAGGGGAACAAGAACAGAGTTACAAGTGATGATTTCAGGACTTTGAAGCCACCATAATGGGTGCATGAAGCCTTGGACGAAATATACAAGATGCCACTTCATAAATTTCGTCCCGATGCTATTTTAGGTGCTGCGTCACCTTATTATTGGGCCAGGCCCATGTAATTTCGAAATACATAAGTATAGGCTATTTTTAGAGTCCGTATGTGTGGGGAAACAAGAGATAGGGTTGATTTCGGACTCCTCCACCAAGGGCCACGAAATTCCCCCCTCTTCCTCCATATATACAGCCCTTAGGGCATCGTTTAGACTTTGGGTTTTGTTTAGATTAAAAGTTCGCCATAGCTGCAACTTCGCGTACTTCGTTTGTGTTCAACGACCAGACAAAGGCGTCACAGAACCCCACCTTGATCAATAAAGCTTTCATCTTATATTCGCAATATCCAGATTGCAATCTTAGTTTCTTGCTTGTTCTTCGTTTGCTCGCAGGAAACAGACCCTCGTGGTCAGGTTGATCGTGCTCCGGCGTGGTCAATAACCTCTCGGAGTTGGTTTAGCGATTGCTAAGGCGCGACGTCCTCGCACGTTCGTAGTCGGATCGTCAAAGTCGACTTCCACCAAAGCGATATCCATCATCTCATCGAAAGATCGGGACCCTCGCCTCTATCAGTTTCTAAAGTCCGAACAAGAGCATATAATTCTTTATCATAAGTAGAATAATTCAGACTAGGCCCACTCAATTTTTCAGATAAGTATGCAACGGGTTTGCCATCTTGTAATAACACACCTCCTAATCCAATTCCACTAGCATCACATTCAAGCTCAAAAGTCTTATTAAAATCAGGAAGTTGGAGTAAAGGAGCATGTGTCAACTTATCTTTCAATACGGAGAAGGCTTCTTCCTGTGCGGTACCCCAAAGAAAAGGCACATCTTTCTTTGTAAGCTCATTGAGAGGTGCAGCAATGGTGCTGAAATCTCTCACAAAACGCCTATAGAATCCAGCGAGGCCAAGAAAACTCCTCACGTGTGTGACCGTTTTGGGCTGCGGCCAACTCTCAATAGCTTCAATCTTGGCTTTATCAACTTCAATTCCCTGTGGAGTAACAACATAGCCAAGAAAAGATACTCGGTCGGTGCAAAAGGTGCACTTCCCAAGGTTACCAAACAAACGTGCATCACGTAGAGCAATAAAAACAACACGTAAATGTTCCAAATGTTCTTCCAAAGATCTGCTATAAATCAATATGTCATCAAAGTAAACTACCACAAATCGTCCAATGAAAGCACGTAAAACTTCGTTCATTAATCTCATGAAAGTACTAGGTGCATTAGTTAACCCAAAAGGCATGACTAACCACTCATATAATCCAAACTTAGTTTTAAATGCTGTTTTCCATTCATCTCCCAATTTCATACGAATTTGATGGTAGCCACTACGCAAATCAACTTTGGAGAATATTGTAGAGCCACTCAATTCATCAAGCATATCTCTAGCCTAGGAATAGGATGACGATAACGAATAGTAATATTATTAATGCCTCTACAATCAACACACATACGTGATGTACCATCCTTTTTCGGCACTAGAATAATAGGAACAGCACAAGGACTAAGGGATTCACGTATATAACCTTTGTCGAGAAGCTCTTGTACTTGACGCATAATCTCCTTCGTCTCCTCTGGATTGGTACGGTATGGTGCACGGTTTGGCAGTGAAGCACCGGGAATTAAGTCAATCTGATGCTCAATCCCTCGAATAGGCGGTAATCCCGATGGCACGTCTTGTGGAAAAACGTCAGCGAACTCCTGCAAAATGTTAGTGACAGCAGGAGGCAAAGAGGAAGGCACGTCCTCGAATGAAAATAATGCCTCTTTGCACACAAAAGCATAGCAAACAGATTTGCTGAAATCTAGCTCATCAATATCAGATTTGGTGGCAAATAAACATGCACTTTTCAATTTAATTTCAGAAGCAACACTAGATGGTTTATTATTAGGTTTCATTTGTTGCTCAAATTCTTTTGCCGCAATCTGATTTTCACTCTTATTCTTCTCCTGTTGTGCTTTATTAGCTCTATTAATATCATCTTTCAAAATGGAATCAGGAGTCATAGGAAGCAAAGTAATATTTTTATCCTTATGAACAAGAGTATAGTGATTGTTTATACCATGGTGTACAGAATTTTTATCAAATTGCCATGGTCTACCAATTAATAAGGAACATGCTTGCATAAGTACCACATCACAATCAACATAATCAGCATATGTAGAGATACTAAAATGCACACAAACAGTACGTGTTACCTTAACCTTGTGATGAGGACATGACTACCTTGGATATGACCAAAAATATTGCATATATGCATATTTGTCAGGTGATTTCTAGTGCAAACTATTCAATAATCTATTTATGTTATCCAGAACAAAAATACTTCACACACTTTTGTGTTTTGTCTAATTGCAGGTGTATGGGACATTTGTACAATCCACATATGAAGATAAGGAAGAAAGAGATGTTTATTTGCTGTCCAAAAAGTTCTCTCACGTCACTTTTGGCCCAAGAGAAGATAGAGTCCAAGTCTCTCACGTTCTGGATTCAGATTCGGACTGCACAGACATACCTGACTCAAAACGCACACAAGTTTTTCATACGGACTCCGAATTGGGTGATTCTTTTTTTGTTGGAAACTAGATTTCGTGCACTTTCCAACCCAATTGGAATCACCTTCAAATTCGTCCGGAGCGTTGAGTTGTGGACGAAACAATCTGATGCTGCAGCAGAATCCGAGTCAAACTACAAGTCCAAAGGTGTTACATCACCTCCACTTGGGCCCATTGGCCTTGTACGACCTAGATTTAGTTTTAGGCTGCCTTGGGACGTCCTCCCACCTCCTTGGCCGCCACCCCTTGCTCCTATATAAGTAGATCCATCTAGTAGCTTTTCCTTGGGATTTGTTTAGTTAAAAGTTAGCCATTGCAACTTCGTGTACTTCGTTTGTGTCCAACGACCAGACCAAGACCGCTTACGGGTCCCCACCTTTATCAATACTTCATATATATTCGCAATATTCAGATTGCTTTTATCATATTCTTGCTCGTTTTTTGATTGCTTGCAGGAATAGACCTTCGTGGTCAGGTTAATCGTGCTCCGGCGTGGTCAATAACCTCAGGAGATTGGTTTAGCGATTGCTAAGGCGCAACGTCGTGAACGTTTGTAGTCGGATCGTCAAAGTCGTCTCCACCAAATCGATAGTTATCATCTCATCGAAAGATCGGGACACCCTCGCCTCTATCAAGTGATATCAGTTTTCAGGTTGCTCGGTGAGAATTTCCAATTTTTCTAGATTAGATTTATTTTCTTACCTATTGTTCAAGAAAAAGCCACACAAAAAAAAGTTAGATCTGTTCATCCTTTATCCAAGCCAGCCTGAGCTTTTGCAATTTTCTATTCATTGCTTGCATAGTTGAATTATCGGTTGCATCGTCGTGTAAGTTGCTGGTCTTAGCGTCTAGTTCCTTTAGAGTTTCGAGTTCTGTTCACATTAGTCACGCCGCCGCTGCATCATTATCCCTTCCGCTGTCCACCATCCCATCTATTAATTTCCACCACGTGCTATGCACTGTTCATTGTCATAATCATAGTTGAGGTCATTCACATCTTCGCCTGATCTAATCTGCATCTTATCTAGTTTGTCTTGGAAAAAAAAACATAGAGAAAAAAGGAAAAAAAAAGAAAAAGAGAAAGAAGAAAAAGAAAAAAAAAGCGTGAGAAAAAAAAGAGAGAAGAAAAAAAATTGGATCTATCTAGAATCAATCTCGTACCTGAATTCGGATTGGAATCTGTTTTGCGCACTGTTCAGTAAAACAGGTCTATCTTCCTCATACGAAGTCCGTTTTGGCTCCGTGAGTACTCAAATTGAAGCTAGCGACGAGCCGCATCTAAATAGTTGCAGAAGCTAGTTCAATATTTGACACCTCAAAATCGGCTTCTAAATAGGTCTTTTTGCCCTCCGAAGTTCATGAACACAGGTTGTTCCAATTTTTCAGGCCAGTTTTAGAATTCTTTGACTCCTCATATCAACTCGGAATTGAGTGATTCTTTTTGCATTGGAAAGCTTGAGTTAATAACATTCTTTGAAAGAATTTATCAGAAAATTGTCTCAAACTTTTCAAGAGGAAAGTTGGAGAGAGAGTTGTTGTATATCCTGCTTGGCAGTTGTTTTTCATCATTATCTTCACTGCCGTTGTGATCTTCACTTATATCTTGCTGTCAAGAGCTACTTAGTATCCTTCATTGATGCTAGTTATGCTACGCGGTGACCTCATTAGTGTTCTAGGCTCGCGTCTCTAGTACGGTCTAGCCTAGGACCAGCACAGTACCGTCGTTGAGCGTTTATTCAACATTGCATCTTTGAATTGATTATTGCTAATCTTTTGCTACCATATATAGCCAACCCAGCTCCACATATTTCTACACCGTGTATACGTACGCTCCCCTGGCAGTCGCTTTACTCAATATTCGGAGTTACTTGACACCGCTGGTTGCCGATCACCGCCTGCTGCATGGTAAGAACTTGTAAGACATTGATATTTGCTTTACTGTGAGCGTTTTACCACCACATCCTAGTAGTTATAGGAACACTATTTTTGGGTTTTGTTTCTTGTTCTACTAATCATGACAGGATCCAGAGTCAATTCATGGGCTTTGTCGATCGCGGGAGACGTGCCACCACCTTTGCAAATACCACAACCGTCACGAGAGGTGCACAAACATCCAAATGCACATGATCAGGTTAATGTATCTATACCACCATTTAATGGCCGTTTTAAACCTGCTTTATATATTGAATGGGAGTTCGACATAAAAAATATATTTGCTTCCCATAATTTCAATGAACATAAAAAGGTTAAGGTTGCGGTTGGTTCTTTCACTGGTTATGCTTTGGTTTGGTGGAGTGAATATTGTCGGTTACACCCTGATTATATACCTACTACTTGGGATGATTTGAAACTTGCCATGCGACATACTTGTGACATGATTAAGAAGTTGCAACACTTAAAACAAGGTAGTGAAACTGTAACAAAATATTATGATGATTTACAAACTACCTTGTTGCATTCCTCTTTAGAAGAAAGTGAAGATGATTTTATGGATAGATTTTGGGGAGGATTAAACTGTGATATTCAAGAGATACTAATTCATGAAGAGTGTTATCCTATGGACCATTTGTTTCATCTTGCTTGCAAAGCTGAACAGGAAATAAAACGACGTGTTGGCCACGAGGAGAACAAGCGCACGGTGCACATTCCAAGAGTTGATATGATTGTTCCTTCAACTACTAGGCATACTATGACAACCACATCCGTTGTTGTGAAGACTACATCACCTCCACCATGTGACACATCGCCCCCGAGAGTGGCTACATCATTTGAGTTGATCATAAGAGCCACATTTCAGATTAAGCAACGCCGAGGACGGCTTTATTTTCAAGAAGGGGAGGATGATGAGGACCAAAAATATTGCATATATGCATATTTGTCAGGTGATTTCTAGTGCAAACTATTCAATAATCTATTTATGTTATCCAGAACAAAAATACTTCACACACTTTTGTGTTTTGTCTAATTGCAGGTGTATGGGACATTTGTACAATCCACATATGAAGATAAGGAAGAAAGAGATGTTTATTTGCTGTCCAAAAAGTTTTCTCACGTCACTTTTGGCCCAAGAGAAGATAGAGTCCAAGTCTCTCACGTTCTGGATTCAGATTCGGACTGCACAGACATACCTGACTCAAAACGCACACAAGTTTTTCATACGGACTCCGAATTGGGTGATTCTTTTTTGTTGGAAACTAGATTTCGTGCACTTTCCAACCCAATTGGAATCACCTTCAAATTCGTCCGGAGCGTTGAGTTGTGGACGAAACAATCTGATGCTGCAGCAGAATCCGAGTCAAACTACAAGTCCAAAGGTGTTACATCACCTCCACTTGGGCCCATTGGCCTTGTACGACCTAGATTTAGTTTTAGGCTGCCTTGGGACGTCCTCCCACCTCCTTGGCCGCCACCCCTTGCTCCTATATAAGTAGATCCATCTAGTAGCTTTTCCTTGGGATTTGTTTAGTTAAAAGTTAGCCATTGCAACTTCGTGTACTTCGTTTGTGTCCAACGACCAGACCAAGACCGCTTACGGATCCCCACCATTATCAATACCTCATATATATTTGCAATATTCAGATTGCTTTACATATTCTTGCTCGTTCTTCGATTGCTTGCAGGAATAGACCTTCGTGGTCAGGCTGACCGTGCTTCCGGCATCGTCAGTAACCTCAGGAGATTGGTTCTGTTTCTTGTTCTACTAATCATGACAGGATCCAGAGTCAATTCATGGGCTTTGTCGATCGCGGGAGACGTGCCACCACCTTTGCAAATACCACAACCGTCACGAGAGGTGCACAAATATCCAAATGCACATGATCAGGTTAATGTATCTATACCACCATTTAATGGCCGTTTTAAACCTGCTTTATATATTGAATGGGAGTTCGACATAAAAAATATATTTGCTTCCCATAATTTCAATGAACATAAAAAGGTTAAGGTTGCGGTTGGTTCTTTCACTGGTTATGCTTTGGTTTGGTGGAGTGAATATTGTCGGTTACACCCTGATTATATACCTACTACTTGGGATGATTTGAAACTTGCCATGCGACATACTTTCGTCCCTGCTTATTATACTCGTGACATGATTAAGAAGTTGCAACACTTAAAACAAGGTAGTGAAACTGTAACAAAATATTATGATGATTTACAAACTACCTTGTTGCATTCCTCTTTAGAAGAAAGTGAAGATGATTTTATGGATAGATTTTGGGGAGGATTAAACCGTGATATTCAAGAGATACTAATTCATGAAGAGTGTTATCCTATGGATCATTTGTTTCATCTTGCTTGCAAAGCTGAACACGAAATAAAACGACGTGTTGGCCACGAGGAGAACAAGCGCACGGTGCACATTCCAAGAGTTGATATGATTGTTCCTTCAACTACTAGGCATACTATGACAACCACATCCGTTGTTGTCAGGACTACATCACCTCCACCATGTGACACATCGCCCCCGAGAGTGGCTACATACTCTGAGTTGATCATAAGAGGTAATGACAAAGGTACTGATCTTCCATCTCTACATGAGAATGATGAATGCCTTGTCAATTTGAATGCACCATCTGATGAGCTACCCACTACTTTGATCACACCACCTATTTTAGAGGACTACGTTGATAATTTGACTTTGCCATGTGATCAAACAACTGAAATACCAACAATTTTGAGTGCACCCATTGAATTAACTATTGATGCAAAAGAACCAATGTTTAATCATTTTGATATGACCTCTAATCTTGGTGATGATTCTGTGTTGAATGACTTATTGCATGTTTGCTTATTTAAGCATGTTGTAGCATGTAAATTTGATGCAAGTAAGGTTTATTCACCAAAATTGGAATGGTTTAATGATGAACATTGTCAATCTTTTGAAATGAATAAGAGCTTCACTTATATGTGCAAACTGAGTTGCAATATTTTCATGCCTTCTACTTCTTGTGCTAATTTTTTGGCTTTAGATTTTATGAACTATGCAAGTTACTCATCTATTCATGTGTCATATATGCAAAAATCAAGGGAAGTAAAAATGGATGACATATACATATACAACATGTACACCTTGTCTCTTTTGTTAGCCACATTTCAGATTAAGCAACGCCGAGGACGGCTTTATTTTCAAGAAGGGGATGATGATGAGGACATGACTACCTTGGATATGACCAAAAATATTGCATATATGCATATTTGTCAGGTGATTTCTAGTGCAAACTATTCAATAATCTATTTATGTTATCCAGAACAAAAATACTTCACACACTTTTGTGTTTTGTCTAATTGCAGGTGTATGGGACATTTGTACAATCCACATATGAAGATAAGGAAGAAAGAGATGTTTATTTGCTGTCCAAAAAGTTCACTCACGTCACTTTTGGCCCAAGAGAAGATAGAGTCCAAGTCTCTCACGTTCTGGATTCAGATTCGGACTGCACAGACATACCTGACTCAAAACGCACACAAGTTTTTCATACGGACTCCGAATTGGGTGATTATTTTTTTGTTGGAAACTAGATTTCGTGCACTTTCCAACCCAATTGGAATCACCTTAAAATTCGTCCGGAGCGTTGAGTTGTGGACGAAACAATCTGATGCTGCAGCAGAATCCGAGTCAAACTACAAGTCCAAAGGTGTTACATCACCTCCACTTGGGCCCATTGGCCTTGTACGACCTAGATTTAGTTTTAGGCTGCCTTGGGACGTCCTCCCACCTCCTTGGCCACCACCCCTTGCTCCTATATAAGTAGATCCATCTAGTAGCTTTTCCTTGGGATTTGTTTAGTTAAAAGTTAGCCATTGCAACTTCGTGTACTTCGTTTGTGTCCAACGACCAGACAAAGACCGCTTACGGATCCCCACCTTTATCAATACTTCATATATATTCGCAATATTCAGATTGCTTTTATCATATTCTTGCACGTTCTTCGATTGCTTGCAGGAATAGACCTTCGTGGTCAGGTTAATCGTGCTCCGGTGTGGTCAATAACCTCAGGAGATTGGTTTAGCGATTGCTAAGGCGCAACGTCGTGAACGTTTGTAGTCGGATCGTCAAAGTCGTCTCCACCAAATCGATAGTTATCATCTTATCGAAAGATCGGGACACCCTCGCCTCTATCACCTTGCCGCTGTTGTTGAACCATTGGATGTAGTAAGGATGTGGATGTGGTCTTGTGGTGAGAGAAAGCTTCTCCACCATCTCCATGCTAGCCAAGTTGTTGCAGCTCCCTCCGTCTATTATGACGCGCACAGAACGTTCCTTCACAATTCCCTTGGTATGGAACAAATTGTGCCTCTGATTTTGCTCAGCTTGTGTGACCTGCACACTCAAAACACATTGAGCAACTAAACATTCATACCTGTCAGCGTCTTCAGGAGCCATGTATTGCGTCTCATGATCAGAATCATCTCCACCATGTTCTTCACGTGTAATAAGAGCCAATGTCTCCTCATCATAGTCACTAGCGGACTCATATCCACCATCCGCGGTAGCAGTCATCACACGCGGAGATTTGCATTCCCTCGCATAATGACCTCCTCCCTTACAACGACGACAAATAATATCACTTGTGTGCCCTGTTGATGCCATGGAAGAAGAAGAACGCTGTGCAGAACCCGCAGGTGCGCTCTTGGAAGATAATGGTGGTTGTGCCTGTTTTCTTGTATCACGGCTGGAGGTGGCACCGGATGGAGGTGCTGGTGCAGTTGAAGTAGAAGATGCACGTGGTGTCCATGATGAAGGTCGGCCTGCAGAAAAGTTAGTTCGCCCCAATGCTTGTCGATCCTGCACTTCACGTTCAGCTTTACAAGCAAGATGGAATAAACGAGTGATATTAGTATACTCCTTATAGTCTAGAATGGTCTGAATCTCTCTATTTAATCCACCCAGAAAACGTGCAAGCATAGCTTCATTCTCCTCAACAATACCACATCTAATCATGCCAGTTTGTAATTCCTGATAATATTCTTCTACAGAATTTTTCCCTTGTCTTAAACGCTGCAATTTTTGAAGCAATTCACGTTGATAATATGGTGGAACCCAACGCGTACGCATAGCAGTTTTCAACGCAACCCAAGTAGTTGGAATAGGATATAATCTACAACGTTCAGACCACCAGACACACGCAAAACTAGTGAAAGCACAAACAGCAGCAGCAACCCGTCTCTCCTCGGGATATTGTAAACATGTAAATCGTTGTTCAGTTTCTAACTCCCAAGTAAGATATATATCAGGAACATATCTACCCTCAAATGGTGGAATATTCAATTTCAGTTTAGGAATATGGACATCATCTCGTACCTGAGGTGGTGGTGCAGTGATAGAGGCAAAGGTGTCCCGTCTTTCGATGAGATGGTGGATTTCGCTTTGGTGGAAGTCGACTTTGACGATCCGACTACGAACGTGCGAGGACGTCGCGCCTTAGCAATCGCTAAACCAACTCCGAGAGGTTATTGACCACGCCGGAGCACGATCAACCTGACCACGAGGGTCTGTTTCCTGCAAGCAAACGAAGAACAAGCAAGAAACTAAGATTGCAATCTGGATATTGCGAATATAAGATGAAAGCTTTATTGATCAAGGTGGGGTTCTGTGACGCCTTTGTCTGGTCGTTGAACACAAACGAAGTACGCGAAGTTGCAGCTATGGCGAACTTTTAATCTAAACAAAACCCAAAGTCTAAACGATGCCCTAAGGGCTGTATATATGGAGGAAGAGGGGGGAATTTCGTGGCCCTTGGTGGAGGAGTCCGAAATCAACCCTATCTCTTGTTTCCCCACACATACGGACTCTAAAAATAGCCTATACTTATGTGTTTCGAAATTACATGGGCCTGGCCCAATAATAAGGTGACGCAGCACCTAAAATAGCCTCGGGACGAAATTTATGAAGTGGCATCTTGTATATTTCGTCCAAGGCTTCATGCACCCATTATGGTGGCTTCAAAGTCCTGAAATCATCACTTGTAACTCCGTTCTTGTTCCCCTTGCGCATGCCATCATCTCCATGCTTGTTCTTGCTCCAATGTTCATCCTTCTCCAAGCTAGGCCCTTCATTTGTAAGCAAAACAAATGTATCCAATTTAGGCAGCATCATATTCTCATGAACATTAGAATCATTACCAAGAAACGAAAGTACCTGGTAATTTAGTTGGCGTGCACGAGCTCTAGTAATTGGTCCAGTATGTATAGCAGCAGGGGCTGTGGGTGTAACAATTGTATTGATGTCCTCATCAACGTGGAGGTAGTCGTTGGAGAGGTGCGTTAGGTACAGCGGGTGGTGGTGGTGGAAGACGCGCGAGCAATTCATTAAACTTGTTATCGAGCTTTGTTTCGAACGTCTTCTCAAGGCCAGTGATCTTCTCCATGGCCTCTTCAAAATTGTTCAGCACATCTTGCACCTGTTCAGTCATCATTTGCTGAAACTTATCATGAAGCTCCTTGTTCGATAAATTCTCCCAGTCAATCTCGTCGGCTTGTGATCCTGGCATGGTTAGCAGCAATAGAAACACACAAGAATATGATCCTACAGACTACGAACAAGTGGTGGTGGTGGGTGTCACAAATCCGTCAAGCAAATCTCAAATTCTTACCAGTTCTTACCCAGCAGCAGGCGGTGATCGGCAACCGTTGTAGTCAAAAACTCTCAAAGCTTGGATAGAGCTATTACCAGGGAGAGTCAAACGCACGACGTAGATGTATGTGGAGCTGGGAAGGCTTATAATATGGTAGCAAAAAGGGTCAGCAATAATCAATTCAGAGATGCAAAGTTGAATAAACGCTCAACGACGGTACTGTGCTGGTCCTAGGCTAGACTGTGCTAGAGACGCGAGCCTAGAACACTAACAAAATCACGGCGCGGCACGTAAACAAGGGAAAAGCACACTCTGAATTTTTTTTTCCGCTCGTTTTTCCTTTTTTTTTGTGCTGCTTTTTTTTTTTCGAAAAATCACTATAATGGCGAGTGTCTCAAAACTCTTCCTAGCTCAAACTGACAGGATAGGCACGATATTTTTTCGACCAATTTTTTTTTTCGACTGCCCGGACCCAAAAACTGGAAACGGGTCAAAAAAAACTTCCTATAATGGCACCTGTCTCAAAACACTCAGAAACACCTAAAAATAGGATAGCCAGAATTTTTTTCGAAAAATGCGTTTTCGAAAAATTTTGGGCCTAAACGGAGCGTGGCTACTCGACTCTTTTTTTTTCCGAAACCTACTCCGGTAAGGAAACACGAATCGGAATCTAGATGGATCTCGAAAACAAACCTAATATGACAAGAACTCGGATTGGTGGTGGATATATGGTGGTAGATGGCAGCGGTGGTAGTATATGACAGCGGTGGTGGTATATGGATACGGATTCGAAGCGGTGGCGGATAAGCGGTGGTGGTAGATGGTAGGGGCGATGATGATGGTGCGGCGGCGGCGTGGCAACTTATGACCAGAACTCGAAACTCTAAAAGGCTAGACTCTAAGACCAGCAACTAGACATGATGATGCAACCGCAAATTCAACAAAGCAAAACCCTAAAAAGCTTATGCAAAGGCTCAGATTGGTTCGGATATGATGAACTAACCCTAATTTTTTTTGTGGCTTTTTCGTGGACTATAGGTATGAAGAACAGACTCGATCTAAACTACGAAAAACTGTAAAATCTCACCGAGCAACCTGGAAATCTGATACCACTTGATAGAGGCGAGGGTGTCCCGTCTTTCGATGAGATGATGGATATCGCTTTGGTGGCAGTCGACTTTGACGATCCGACTACGAACGTGCGAGGACATCGCGCCTTAGCAATCGCTAAACCAACTCCGAGAGGTTATTGACCACGCCGGAGCATGATCAACCTGACCACGAGGGTCTGTTTCCTGCGAGCAAACGAAGAACAAGCAAGAAACTGAGATTGCAATCTGGTTATTGCGAATATAAGATGAAAGCTTTATTGATCAAGGTGGGATTCTGTGACGCCTTTGTCTGGTCGTTGAACACAAACGAAGTATGCGAAGTTGCAGCTATGGCGAACTTTTAATCTAAACAAAACCCAAAGTCTAAACGATGCCCTAAGGGCTGTATATATGGAGGAAGAGGGGGGAATTTCGTGGCCCTTGGTGGAGGGGTCCGAAATCAACCCTATCTCTTGTTTCCCCACACATACGGACTCTAAAAATAGCCTATACTTATGTATTTCGAAATTACATGGGCCTGGCCCAATAATAAGGTGACGCAGCACCTAAAATAGCCTCGGGACGAAATTTATGAAGTGGCATCTTGTATATTTCGTCCAAGGCTTCATGCACCCATTATGGTGGCTTCAAAGTCCTGAAATCATCACTTGTAACTCCGTTCTTGTTCCCCTTGCGCATGCCATCATCTCCATGCTTGTTCTTGCTCCAATGTTCATCCTTCTCCAAGCTAGGCCCTTCATTTGTAAGCAAAACAAATGTATCCAATTTAGGCAGCATCATATTCTCATGAACATTAGAATCATTACCAAGAAACGAAAGTACCTGGTAATTTAGTTGGCGTGCACGAGCTCTAGTAATTGGTCCAGTATGTATAGCAGCAGGGGCTGTGGGTGTAACAATTGTATTGATGTCCTCATCACCGCGGATGGTGGATATGAGTCTGCTAGTGACTATGATGAGGAGACTTTGGCTCTTATTACACGTGAAGAACATGGTGGAGATGATTCTGATCATGAGATGCAATACATGGCTCCTGAAGACGCTGACAGGTATGAATGTTTAGTTGCTCAACGTGTTTTGAGTGTGCAGGTCACATAAGCTGAGCAAAATCAGAGGCACAATTTGTTCCATACCAAGGGAGTTGTGAAAGAACGTTCTGTGCGCGTCATCATAGATGGAGGGAGCTGCAACAACTTGGCTAGCATGGAGATGGTGGAGAAGCTTTCTCTCACCACAAGAACACATCCACATCCTTACTACATCCAATGGTTCAACAACAGCGGCAAGGTTAAGGTAACACGTACTGTTCGTGTGCATTTTAGTATATCTACATATGCTGATTATGTTGATTGTGATGTGGTACCTATGCAAGCATGTTCCTTATTACTTGGTAGACCATGGCAATTTGATAAAAATTCTGTACACCATGGTAGAAACAATCACTATACTCTTGTTCATGAGGATAAAAATATTACTTTGCTTCCTATGACTCCTGATTCTATTTTGAAAGATGATATTAATAGAGCTAATAAAGCAAAACAAGAGAAGAATAAGAGTGAAAATCAGATTGTGGCAAAAGAATTTGAGCAACAAATGAAGCCTAATAATAAACCATCTAGTGTTGCTTCTGAAATTAAATTGAAAAGTGCATGTTTATTTGCCACCAAATCTGATATTGATGAGCTAGATTTCAGCAAATCTGTTTGCTATGCTTTTGTGTGCAAAGATGCATTATTTTCATTCGAGGACGTGCCTTCCTCTTTGCCTCCTGCTGTCACTAACATTTTGCAGGAGTTCGCTGACATCTTTCCACAAGACGTGCCACCGGGATTACCGCCTATTCGAGGGATTGAGCATCAGATTGACTTAATTCCCGGTGCGTCACTGCCAAACCGTGCGCCATACCGTACCAATCCAGAGGAGACGAAGGAGATTATGCGTCAAGTACAAGAGCTTCTCGACAAAGGTTATATACGCGAATCCCTTAGTCCTTGTGCTGTTCCTATTATTCTAGTGCCGAAAAAGGATGGTACATCGCGTATGTGTGTTGATTGTAGAGGCATTAATAATATTACTATTCGTTATGATCATCCTATTCCTAGGCTAGATGATATGCTTGATGAATTGAGTGGCTCTACAATATTCTCCAAAGTTGATTTGCGTAGTGGATACCATCAAATTCGTATGAAGTTGGGGGATGAATGGAAAACAACTTTTAAAACTAAGTTTGGATTATATGAGTGGTTAGTCATGCCTTTTGGGTTAACTAATGCGCCTAGTACTTTCATGAGACTAATGAACGAAGTTTTACGTGCTTTCATTGGACGATTTGTGGTAGTCTATTTTGATGATATACTGATTTATAGCAGATCTTTGGAAGAACATTTGGAGCATTTACGTGCTGTTTTTATTGCTCTACGTGATGCACGTTTGTTTGATAACCTTGGGAAGTGCACCTGTTGCACCGACCGAGTATCTTTTCTTGGCTATGTTGTTACTCCACAGGGAATTGAAGTTGATAAAGCCAAGATTGAAGCTATTGAGAGTTGGCCGCAGCCCAAAGCGGTCACACAAGTGAGGAGTTTTCTTGGCCTCGCTGGATTCTATAGGCGTTTTGTGAGAGATTTCGGCACCATTGCTGCACCTCTCAATGAGCTTACAAAGAAAGATGTGCCTTTTCTTTGGGGTACCGCACAGGAAGAAGCCTTCTCGGTATTGAAAGATAAGTTGACACATGCTCCTTTACTCCAACTTCCTAATTTTAATAAGACTTTTGAGCTTGAATGTGATGCTAGTGGAATTGGATTAGGAGGTGTGTTATTACAAGATGGCAAACCTGTTGCATACTTTTCTGAAAAATTGAGTGGGCCTAGTCTGAATTATTCTACTTATGATAAAGAATTATATGCTCTTGTTCGGACTTTAGAAACATGGCAACATTATTTATGGCCCAAAGAATTTGTTATACATTCTGATCATGAATCTTTGAAACATATTAAAAGTCAAGCTAAACTGAATCGTAGACATGCTAAATGGGTTGAATTCATTGAGACTTTCCCTTATGTCATTAAACACAAGAAGGGAAAAGAAAAAGTTATTGCTGATGCATTGTCTCGTCGCTATACTATGCTTTCACAACTTGACTTCAAAATATTTGATTTGGAGACCATCAAAGATCAATATGTGCATGATGCTGCTTTTAAAGATGTAATGCAGAATTGTAAAGAAGGAAGAATGTGGAACAAGTTTGTCGTTAACGATGGATTTGTGTTTCGTGCTAACAAGCTATGCATTCCAGCTAGCTCCGTTCGTCTTTTGTTGTTGCAGGAGGCGCATGGAGGAGGATTAATGGGACACTTTGGCGTGAAGAAGACGGAGGACGTACTGGCTACACATTTCTTTTGGCCAAAGATGAGACAGGATGTTGAGTGTTTTATTGCTCGCTGCACTACATGTCAAAAAGCTAAGTCACGACTTAATCCTCATGGTTTATATATGCCTTTGCCTGTACCTAGTGTTCCTTGGGAGGATATATCTATGGACTTTTGATGAGGACATGACTACCTTGGATATGACCAAAAATATTGCATATATGCATATTTGTCAGGTGATTTCTAGTGCAAACTATTCAATAATCTATTTATGTTATCCAGAACAAAAATACTTCACACACTTTTGTGTTTTGTCTAATTGCAGGTGTATGGGACATTTGTACAATCCACATATGAAGATAAGGAAGAAAGAGATGTTTATTTGCTGTCCAAAAAGTTCTCTCACGTCACTTTTGGCCCAAGAGAAGATAGAGTCCAAGTCTCTCACGTTCTGGATTCAGATTCGGACTACACAGACATACCTGACTCAAAACGCACACAAGTTTTTCATACGGACTCCGAATTGGGTGATTCTTCTTTTCTTGGAAACTAGATTTCGTGCACTTTCCAACCCAATTGGAATCACCTCCAAATTCGTCCGGAGCGTTGAGTTGTGGACGAAACAATCTGATGCTGCAGCAGAATCCGAGTCAAACTACAAGTCCAAAGGTGTTACATCACCTCCACTTGGGCCCGTTGGCCTTGTACGACCTAGATTTAGTTTTAGGCTGCCTTGGGACGTCCTCCCACCTCCTTGGCCGCCACCCCTTGCTCCTATATAAGTAGATCCATCTAGTAGCTTTTCCTTGGGTTTTGTTTAGATTAAAAGTTCGCCATAGCTGCAACTTCGCGTACTTCGTTTGTGTTCAACGACCAGACAAAGCCGTCACAGAACCCCACCTTGATCAATAAAGCTGTCATCTTATATTCGCAATATCCAGATTGCAATCTCAGTTTCTTGCTTGTTCTTCGTTTGCTCGCAGGAAACAGACCCTCGTGGTCAGGTTGATCGTGCTCCGGCGTGGTCAATAACCTCTCGGAGTTGGTTTAGCGATTGCTAAGGCGCGACGTCTTCGCATGTTCGTAGTCGGATCGTCAAAGTCGACTGCCACCAAAGCGATATCCATCATCTCATCGAAAGACGGGACACCTTTGCCTCTATCAAGTGGTATCAGTTTTCAGGTTGCTCGGTGAGAATTTCCAGTTTTTCCTAGATTAGATTTATTTTCTTACCTATTGTCCAAGAAAAAGCCACAAAACAAAAGTTAGATCTATTCATCCTTTGTCCTAGCCAGACTGAGCCTTTGCAATTTTCTTTTCATTGTTTGCATTATTGAATTATCGGTTGCATCGCCGTGTCGAGTTGCTGGTCTTAGTGTCTAGTTCCTTTAGAGTTTCGAGTTCTGTTCACATTAGTCACGCAGCCGCTGCATCATTATCCCATCCGCTGTCCACCATCCCATCCACCAATTTCCACCATGTGCTACGCACTGTTTATTGTCATAATCATAGTTGAGGTCACTCACATCTTCGCCTGATCGAATCTGCATCTTATCTAGTTTGTCTTCGAAAGAGGAAAAAAAAGAGTCAGGAAACCACGCTCCGTTTAGGCCCAAAAATTTTCGAAAACGCGTTTTTTGAAAAAATTTCTGGCTATCCTATTTTTAGGTGTTTCTGAGTGTTTTGAGACAGGTGCCATTATAGGAAGTTTTTTTGACCCGTTTCCAGTTTTTGGTTCCGGGCAGTCAAAAAAAAAATTGGTCGAAAAAATTTCGTGTCCATCCTGTCAGTTTGAGCTAGGAAGAGTTTTGAGACACTCGCCATTATAGTGATTTTTCGCAAAAAAAAAGCAGCGCAAAAAAAAAGAGCGCAAAAAAAAGAGCGATTTTTTTTTCAGAGTGTGCTTTTCCCTTGTTTACGTGCCGCGCCGTGATTTTGTTAGTGTTCTAGGCTCGCGTCTCTAGCACAGTCTAGCCTAGGACCAGCACAGTACCGTCGTTGAGCGTTTATTCAACTTTGCATCTCTGAATTGATTATTGCTGACCCTTTTTGCTACCATACTATAAGCCTTCCCAGCTCCACATATTTCTACACCGTGTATATGTACGCTCCCCTGGCAATCACTTTACTCAATATTCGAAGTTACTTGACACCGCTGGTTGCCGATCACCGCCTGCTGCATGGTAAGAACTTGTAAGACATTGATATTTGCTTTACTGTGAGCGTTTTACCACCACATCCTAGTAGTTATAGGAACATTATTTTTGGGTTTTATTTCTTGTTCTACTAATCATGACAGGATCCAGAGTCAATTCATGGGCTTTGTCGATCGCGGGAGATGTGCCACCACCTTTGCAAATACCACAACCGTCACGAGAGGTGCACAAACATCCAAATGCACATGATCAGGTTAATGTACCTATACCACCATTTAATGGCCGTTTTAAACCTGCTTTATATATTGAATGGGAGTTCGACATAAAAAATATATTTGCTTCCCATAATTTCAATGAACATAAAAAAGGTTAAGGTTGCGGTTGGTTCTTTCACTGGTTATGCTTTGGTTTGGTGGAGTGAATATTGTCGGTTACACCCTGATTATATACCTACTACTTGGGATGATTTGAAACTTGCCATGCGACATACTTTCGTCCCTGCTTATTATACTCGTGACATGATTAAGAAGTTGCAACACTTAAGACAAGGTAGTGAAACTGTAACAAAATATTATGATGATTTACAAACTACCTTGTTGCATTCCTCTTTAGAATAAAGTGAAGATGATTTTATGGATAGATTTTGGGGAGGATTAAACCGTGGTATTCAAGAGATACTAATTCATGAAGAGTGTTATCCTATGGACCATTTGTTTCATCTTGCTTGCAAAGCTGAACAGGAAACAAAACGACGTGTTGGCCACGAGGAGAACAAGCGCACGGTGCACATTCCAAGAGTTGATATGATTGTTCCTTCAACTACTAGGCATACTATGACAACCACATCCGTTGTTGTCAGGACTACATCACCTCCACCATGTGACACATCGCCCCCGAGAGTGGCTACATTATCTGAGTTGATCATAAGAGGTAATGACAAAGGTACTGATCTTCCATCTCTACATGAGAATGATGAATGCCTTGTCAATTTGAATGCACCATCTGATGAGCTACCCACTACTTTGATCACACCACCTATTTTAGAGGACTACGTTGATAATTTGACTTTGCCATGTGATCAAACAACTGAAATACCAACAATTTTGAGTGCACCCATTGAATTAACTATTGATGCAAAAGAACCAATGTTTAATCATTTTGATATGACCTCTAATCTTGGTGATGATTCTGTGTTGAATGACTTATTGCATGTTTGCTTATTTAAGCATGTTGTAGCATGTACATTTGATGCAAGTAAGGTTTATTCACCAATGTTGGGATGGTTTAATGATGAACATTGTCAATCTTTTGAAATGAATAAGAGCTTCACTTATATGTGCAAACTGAGTTGCAATATTTTCATGCCTTCTACTTCTTGTGCTAATTTTTTGGCTTTAGATTTTATGAACTATGCAAGTTACTCATCTATTCATGTGTCATATATGCAAAAATCAAGGGAAGTAAAAATAGATGACATATACATATACAACATGTACACCTTGTCTCTTTTGTTAGCCACATTTCAGATTAAGCAACGCCGAGGACGGCTTTATTTTCAAGAAGTGGAGGATGATGAGGACATGACTACCTTGGATATGACCAAAAATATTGCATATATGCATATTTGTCAGGTGATTTCTAGTGCAAACTATTCAATAATCTATTTATGTTATCCAGAACAAAAATACTTCACACACTTTTGTGTTTTGTCTAATTGCAGGTGTATGGGACATTTGTACAATCCACATATGAAGATAAGGAAGAAAGAGATGTTTATTTGCTGTCCAAAAAGTTCTCTCACGTCACTTTTGGCCCAAGAGAAGATAGAGTCCAAGTCTCTCACGTTCTGGATTCAGATTCGGACTGCACAGACATAGCTGACTCAAAACGCACACAAGTTTTTCATACGGACTCCGAATTGGGTGATTCTTTTTTTGTTGGAAACTAGATTACGTGCACTTTCCAACCCATTGGAATCACCTCCAAATTCGTCTGGAGCGTTGAGTTGTGGACGAAACAATCTGATGCTGCAGCAGAATCCGAGTCAAACTACAAGTCCAAAGGTGTTACATCACCTCCACTTGGGCCCATTGCCCTTGTACGACCTAGATTTAGTTTTAGGCTGCCTTGGGACGTCCTCCCACCTCCTTGGCCGCCACCCCTTGCTCCTATATAAGTAGATCCATCTAGTAGCTTTTCCTTGGGTTTTGTTTAGATTAAAAGTTCGCCATAGCTGCAACTTCGCGTACTTCGTTTGTGTTCAACGACCAGACAAAGGCGTCACAGAACCCCACCTTGATCAATAAAGCTTTCATCTTATATTCGCAATATCCAGATTGCAATCTCAGTTTCTTGCTTGTTCTTCGTTTGCTCGCAGGAAACAGACCCTCGTGGTCAGGTTGATCGTGCTCCGGCGTGGTCAATAACCTCTCGGAGTTGGTTTAGCGATTGCTAAGGCGCGACGTCTTCGCACGTTCGTAGTTGGATCGTCAAAGTCGACTGCCACGAAAGCGATATCCATCATCTCATCGAAAGACGGGACACCTTTGCCTCTATCAACTTTGTTTTAGGTTTACCTCGAACAAAGAAGGGGAGGGATAGCATATTTGTTGTCGTGGATAGATTCTCGAAAATGGCACACTTTATACCATGTCATAAAATCGGTGATGCTGTTAATGTTGCTGATTTGTTCTTTCGTGAAATTATTCGCTTGCATGGTGTGCCAAATACTATTGTTTCAGATCGTGATACTAAATTTCTTAGCCACTTTTGGAGATGTTTATGGGCTAAGTTGGGGACTAAATTGCTTTTTAGTACTACTTGTCACCCCCAAACTGATGGACAAACTGAAGTAGTCAATAGAACGTTGTCTACTATGCTTAGGGCTGTTTTGAAGAATAATAAGAAAATGTGGGAGGAATGCTTGCCTCATATTGAATTTGCTTATAATCGTTCATTGCATTCTACTACTAAGATGTGCCCTTTTGAAGTTGTGTATGGTTTCCTACCTCGTGCACCTATTGATTTGTTGCCTCTTCCATCTTTGGAGAAGGTTAATTTTGATGCTAAACAACGTGCTGAATTGATTTTAAAAATGCATGAGTTAACTAAGGAAAACATTGAGCATATGAATGCTAAATATAAACTTGCTGGAGATAAGGGTAGAAAACATGTTGTGTTTGCACCTGGAGATCTTGTTTGGTTACATTTGCGTAAGGATAGATTTCCTGATTTGCGTAAATCAAAGCTAATGCCACGTGCTGATGGTCCCTTTAAGGTGTTAGAGAAAATAAATGATAATGCATATAAACTTGAGCTGCCTGCAGATTTTGGGGTTAGTCCCACTTTTAACATAGCAGATTTGAAGCCTTATTTGGGTGAGGAAGATGAGTTTCCGTCGAGGATGACTTCATTTCAAGAAGGGGAGGATGATGAGGACATCAATACCATTGTTGCACCCACAGCCCCTACTGCTACATATATGGGACCAATTACTAGAGCTCGCGCACGCCAATTAAATTATCAGGTACTTTCATTTCTTGGTAATGATTCTAATGTTCATGAGAATATGATGCTGCCTAAATTGGATACATTTGTTTTGCTTACAAATGAAGGGCCTAGCTTGGAGAAGGATGAACATTGGAGCAAGAACAAGCATGGAGATGATGCCATGCGCAAGGGGAACAAGAACGGAGTTACAAGTGATGATTTCAGGACTTTGAAGCCACCATAATGGGTGCATGAAGCCATGGACGAAATATACAAGATGCCACTTCATAAATTTCGTCCCGAGGCTATTATAGGTGCCGCGTCACCTTTTTATTGGGCTAGGCCCATGTAATTTTGAAATACATACATATAGGCTATTTTTAGAGTCCGTATGTGTGGGGAAACAAGAGATAGGGTTGATTTCGGACCCCTCCACCAAGGGCCACGAAATTCCCCCTCTCTTCCTCCATATATACAGCCCTTAGGGCACCGTTTAGACTTTGGGTTTTGTTTAGATTAAAAGTTCGCCATAGCTGCAACTTCGCGTACTTCGTTTGTGTTCAACGACCAGACAAAGGCGTCACAGAACCCCACCTTGATCAATAAAGCTTTCATCTTATATTCGCAATATCCAGATTGCAATCTCAGTTTCTTGCTTGTTCTTCGTTTGCTCGCAGGAAACAGACCCTCGTGGTCAGGTTGATCGTGCTCCGGCGTGGTCAATAACCTCTCGGAGTTGGTTTAGCGATTGCTAAGGCGCGACGTCCTCGCACGTTCATAGTCGGATCGTCAAAGTCGACTTCCACCAAAGCGATATCCATCATCTCATCGAAAGACGGGACACCTTTGCCTCTATCATATTCTATAAATCAATGAAGGTCTAACTCATACTAGCATGGTTATTAAAGGAAAACAAAAAACAGAAACACAAAGGACACAAATCATGTGAACAAAACGAAAACCAAGGTATACCGATATTTGTTGAAGAAGAAAGATGGGATGCCAACCGGGGCATCCCCAAGCTTAGATGCTTGAGTATCCTTTGAAATATTTACTTATGGCGCCTTGGGCATTCCCAAGCTTGAACTCTTGCCTCTCTTTATTCTTATCATATCTATAGCTCCTCGATCTTCAAACACTTCATCCACACAAAACATTAACAAAAACTCTGTGAGATCCGTTAGTGTAATAAAGCAAACTACCACTTTAAGTTACTGTAATGAACTCATTCTTTATTTATATTGATGTTAAACCTACTGTATTTCAACTTCTCTATGGTTCATACCCCCCGATACTAGCCATAGATTCATCAAAATAAGCAAACAACACGCGAAAAACAGAATCTGTCAAAAACAAGATAGTCTGTAGTAATCTGGAAGTTTAGTAAACTTATGTAACCCCAAAAATCATTAAATAAATATGACAATTTGATTTTTTTAACAAAAGTAACGTGCAAAAAGTTTCAGACCCATTTGACCTTCCAGTAAAAAATGTAAAATCATGCGCTACAACCAAAGTTTTTGTTTTTGTTCTGCACATAGTAAACAAGCAATCTTATCATCCTAAAACCAAAGCTTGGCACATTATTTTTATAATACAATGGATATATACAAGGGGATAATTATTTACAGAGAAACTTCCATGAAAAATTCTACATTTTTTCCGTGAGCATGAACACAAGTGCTCAAGGTCGACCCTCACTTCTTCAATGCATAACTTTCCAATCACTTCTCTTTTTGAAAAACTTTTTTAGGCATGAGAGGCAAGTAATTTTTTTTGTATTTTCATTCTTTAATTTTTTTATATGTTTAAACCACAAGTAAACAGAAACAAAAAGGAAAAACAAAATCTACTTACTGAAGAAATCAAACAAGCACACACGACAATATCAACCCCATGCTATTGCTCCCCGGCAACGGCGCCAGAAAAGAGCTTGATAATCCCCAAGTGCAGGGAATCATCGTAGCAATTTCCAAAGGTGGAAATGATAAGTATGGAGTGTCGAACCCACAAGGATCTAAAGGTAAGATCAATATTCTCTCAAGTCCTATCTGCCACTGATACGACTCTACGTACACCGAATGTTTGCTTCCAACTAGATACGAGAAATAAAACTACGTTGTGGGTATGAAGAGGATAACTTTGCATGATATCGGAGAGCTAAAATATAAAAGTAGGTGTTGTTATCATAAAGTTAGAATATATTACTAAATATTATAAATAGCGAGTGTGGAATAATGATGGATCGGTGTGCGGAATTATCCTAGGCAATTGTTAACAAGATCGGTGGTCGTCATTGCAATTTCATATGAGGGAGAGGCATAAGCGAACATACTTTCTCTTCTTGGATCACATGCACTTATGATTGGAACTCTAGAAAGCATCCGCAACTACTAAAGTTCATTAAGGTAAAACCAAACCATAGCATTAAAGCATCAAGTCCCCTTTATCCCATACGCCACAACCCCCTTACTCGGGTTTATGGTTCTGTCACTCAAGCAACCCACTATAAGCGAATCATGAACGTATTGCAACACCCTACAGCGGGAATCCCTCACGCTTGCGTGACACGGAGGACACAATAGGATAGAACCAAAATAAAACATACAATTCATACCAATCTAGATCATCAATCAACCCAAAGACAAAAGATATCTACTCAAAACATCAAAGGATGGCAACACATCATATGATCATAATATGTGGCATAAAGCACCATGTTCAAGTAGGGATTACGTACAGTGGACCGTGTAAAAGATATGAGGATGGTGATGATGATGGTGATGTTGATAAAGACGATCACCGCAACGATGATTCCCCTCCCGATGGCACTCCGGCGCCACCGAAAGAGAGGAGGAGAGGTCCTCCCCCTTGTGCTTCCTCCTCCATGGCCTCCCACCTGGATGGGGAGAGATCTCCCTCTTGTCCTTGGCCTTCATGACGATGATGGCCCCTCCAGGATCCTCCTCCATGACCTCTGGTTATGATGGCCCCCTCCGGTAGGGTGCCAGAGAAGGCCTAGATTGATTTCTCGTGGCTACAGAGGCTTGCGGCAGCGGAACTTCTGATCTAGGTTATTTTCTAGAGGTTTCTATATTTATAGGAATTTTTGGCGTCGGTCTAACATTAGGGGGGTCTCCGAATCGTCTAGGAGATTGGGGCCCACACCTAGGGGGGTGGGCGCGCCCCCCACCCTCGTCGACAACTCGGACTCTTCTAGCCCAACTCTTTTACTCCAGGGGCTTCTTTTGGTCCATAAAAAATCATCAAAAATTGGCACGTCAATTGGACTCCATTTGGTATTCCTTTTCTGTAAAACTCAAAAACAAGGAAAAAATAGAAACTGGTAGTGGGCTCTAGGTTAATAGGTTAGTCCCAAAAATCATATAAAATAGCATATAAATGCATATAAAACATCAATGGTGGATAACATAATAGCATGAATACTTCATAAATTATAGATACGTTAGAGACATATCATGGCCTTGGTCCTCTTCCCCCAAAACGTAGGCGGGAAGAGATCCCATAGTGTCCAATTCGAACGGGGACAAGTAGTACATCCTATCCTGACAAAAGGTGGCTCTCCTGCAAAGCCTCTAGTCGTGACACTATGGTGGGCAGGGAGATGACATCCGTCCGGCTACTCTGGCGGTCTTGGTCTTGTTGCACGGGAACGAAAACCTTTGGGTGATTCCTCGGGACCCCGCACATGCGCTTGCCTCCTTATCACCAAAGAGGAAACCTACTGCCCTGTGCCCGCTGGCGCCTGCCTGGCCTTGGCTGTCATGGCTTGGGTCACCGCAACCTCATGAGGTTGCGCACCCGCATAGAAATCTGCACTCCTCAGGAGGCAGCTTGGGCAGGCCGCTCCCTCCGAAGGTCATGATGTCGCCCGCCTCATGAGGCTTGGCCCCTCGCGAGAGTCTTGTCTTGCTGGTGTCATAGGTGGGCCATACTAGGCCGTTGATGGAGCCACGCCGTGGGCTGTAGGCAGGCAAGTCTGGGTACCCTGTTTCCCAGAACACCGACAATAGCCCCCAGGCCCAAGCATGCTTGGACTTGGCTTTGAGGCGAAGCCGCAGGGCAAGGGCGAAGCGTCACGGACCCCAATCTCCTGCGAACCGGGTCGACACGTGGCGCTTGATTGGACGTGGGCGTTTCCACTTCTCCATGCTACCTCGGCAACTGCCTAACTTGACAGTTGCCTGTTGTATGTAGAAAAACCATCATTACCTGGAATCGTGAGAGGCCAGCGGTTGGCCTTCCTCCGGCTATACATGGGGGAGGGGGCGGAGCCCCCAGTCCCATCTTCATCTTCTCGCCCCCGCTTCTCCTTCTTCTTCGCCAGGGTGCCAGTGAGGAGGTTCTCCGCCGCGCAGAAGGAAGAGGCCCCCAAGGAGGGGCCGGGGTCGCCACGCCCCAAGAGGGGATGTGGCTGTCACCGCAAGTATGCTGCGACACCAAGGCCGGCGCCACCTCCGGGGGCCGCGGGGGTGCACCTTGCCGTAGCGGGAGTTGCGATGGCCGGGGCAGATGTAGCGAAGAGGGGAGGCGCAGTGGCCGCCCGGGCACCGCGCCCATGGTCCCACTTGGCTGTCGCGTCCCTGGAGTTCGTGTTGTGGGCGGAGAGGCCTGTTGGTGTTTGGTTCCAGCTTTCGTGCTTCTTTGCGGGTGTGCTACCGGCCAGGGGACCCGGTGGCCTTTGCGTGCAGGCTGACGGCTCCTGTAGCCAGGCCTCCTGGGTTGAGGTCGATGATGCGGAGCATCCCTCGCTCATCCCCATGGACATGCCTACATCTCCCTCAACACCACTTCGACAGATGACAAGAGCCCGAGCTAAGGCTATTGAAGATAAGGTGAACTCACTCCTCTCTGAACTCCCTCTTCCTACTCACGAGACATGGCTACTACTTCATTCGGAAACTCTATGTGTGATCAGGTGCCTGGAAACGAGCCACGGAACAGCTACATACAAGAGCCAAGATGGCGAGGACCCCAAGCATGATGGACAAGAAGAGCTGCCGCAGAAGCTACAGGCGTCGGATGACCGACCCTGTCTGGACGTCCGACGAGTCCCAGGACACGGACGACCGAGCTCTCCGGACGTCCGGTGCCTGGCCACCCGAACCAAATCTACGGAAGTCCGAGACCCACCGGACGACAAGCACCCTTGCCAAAACTACGGACGACCGACGACCTCCGGACGTCCAGACAGTCACGACGCTCAGGACGACCGACCCCCTCCGGACGACCGACGCGCCCACGTCAGAGCTGAATGTACGGACGACCGAGCACGACCGGACGACCGGACCGTCCTCAGCCTCCGGAAGTCCGACGCCTTCCGGACGTCTCACACCTGAGTGACCGCACCCTCGGGCTGGAGCCCTTGTACCCCTTCACTTTGACTTCCATTTGCACTAAGACTATAAATAGGATGCCCCCACCTCCTGGTACGGGCAGCATAGGTTTAGCTCATATTTTGTGTGAGAGCCTTGCTCATCCACTTGGCTACTTCTCCTCGGAGCTCAGGACCTCTTCGGAGAAGACCCCCCAAGCAGATTCAAGACCCCTTTCTAGGGAAGACCATCAAGACCTCCGTACGGAGAAGAACTGTTCCTATGTATCCTTACCTTTGTTGATCGTGGATCTTATGTTACTCTATATTTTCGGTGATCTAGCACTCGTGTGATTGATTCTATGTCGGTTTAGTGATTCTCTCTCTCGTTTTTCCCGTGTTTCCCCTTTGTGCTTCCGCGTGTTCTTCGTGATTCCCCGTAGGATCCACTCCAAACGTGAAAGATCGTCCACATAGGGTTCCACCCTACATCGTTATGGTATCATGAGCCACGTTGATCACGTTTTGGAGCCCCTACCCCGTGTTTTCTAGCTTGATTTTGTTGTTTTTGTCCTAAATCCGAAAGTTCCCCACCAAAAATAGCCCTAATTTTTTTTGTGATTTGTTTGTGAGTTGAGATTTTGTTGGATTTGGTCCATGGATTTGTGTTGCTGCGTGTGGATCTAGCTTTCCCCACCCTCCCCACCCTTTTCCATCCACCAAATCACTCGATTTCGACCTCACTATCTCCTTCTTCCACGAAATCTCGTAGTTCTTCCCGAGCCCGATTTTCGCCCAGGCTTCGGACGACCGGAAAAGGTCAGACGTCCGACGATGACCAGACGACCGTAAAAGCCCGGACGTCCGTGAAACCCTGACGAAACTGAATTTGGTCAGTCTGACCTTTCCTTCCCCCACCTTCCACCACAACTTCCAAAACCACATACACCAATATCTGCCCCGCTACCTCTGATGAGGACATCAATACCATTGTTACACCCACAGCCCCTACTGCTACATATACGGGACCAATTACTAGAGCTCGCGCACGCCAATTAAATTATCAGGTACTTTCGTTTCTTGGTAATGATTCTAGTGTTCATGAGAATATGATGCTGCCTAAATTGGATACATTTGTTTTGCTTACAAATGAAGGGCCTAGCTTGGAGAAGGATGAACGTTGGAGCAAGAACAAGCATGGAGATGATGCCATGCGCAAGGGGAACAAGAACGGAGTTACAAGTGATGATTTCAGGACTTTGAAGCCACCATAATGGGTGCATGAAGCCTTGGACGAAATATACAAGATGCCACTTCATAAATTTCGTCCTGAGGCTATTATAGGTGCTGCGTCACCTTTTAATTGGCCCAGGCCCATGTAATTTCGAAATACATAGGTATAGGCTATTTTTAGAGTCCGTATGTGTGGGGAAACAAGAGATAGGGTTGATTTCGGACCTCTCCACCAAGGGCCATGAAATTCCCCCTCTCTTCCTCCATATATACAGCCCTTAGGGCTCCGTTTAGACTTTGGGTTTTGTTTAGATTAAAAGTTCGCCATAGCTGCAACTTCGCGTACTTCGTTTGTATTCAATGACCAGACAAAGGCGTCACAGAACCCCACCTTGATCAATAAAGCTTTCATCTTATATTCGCAATATCCAGATTGCAATCTCAGTTTCTTGCTTGGTCTTCGTTTGCTCGCAGGAAACAGACCCTCGTGGTCAGGTTGATCGTGCTCCGGCGTGGTCAATAACCTCTCGGAGTTGGTTTAGCGATTGCTAAGGCGCGACGTCCTCGCACGTTCGTAGTCGGATCGTCAAAGTCGACTGCCACCAAAGCGATATCCATCATCTCATCGAAAGACGGGACACCTTTGCCTCTATCAAGTGGTATCAGATTTCCAGGTTGCTCGGTGAGATTTTACAGTTTTTCGTAGTTTAGATCGAGTCTGTTCTTCATGCCTATAGTCCACGAAAAAGCCAAAAAAAAATTAGGGTTAGTTCATCCCATCCGAACCAATCTGAGCCTTGCATAATCTTTTCTGTATTTGCTTTGTTGAATTTGCGGTTGCATCGTCGTGTCCAGTTGCTGGTCTTAGCGTCTAGTCTTTTAGAGTTTCGAGTTCTGTTCACAGGTTGTCACGTCGCCGCTGCCATATATCACCACCGCATCATCATCGTCGCTGTTGCCATATACCACCACCACATATTCACCGTCAATCCGAATCCATATACGCCACCACATATCCGCCGCCATCACGCCAATCCGAGTTCACCTGCAACATATATCCGCCACCTGTCCGTGTTCCACCAGATTCATCTTCGCCACCAGTCCGAGTTCCACCAGATTCATCTCCGCCACCAGTCCTAGTCCGAGTCCAGTAATTGTTGCATTGTTCTCGATTTCCAGATCACGCGATACTCCGAGTCGTGACAGAGAAGGACTCCCCAACTTCCGAGCCATCCGCAGAAGAAAAATAGTTCCAATTTCAAAAAAAAAAACTAAGTCTGGAAAATTCTAGCTAGGCAGTTTTTAGACCATTTGTAGACTTTTTCGAACAAAAATTGTTGCGGAGCAAAAAAAAAAGAGGAAAAAAAAAGTGCAGAAGAAAAAGAGAAAAAAATATTCAGAGTGTGCTCCTCCCTTGTTTACGTGCCGCGCCGTGATTTTGTTGGTGTTCTAGGCTCGCGTCTCTAGCACAGTCTAGCCTAGGACCAGCACAGTACCGTCGTTGAGCGTTTATTCAACTTTGCATCTCTGAATTGATTGTTGCTGACCCTTTTTGCTACCATATTATAAGCCTTCCCAGCTCCACATACATCTACGTCGTGCGTTTGACTCTCCCTGGTAATCGCTCTATCCAAGCTTTGAGAGTTTTGACTACAACGGTTGCCGATCACCGCCTGCTGCTGGGTAAGAACTGGTAAGAATTTGAGTTTTGCTTGACGGGTGTGTGACACCCACCACCACCACTTGTTCGTAGTCTGTAGGATCATATTCTTGTGTGTTTCTATTGCTGCTAACCATGCCAGGATCACAAGCCGACGAGATTGACTGGGAGAATTTATCGAACAAGGAGCTTCATGATAAGTTTCAGCAATGATGACTGAACAGGTGCAAGATGTGCTGAACAATTTTGAAGAGGCCATGGAGAAGATCACTGGCCTTGAGAAGACGTTCGAAACAAAGCTCGATAACAAGTTTAATGAATTGCTCGCGCGTCTTCCACCACCACCACCCGCTGCACCTAACGCACCTCTCCAACAACAACAACAACGACTACCTCCACGTCGTGAAACAGACCTCCGCCGAGCAAGCCGTGTTCCTCTTGTGTTTGGCCAAACTGTTGGTGCTGCTGTTGATACTTCTGTGGCTCCTGCTGCTGATGTGGAGGAGGATGATTATGTGGGAGATTATGAGGATGAGGTTGATCAAAATCAGCACTACGTGCAGCCACCTGTACCACCACCAGCAGGTCGACCTCAGGTATATATTCGTAATGGTAGGCCAGCACCACCACCTCAGGTACGAGATGATGTCCATATTCCTAAACTGAAATTGAATATTCCACCATTTGAGGGTAGATATGTTCCTGATATATATCTTACTTGGGAGTTAGAAACTGAACAACGATTTACATGTTTACAATATCCTGAGGAGAGACGAGTTGCTGCTGCTGTTTGTGCTTTCACTAGTTTTGCATGTGTATGGTGGTCTGAACATTGTAGATTATATCCTATTCCAACTACTTGGGCTGCTTTGAAAACTGCTATGCGTACGCGTTGGGTTCCACCATATTATCAACGTGAATTGCTTCAAAAATTGCAGCGTTTAAGACAAGGGAAAAATTCTGTAGAAGAATATTATCAGGAATTACAAACTGGCATGATTAGATGTGGTATTGTTGAGGAGAATGAAGCTATGCTTGCACGTTTTCTGGGTGGATTAAATAGAGAGATTCAGACCATTCTAGACTATAAGGAGTATACTAATATCACTCGTTTATTCCATCTTGCTTGTAAAGCTGAACGTGAAGTGCAGGATCGACAAGCATTGGGGCGAACTAACTTTTCTGCAGGCCGACCTACATCATGGACACCACGTGCATCTTCTACTTCAACTGCACCAGCACCTCCATCCGGTGCCACCTCCAGCCGTGATACAAGAAAACAAGCACAACCACCATTATCCGCCAAGAGCGCACCTGCGGGGCCTGCACAGCGTTCTTCTTCTTCCATGGCATCAACAGGACACACAAGTGATATTATTTGTCGCCGTTGTAAGGGAGGAGGTCATTATGCGAGATAATGCAAATCTCCGCGTGTGATGATTGCTACCGCGGATGGTGGATATGAGTCTGCTAGTGACTATGATGAGGAGACTTTGGCTCTTATTACACGTGAAGAACATGGTGGAGATGATTCTGATCATGAGACACAATACATGGCTCCTGAAGACGCTGACAGGTATGAATGTTTAGTTGTTCAACGTGTTTTGAGTGTGCAGATCACACAAGCTGAGCAAAATCAGAGGCACAATTTGTTCCATACCAAGGGAGTTGTGAAGGAACGTTATGTGCGCGCCATCATAGACGGAGGGAGCTGCAACAACTTGGCTAGCATGGAGATGGTGGTGAAGCTTTCTCTCACCACAAGACCACATCCACATCCTTACTACATCCAATGGTTCAGCAACAGCGGCAAGGTTAAGGTAACACGTACTGTTCGTGTGCATTTTAGTATCTCTACATATGCTGATTATGTTGATTGTGATGTGGTACCTATGCAAGCATGTTCCTTATTACTTGGTAGACCATGGCAATTTGATAAAAATTTTGTACACCATGGTAGAAACAATCACTATACTCTTGTTCATACGGATAAAAACATTACTTTGCTTCCTATGACTCCTGATTCCATTTTGAAAGATGATATTAATAGAGCTAATAAAGCAAAACAGGAGACGAATAAGAGTGAAAATCAGATTGTGGCAAAAGAATTTGAGCAACAAATGAAGCCTAATAATAAACCATCTAGTGTTGCTTCTGAAATTAAATTGAAAAGTGCATGTTTATTTGCCACCAAATCTGATATTGATGAGCTAGATTTCAGCAAATCTGTTTGCTATGCTTTTGTGTGCAAAGAGGCATTATTTTCATTCGAGGACGTGCCTTCCTCTTTGCCTCCTGCTACCACTAACATTTTGCAGGAGTTCGCTGACGTCTTTCCACAAGATGTGCCACCGGGATTACCGCCTATTCGAGGGATTGAGCATCAGATTGACTTAATTCCCAGTGCTTCACTGCCAAACCGTGCACCATACCGTACCAATCCAGAGGAGACGAAGGAGATTATGCGTCAAGTACAAGAGCTTCTCGACAAAGGTTATATACGCGAATCCCTTAGTCCTTGTGCTGTTCCTATTATTCTAGTGTCGAAAAAGGATGGTACATCACGTATGTGTGTTGATTGTAGAGGCATTAATAATATTACTATTCGTTATCGTCATCCTATTCCTAGGCTAGATGATATGCTTGATGAATTGAGTGGCTCTACAATATTCTCCAAAGTTGATTTGCGTAGTGGATACCATCAAATTCGTATGAAATTGGGAGATGAATGGAAAACAGCATTCAAAACTAAGTTTGGATTATATGAGTGGTTAGTCATGCCTTTTGGGTTAACTAATGCACCTAGTACTTTCATGAGATTAATGAACGAAGTTTTACGTGCTTTCATTGGACGATTTGTGGTAGTTTACTTTGATGACATATTGATTTATAGCAGATCTTTGGAAGAACATTTGGAACATTTACGCGCTGTTTTTATTGCTCTACGTGATGCACGTTTGTTTGGTAACCTTGGGAAGTGCACCTTTTGCACCGACCGAGTATCTTTTCTTGGCTATGTTGTTACTCCACAGGGAATTGAAGTTGATAAAGCCAAGATTGAAGCTATTGAGAGTTGGCCGCAGCCCAAAACGGTCACACAAGTGAGGAGTTTTCTTGGCCTCGCTGGATTCTATAGGCGTTTTGTGAGAGATTTCAGCACCATTGCTGCACCTCTCAATGAGCTTACAAAGAAAGATGTGCCTTTTCTTTGGGGTACCGCACAGGAAGAAGCCTTCTCCGTATTGAAAGATAAGTTGACACATGCTCCTTTACTCCAACTTCCTGATTTTAATAAGACTTTTGAGCTTGAATGTGATGCTAGTGGAATTGGATTAGGCGGTGTGTTATTACAAGATGGCAAACCTGTTGCATACTTTTCTGAAAAATTGAGTGGGCCTAGTCTGAATTATTCTACTTATGATAAAGAATTATATGCTCTTGTTCGGACTTTAGAAACATGGCAACATTATTTATGGCCCAAAGAATTTGTTATACATTCTGATCATGAATCTTTGAAACATATTAAAAGTCAAGCTAAACTGAATCGTAGACATGCTAAATGGGTTGAATTCATTGAGACTTTTCCTTATGTCATTAAACACAAGAAGGGAAAAGAAAATGTTATTGCTGATGCATTGTCTCGCCGCTATACTATGCTTTCACAACTTGACTTCAAAATAATTGGTTTGGAGACCATCAAAGATCAATATGTGCATGATGCTTATTTTAAAGATGTAATGCAGAATTGTAAAGAAGGAAGAATGTGGAACAACTTCGTCGTTAACGATGGATTTGTGTTTCGTGCTAACAAGCTATGCATTCCAGCTAGCTCCGTTCGTCTTTTGTTGTTGCAGGAGGCGCATGGAGGAGGATTAATGGGACACTTTGGCGTGAAGAAGACGGAGGACGTACTTGCTACACATTTCTTTTGGCTAAAGATGAGACGGGATGTTGAGCGTTTTATTGCTCGATGCACTACATGTCAAAAAGCTAAGTCACGACTCAATCCTCATGGTTTATATATGCCTTTGCCTGTACCTAGTGTTCCTTGGGAGGATATATCTATGGACTTTGTTTTAGGTTTACCTCAAACAAAGAAGGGGAGGGATAGCATATTTGTTGTCGTGGATAGATTCTCGAAAATGGCACACTTTATACCATGTCATAAAAGCGATGATGCTGTTAATGTTGCTGATTTGTTCTTTCGTGAAATTATTCGCTTGCATGGTGTGCCAAATACTATTGTTTCAGATCGTGATACTAAATTTCTTAGCCACTTTTGGAGATGTTTATGGGCTAAGTTGGGGACTAAATTGCTATTTAGTACTACTTGTCACCCCCAAACTGATGGACAAACTGAAATAGTCAATAGAACGTTGCCTACTATGCTTAGGGCTGTTTTGAAGAATAATAAGAAAATGTGGGAGGAATGCTTGCCTCATATTGAATTTGCTTATAATCGTTCATTGCATTCTACTACTAAGATGTGCCCTTTTGAAGTTGTGTATGATTTCCTACCTCGTGCACCTATTGATTTGTTGCCTCTTCCATCTTCGGAGAAGGTTAATTTTGATGCTAAACAACGTGCTGAATTGATTTTAAAAATGCATGAGTTAACTAAGGAAAACATTGAGCGTATGAATGCTAAATATAAACTTGCTGGAGATAAGGGTAGAAAACATGTTGTGTTTGCACCTGGAGATCTTGTTTGGTTACATTTGCATAAGGATAGATTTCCTGATTTGCGCAAATCAAAGCTAATGCCACGTGCTGATGGTCCCTTTAAGGTGTTAGAGAAAATAAATGATAATGCATATAAACTTGAGTTGCCTGCAGATTTTGGGGTTAGTCCCACTTTTAACATTGCAGATTTGAAGCCTTATTTGGGTGAGGAAGATGAGTTTCCGTCGAGGACGACTTCATTTCAAGAAGGGGAGGATGATGAGGACATCAATACCATTGTTACACCCACAGCCCCTACTGCTACATATACGGGACCAATTACTAGAGCTCGCGCACGCGAATTAAATTATCAGGTACTTTCGTTTCTTGGTAATGATTCTAATGTTCATGAGAATATGATGCTGCCTAAATTGGATACATTTGTTTTGCTTACAAATGAAGGGCCTAGCTTGGAGAAGGATGAACATTGGAGCAAGAACAAGCATGGAGATGATGCCATGCGCAAGGGGAACAAGAACGGAGTTACAAGTGATGATTTCAGGACTTTGAAGCCACCATAATGGGTGCATGAAGCCTTGGACGAAATATACAAGATGCCACTTCATAAATTTCGTCCGGAGGCTATTATAGGTGCTGCGTCACCTTTTTATTGGGCCAGGCCCATGTAATTTCGAAATACATAGGTATAGGCTATTTTTAGAGTCCGTATGTGTGGGGAAACAAGAGATAGGGTTGATTTCGGACCTCTCCAGCAAGGGCCACGAAATTCCCCCTCTCTTCCTCCATATATACAGCCCTTAGGGCACCGTTTAGACTTTGGGTTTTGTTTAGATTAAAAGTTTGCCATAGCTGCAACTTCGCGTACTTCGTTTGTGTTCAACGACCAGACAAAGGCGTCACAGAACCCCACCTTGATCAATAAAGCTTTCATCTTATATTCGCAATATCCAGATTGCAATCTCAGTTTCTTGCTTGTTCTTCGTTTGCTCGCAGGAAACAGACCCTCGTGGTCAGGTTGATCGTGCTCCGGCGTGGTCAATAACCTCTCGGAGTTGGTTTAGCGATTGCTAAGGCGCGACGTCCTCGCACGTTCGTAGTCGGATCGTCAAAGTCGACTGCCACCAAAGCGATATCCATCATCTCATCAAAAGACGGGACACCTTTGCCTCTATCAACCTCCTATGTCGATTTTGACACGCTTTGGTCTTTGAGAGTTTGGGTTGTGGTTTCCCGTATCCTTTTGTGTTTCGGCTATCTAGGTACGGTTCGACTTCATCAACACCAGGGCTCAACTTCTCGAGGGTCTCATCATCGCAAGGACGGTAACTTCGACGACATCTTTGTCATAACTTGCAATTGCATTGATAACCCACATTGCCTCATTTTGCGTAGCTTACCCATCGAGACTAGCGGTTGAGTATTGTAGGCAAGAGACTTGTGCACATTAGTGATCATACAACATAGCATACATATCATACCATAGTGGTGCATATCCTGAGATCAACTTGTGTGTCACAAAGTTGTCATCGCATACACAATTGCTACCTTGGTTCATGTGTTTTGCATGAGAAAAGAGCTCAAATGTGAAAGAGCCACCCAAGCTTTTAAGCAAAGAGGAAATATAAGCAAAGAGCTTATAAGCAAGAACCATAGCATCTTACAACATTAAGATTGTCATATCCGATCATCTTGGATCATAGCACCGAAATATCATACATATAGCATACTTGGGATAGAGTTCGTTGCATTTTTGCCTAGTAGGTTATGCACAAGTTTGCGTATCCGCCTATTTTGCAATCGTGCTAGTGTCTCTCTAGTATTGTGCAAAAAGAGCATTTCGTGGTTTTCCATATTTTGGCTCAATTTTGGATTGCACAATCCCATTTATCTATTTGCGTGTGTGTTTCCGTGTACCCATACTTGCTTGGTCTACTTGTTGCATTTGCAAATTTGTGAATCTTTTCCAACATTATTGAAGCTCACTTACTATTGCATCAAATTTTGTGCCACCATCCTAACCAAGCTCCACCATAAGCTTTTACGTGTGTAGCCGTGAGAACTGACAAGAATTGGTACCAACAGTGCTATTTCATTGATGAGGACATGACTACCTTGGATATGACCAAAAATATTGCATATATGCATATTTGTCAGGTGATTTCTAGTGCAAACTATTCAATAATCTATTTATGTTATCCAGAACAAAAATACTTCACACACTTTTGTGTTTTGTCTAATTGCAGGTGTATGGGACATTTGTACAATCCACATATGAAGATAAGGAAGAAAGAGATGTTTATTTGCTGTCCAAAAAGTTCTCTCACGTCACTTTTGGCCCAAGAGAAGATAGAGTCCAAGTCTCTCACGTTCTGGATTCAGATTCGGACTGCACAGACACACCTGACTCAAAACGCACACAAGTTTTTCATACGGACTCCGAATTGGGTGATTCTTTTTTTGTTGGAAACTAGATTTCGTGCAATTTCCAACCCAAATTGGAATCACCTTCAAATTCGTCCGGAGCGTTGAGTTGTGGACGAAACAATCTGATGCTGCAGCAGAATCCGAGTCAAACTACAAGTCCAAAGGTGTTACATCACCTCCACTTGGGCCCATTGGCCTTGTAAGAACTAGATTTAGTTTTAGGCTGCCTTGGGACGTCCTCCCACCTCCTTGGCCGCCACCCCTTGCTCCTATATAAGTAGATCCATCTAGTAGCTTTTCCTTGGGGATTTGTTTAGTTAAAAGTTAGCCATTGCAACTTCGTGTACTTCGTTTGTGTCCAACGACCAGACCAAGACCGCTTCCGGATCCCCACCATTATCAATACTTCATATATATTTGCAATATTCAGATTGCTTTATCATATTCTTGCTCGTTCTTCGATTGCTTGCAGGAATAGACCTTCGTGGTCAGGCTGACCGTGCTTCCAGCATCGTCAGTAACCTCAAGAGATTGGTTTAGCGATTGCTAAGGCGCAACGTCGTGCACGTTTGTAGTCGGATCGTCAAAGTCGTCTCCACCAAATCGATAGTTATCATCTCATCGAAAGATCGGGACCCTCGCCTCTATCAAGTGGTATCAGTTTTCAGGTTGCTCGGTGAGAATTTCCAGTTTTCCTAGATTAGATTTATTTTCTTACCTATTGTCCAAGAAAAAGCCACAAAAAAGAGTTAGATCTATTCATCCTTGGTCCAAGCCAGTTTGAGCCTTTGCAATTTTCTTTTCGTTGCTTGCATAGTTGAATTATCGGTTGCATCGTCGTGTCGAGTTGCTGGTCTTAGTGTCTAGTTCGTTTAGAGTTTTGAGTTCTGTTCACATTAGTCACGCCACCGCTGCATCATTATCTCTTCCGCTGTCCACCACCCATCCATCAATTTCCACCACGTGCTACCCACCATTCATTGTCATAATAATAGTTGAGATCGTTCACATCTTCACTTGATTCAATCTGCATCTTATCTAGTTTGTCTTGGAAAGAGGGAGAAAAAGAAGATAAAGAAAAAAAAGAGAGAAAAAAGGAAAGAAAAAAAAGAAAAAGAGGGAGAAGAAAAAGAAAAAAAAGGCGTGAGAAAAAAAAGAGAGAAGAAAAAAATATTGGATCTATCTAGAATCAATCTCGTACCTGAATTCTGATTGGAATCTGTTTTGCGCACTGTTCAGTAAAACAGGCGTATCTTCCTCATACGAAGTCAGTTTTGACTCCGTGAGTACTGAAATTGAAGATAGCGACGAGCCGCATCTAAATAGTTGCAGAAGCTAGTTCAATATTGGACACCTCAAAATCGGCTTCTAAATAGGCCTTTTTGCCCTCCGAAGTTCGTGAACACAAGTTGTTCCAATTTTTTAGGCCAGTTTTAGAATTCTTTGACTCCTCATATCAACTCAGAATTGAGTGATTCTTTTTGCATTGGAAAGCTTGAGTTAGTAGAATTCTTTGAAAGAATTTATTAGAAAATTGTCTCAAACTTTTCAAGAGGAAAGTTGGAGAGAGAGTTGTTGTATATCCTGCTTGGCAGTTGTTTTTCATCATTATCTTCACTGCCGTTGTGATCTTCACTTATATCTTGCTGTCAAGAGCTACTTAGTATCCTTCATTGATGCTAGTTGTGCTACGCCGTGACCTCATTAGTGTTCTAGGCTCGCGTCTCTAGTCCGGTCTATCCTAGGACCAGCACAGTACCGTCGTTGAGCATTTATTCAACATTGCATCTTTGAATTGATTATTGCTAATCTTTTGCTACCATATATAGCCAACCCAGCTCCACATACTTGTACACCGTGTATACGTACGCTCCCCTGGCAATCGCTTTACTCAATATTCGTAGTTACTTGACACCGCTGGTTGCCGATCACCGCCTGCTGCATGGTAAGAACTTGTAAGACATTGATATTCGCTTTACTGTGAGCGTTTTACCACCACATCCTAGTAGTTATAGGAACATTATTTTCGGGTTTTGTTTCTTGTTCTACTAATCATGACAGGATCCAGAGTCAATTCATGGGCTTTGTCGATCGCGGGAGACGTGCCACCACCTTTGCCAATACCACAACCGTCACGAGAGGTGCACAAACATCCAAATGCACATGATCAGGTTAATGTATCTATACCACCATTTAATGGCCGTTTTAAACCTGCTTTATATATTGAATGGGAGTTCGACATAAAAAATATATTTGCTTCCCATAATTTCAATGAACATAAAAAGGTTAAGGTTGCGGTTGGTTCTTTCACTGGTTATGCTTTGGTTTGGTGGAGTGAATATTGTCGGTTACACCCTGATTATATACCTACTACTTGGGATGATTTGAAACTTGCCATGCGACATACTTTCGTCCCTGCTTATTATACTCGTGACATGATTAAGAAGTTGCAACACTTAAAACAAGGTAGTGAAACTATAACAAAATATTATGATGATTTACAAACTACCTTGTTGCATTCCTCTTTAGAAGAAAGTGAAGATGATTTTATGGATAGATTTTGGGGAGGATTAAACCGTGATATTCAATAGATACTAATTCATGAAGAGTGTTATCCTATGGACTATTTGTTTCATCTTGCTTGCAAAGCTGAACAGGAAATAAAACGACGTGTTGGCCACGAGGAGAACAAGCGCACGGTGCACATTCCAAGAGTTGATATGATTGTTCCTTCAACTACTAGGCATACTATGACAACCACATCCGTTGTTGTCTGGACTACATCACCTCCACCATGTGACACATCGCCCCCGAGAGTGGCTACATTATCTGAGTTGATCATAAGAGGTAATGACAAAGGTACTGATCTTCCATCTCTACATGAGAATGATGAATGCCTTGTCAATTTGAATGCACCATCTGATGAGCTACCCACTACTTTGATCACACCACCTATTTTAGAGGACTACGTTGATAATTTGACTTTGCCATGTGATCAAACAACTGAAATACCAACAATTTTGAGTGCACCCATTGAATTAACTATTGATGCAAAAGAACCAATGTTTAATCATTTTGATATGACCTCTAATCTTGGTGATGATTCTGTGTTGAATGACTTATTGCATGTTTTCTTATTTAAGCATGTTGTAGCATGTAAATTTGATGCAAGTAAGGTTTATTCACCAATGTTGGGATGGTTTAATGATGAACATTGTCAATCTTTTGAAATGAATAAGAGCTTCACTTATATGTGCAAACTGAGTTGCAATATTTTCATGCCTTCTACTTCTTGTGCTAATTTTTTGGCTTTAGATTTTATGAACTATGCAAGTTACTCATCTATTCATGTGTCATATATGCAAAATCAAGGGAAGTAAAAATGGATGACATATACATATACAACATGTACACCTTGTCTCTTTTGTTAGCCACATTTCAGATTAAGCAACGCCGAGGACGGCTTTATTTTCAAGAAGGGGAGGATGATGAGGACATGACTACCTTGGATATGACCAAAAATATTGCATATATGCATATTTGTCAGGTGATTTCTAGTGCAAACTATTCAATAATCTATTTATGTTATCCAGAACAAAAATACTTCACACACTTTTGTGTTTTGTCTAATTGCAGGTGTATGGGACATTTGTACAATCCACATATGAAGATAAGGAAGAAAGAGATGTTTATTTGCTGTTCAAAAAGTTCTCTCACGTCACTTTTGGCCCAAGAGAAGATAGAGTCCAAGTCTCTCACGTTCTGGATTCAGATTCGGACTGCGCAGACATACCTGACTCAAAACGCACACAAGTTTTTCATACGGACTCCGAATTGGGTGATTCTTTTTTTTGTTGGAAACTAGATTTCGTGCACTTTCCAACCCAATTGGAATCACCTTCAAATTCGTCCGGAGCATTGAGTTGTGGACGAAACAATCTGATGCTGCAGCAGAATCCGAGTCAAACTACAAGTCCAAAGGTGTTACATCACCTC
Organism: Triticum dicoccoides; assembly: GCF_002162155.2. Taxonomy (NCBI): domain Eukaryota; kingdom Viridiplantae; phylum Streptophyta; class Magnoliopsida; order Poales; family Poaceae; genus Triticum; species Triticum dicoccoides. Next base: position 279,795,778 of record NC_041387.1, on the reverse strand, counting down.
CACCATGTGACACATCGCCCCCGAGAGTGGCTACATCATCTGAGTTGATCATAAGAGGTAATGACAAAGGTACTGATCTTCCATCTCTACATGAGAATGATGAATGCCTTGTCAATTTGAATGCACCATCTGATGAGCTACCCACTACTTTGATCACACCACCTATTTTAGAGGACTACGTTGATAATTTGACTTTGCCATGTGATCAAACAACTGAAATACCAACAATTTTGAGTGCACCCATTGAATTAACTATTGATGCAAAAGAACCAATGTTTAATCATTTTGATATGACCTCTAATCTTGGTGATGATTCTGTGTTGAATGACTTATTGCATGTTTGCGTATTTAAGCATGTTGTAGCATGTAAATTTGATGCAAGTAAGGTTTATTCACCAATGTTGGGATAGTTTAATGATGAACATTGTCAATCTTTTGAAATGAATAAGAGCTTCACTTATATGTGCAAACTGAGTTGCAATATTTTCATGCCTTCTACTTCTTGTGCTAATTTCTTGGCTTTAGATTTTATGAACTATGCAAGTTACTCATCTATTCATGTGTCATATATGCAAAAATCAAGGGAAGTAAAAATGGATGACATATACATATACAACATGTACACCTTGTCTCTTTTGTTAGCCACATTTCAGATTAAGCAACGCCGAGGACGGCTTTATTTTCAAGAAGGGGAGGATGATGAGGACATGACTACCTTGGATATGACCAAAAATATTGCATATATGCATATTTGTCAGGTGATTTCTAGTGCAAACTATTCAATAATCTATTTATGTTATCCAGAACAAAAATACTTCACACACTTTTATGTTTTGTCTAATTGCAGGTGTATGGGACATTTGTACAATCCACATATGAAGATAAGGAAGAAAGAGATGTTTATTTGCTGTCCAAAAAGTTCTCTCACGTCACTTTTGGCCCAAGAGAAGATAGAGTCCAACTCTCTCACGTTCTGGATTCAGATTCGGACTGCACGGACACACCTGACTCAAAATGCACACAAGTTTTTCATACGGACTCCGAATTGGGTGATTCTTTTTTTGTTGGAAACTAGATTTCGTGCACTTTCCAACCCAAATTGGAATCACCTTCAAATTCGTCTGGAGAGTTGAGTTGTGGACGAAACAATCTGATGTTGCAGCAGAATCCGAGTCAAACTACAAGTCCAAAGGTGTTACATCACCTCCACTTGGGCCCATTGGCCTTGTAAGACCTAGATTTAGTTTTAGGCTGCCTTGGGACGTCCTCCCACCTCCTTGGCCGCCACCCCTTGCTCCTATATAAGTAGATCCATCTAGTAGCTTTTCCTTGGGGATTTGTTTAGTTAAAAGTTAGCCATTGCAACTTCGTGTACTTCGTTTGTGTCCAACGACCAGACCAAGACCGCTTCCGGATCCCCACCATTATCAATACTTCATATATATTTGCAATATTCAGATTGCTTTATCATATTCTTGCTCGTTCTTCGATTGCTTGCAGGAATAGACCTTCGTGGTCAGGCTGACCGTGCTTCCACCATCGTCAGTAACCTCAAGACATTGGTTTAGCGATTGCTAAGGCGCAACGTCGTGCACGTTTGTAGTCGGATCGTCAAAGTCGTCTCCACCAAATCGATAGTTATCATCTCATCGAAAGATCGGGACCCTCGCCTCTATCAAGTGGTATCAGTTTTCAGGTTGCTCGGTGAGAATTTCCAGTTTTCCTAGATTAGATTTATTTTCTTACCTATTGTCCAAGAAAAAGCCACAAAAAAGAGTTAGATCTATTCATCCTTGGTCCAAGCCAGTCTGAGCCTTTGCAATTTTCTTTTTATTGCTTGCATAGTTGAATTATCGGTTGCATCGTCGTGTCGAGTTGCTGGTCTTAGTGTCTAGTTCGTTTAGAGTTTCGAGTTCTGTTCACATTAGTCACGCCACCGCTGCATCATTATCTCTTCCGCTGTCCACCACCCATCCATCAATTTCCACCACGTGCTACCCACCATTCATTGTCATAATAATAGTTGAGATTGTTCACATCTTCACTTGATTCAATCTGCATCTTATCTAGTTTGTCTTGGAAAGAGGGAGAAAAAGAAGATAAAGAAAAAAAAGAGAGAAAAAACGAAAGAAAAAAAAAGAAAAAGAGGGAGAAGAAAAAGAAAAAAAAGGCGTGAGAGAAAAAAGAGAGAAGAAAAAAAATTTGGATCTATCTAGAATCAATCTCGTACCTGAATTCGGATTGGAATCTGTTTTGCGCACTGTTCAGTAAAACAGGCGTATCTTTCTCATACGAAGTCAGTTTTGGCTCCGTGAGTACTGAAATTGAAGACAGCGACGAGCCGCATCTAAATAGTTGCAGAAGCTAGTTCAATATTTGACACCTCAAAATCGGCTTATAAATAGGTCTTTTTGCCCTCCGAAGTTCGTGAACACAACTTGTTCCAATTTTTCAGGCCAGTTTTAGAATTCTTTGACTCCTCATATCAACTCAGAATTGAGTGATTCTTTTTGCATTGGAAAGCTTGAGTTAGTAGCATTCTTTGAAAGAATTTATCAGAAAATTGTCTCAAACTTTTCAAGAGGAAAGTTGGAGAGAGAGTTGTTGTATATCCTGCTTGGCAGTTGTTTTTCATCATTATCTTCACTGCCGTTGTGATCTTCACTTATATCTTGCTGTCAAGAGCTACTTAGTATCCTTCATTGATGCTAGTTGTGCTACGCCGTGACCTCATTAGTGTTCTAGGCTCGCGTCTCTAGTCCGGTCTATCCTAGGACCAGCACAGTACCGTCGTTGAGCGTTTATTCAACATTGCATCTTTGAATTGATTATTGCTAATCTTTTGCTACCATATATAGCCAACCCAGCTCCACATATTTCTACACCGTGTATACGTACGCTCCCCTGGCAATCGCTTTACTCAATATTCGGAGTTATTTGACACCGCTGGTTGCCGATCACCACCTGCTGCATGGTAAGAACTTGTAAGACATTGATATTTGCTTTACAGTGAGCGTTTTACCACCACATCCTAGTAGTTATAGGAACATTATTTTTGGGTTTCTTGTTCTACTAATCATGACAGGATCCAGAGTCAATTCATGGGCTTTGTCGATCGCGGGAGACGTGCCACCACCTTTGCCAATACCACAACCGTCACGAGAGGTGCACAAACATCCAAATGCACATGATCACGTTAATGTATCTATACCACCATTTAATGGCCGTTTTAAACCTGCTTTATATATTGAATGGGAGTTCGACATAAAAAATATATTTGCTTCCCATAATTTCAATGAACATAAAAAGGTTAAGGTTGCGGTTGGTTCTTTCACTGGTTATGCTTTGGTTTGGTGGAGTGAATATTGTCGATTACACCCTGATTATATACCTACTACTTGGGATGATTTGAAACTTGCCATGCGACATACTTTTGTCCCTGCTTATTATACTCGTGACATGATTAAGAAGTTGCAACACTTAAAACAAGGTAGTGAAACTGTAACAAAATATTATGATGATTTACAAACTACCTTGTTGCATTCCTCTCTACAAGAAAGTGAAGATGATTTTATGGATAGATTTTGGGGAGGATTAAACCGTGATATTCAAGAGATACTAATTCATGAAGAGTGTTATCCTATGGACCATTTGTTTCATCTTGCTTGCAAAGCTGAACAGGAAATAAAACGACGTGTTGGCCACGAGGAGAACAAGCGCACGGTGCACATTCCAAGAGTTGATATGATTGTTCCTTCAACTACTAGGCATACTATGACAACCACATCCGTTGTTGTCTGGACTACATCACCTCCACCATGTGACACATCGCCCCCGAGAGTGGCTACATCATCTGAGTTGATCATAAGAGGTAATGACAAAGGTACTGATCTTCCATCTCTACATGAGAATGATGAATGCCTTGTCAATTTGAATGCACCATCTGATGAGCTACCCACTACTTTGATCACACCACCTATTTTAGAGGACTACGTTGATAATTTGACTTTGCCATGTGATCAAACAACTGAAATACCAACAATTTTGAGTGCACCCATTGAATTAACTATTGATGCAAAAGAATCAATGTTTAATCATTTTGATATGACCTCTAATCTTGGTGATGATTCTGTGTTAAATGACTTATTGCATGTTTGCTTATTTAAGCATGTTGTAGCATGTAAATTTGATGCAAGTAAGGTTTATTCACCAATTGATGAGGACATCAATACAATTGTTACACCCACAGCCCCTGCTGCTATACATACTGGACCAATTACTAGAGCTCGTGCACGCCAACTAAATTACCAGGTACTTTCGTTTCTTGGTAATGATTCTAATGTTCATGAGAATATGATGCTGCCTAAATTGGATACATTTGTTTTGCTTACAAATGAAGGGCCTAGCTTGGAGAAGGATGAACATTGGAGCAAGAACAAGCATGGAGATGATGGCATGCGCAAGGGAAACAAGAACGGAGTTACAAGTGATGATTTCAGGACTTTGAAGCCACCATAATGGGTGCATGAAGCCTTGGACGAAATATACAAGATGCCACTTCATAAATTTCGTCCCGAGGCTATTTTAGGTGCTGCGACACCTTATTATTGGGCCAGGCCCATGTAATTTCGAAATACATAAGTATAGGCTATTTTTAGAGTCCATATGTGTGGGGAAACAAGAGATAGGGTTGATTTCGGACCCCTCCACCAAGGGCCACGAAATTCCCCCCTCTTCCTCCATATATACAGCCCTTAGGGCATCGTTTAGACTTTGGGTTTTGTTTAGATTAAAAGTTCGCCATAGCTGCAACTTCGCGTACTTCGTTTGTGTTCAACGACCAGACAAAGGCGTCACAGAACCCCACCTTGATCAATAAAGCTTTCATCTTATATTCGCAATATCCAGATTGCAATCTTAGTTTCTTGCTTGTTCTTCGTTTGCTCGCAGGAAACAGACCCTCGTGGTCAGGTTGATCGTGCTCCGGCGTGGTCAATAACCTCTCGGAGTTGGTTTAGCGATTGCTAAGGCGCGACGTCCTCACACGTTCGTAGTCGGATCGTCAAAGTCGACTTCCACCAAAGCGAAATCCACCATCTCATCGAAAGACGGGACACCTTTGCCTCTATCACTTGGGAGGATATATCTATGGACTTTGTTTTAGGTTTACCTCGAACAAAGAAGGGGAGGGATAGCATATTTGTTGTCGTGGATAGATTCTCGAAAATGGCACACTTTATACCATGTCATAAAAGCGATGATGCTGTTAATGTTGCTGATTTGTTCTTTCGTGAAATTATTCGCTTGCATGGTGTGCCAAATACTATTGTTTCAGATCGTGATACTAAATTTCTTAGCCACTTTTGGAGATGTTTATGGGCTAAGTTGGGGACTAAACTGCTTTTTAGTACTACTTGTCACCCCCAAACTGATGGACAAACTGAAGTAGTCAATAGAACGTTGTCTACTATGCTTAGGGCTGTTTTGAAGAATAATAAGAAAATGTGGGAGGAATGCTTGCCTCATATTGAATTTGCTTATAATCGTTCATTGCATTCTACTACTAAGATGTGCCCTTTTGAAGTTGTGTATGGTTTCCTTCCTCGTGCACCTATTGATTTGTTGCCTCTTCCATCTTCGGAGAAGGTTAATTTTGATGCTAAACAACGTGCTGAATTGATTTTAAAAATGCATGAGTTAACTAAGGAAAACATTGAGCGCATGAATGCTAAATATAAACTTGCTGGAGATAAGGGTAGAAAACATGTTGTGTTTGCACCTGGAGATCTTGTTTGGTTACATTTGCGTAAGGATAGATTTCCTGATTTGCGCAAATCAAAGTTAATGCCACGTGCTGATGGTCCCTTTAAGGTGTTAGAGAAAATAAATGATAATGCATATAAACTTGAGCTGCCTGCAGATTTTGGGGTTAGTCCCACTTTTAACATTGCAGATTTGAAGCCTTATTTGGGTGAGGAAGATGAACTTCCGTCGAGGACGACTTCATTTCAAGAAGGGGAGGATGATGAGGACATCAATAGAATTGTTACACCCACAGCCCCTGCTGCTATACATACTGGACCAATTACTAGAGCTCGTGCACGCCAACTAAATTACCAGGTACTTTCGTTTCTTGGTAATGATTCTAATGTTCATGAGAATATGATGCTGCCTAAATTGGATACATTTGTTTTGCTTACAAATGAAGGGCCTAGCTTGGAGAAGGATGAACATTGGAGCAAGAACAAGCATGGAGATGATGGCATGCGCAAGGGAAACAAGAACGGAGTTACAAGTGATGATTTCAGGACTTTGAAGCCACCATAATGGGTGCATGAAGCCTTGGACGAAATATACAAGATGCCACTTCCTAAATTTCGTCCCGAGGCTATTTTAGGTGCTGCGTCACCTTATTATTGGGCCAGGCCCATGTAATTTCGAAATACATAAGTATAGGCTATTTTTAGAGTCCGTATGTGTGGGGAAACAAGAGATAGGGTTGATTTCGGACCCCTCCACCAAGGGCCACGAAATTTCCCCCCTCTTCATCCATATATACAGCCCTTAGGGCATCGTTTAGACTTTGGGATTTGTTTAGTTAAAAGTTAGCCAATGCAACTTCGTGTACTTCGTTTGTGTCCAACGACCAGACCAAGACCGCTTTCGGATCCCCACCTTTATCAATACTTCATACATATTTGCAATATTCAGATTGCTTTTATCATATTCTTGCTCGTTCTTCGATTGCTTGCAGGAATAGACCTTCGTGGTCAGGTTGATCGTGCACCGGCGTGGTCAATAACCTCTGGGGATTGGTTTAGTGATTGCTAAGGCGCAACGTCGTGCACGTTTGTAGTCGGATCGTCAAAGTCGTCTCCACCAAATCGATAGTTGCCATCTCATCGAAAGATCGGGACACCCCCGCCTCTATCAACCCACTACTTTGATCACACCACCTATTTTACAGGACTACGTTGATAATTTGACTTTGCCATGTGATCAAACAACTGAAATACCAACAATTTTGAGTGCACCCATTGAATTAACTATTGATGCAAAAGAACCAATGTTTAATCATTTTGATATGACCTCTAATCTTGGTGATGATTCTGTGTTGAATGACTTATTGCATGTTTGCTTATTTAAGCATGTTGTAGCATGTAAATTTGATGCAAGTAAGGTTTATTCACCAATGTTGGGATGGTTTAATGATGAACATTGTCAATCTTTTGAAATGAATAAGAGCTTCACTTATATGTGCAAACTGAGTTGCAATATTTTCATGCCTTCTACTTCTTGTGCTAATTTTTTGGCTTTAGATTTTATGAACTATGCAAGTTACTCATCTATTCATGTGTCATATATGCAAAAATCAAGGGAAGTAAAAATGGAAGACATATACATATACAACATGTACACCTTGTCTCTTTTGTTAGCCACATTTCAGATTAAGCAACGCCGAGGACGGCTTTATTTTCAAGAAGGGGAGGATGATGAGGACATGACTACCTTGGATATGACCAAAAATATTGCATATATGCATATTTATCAGGTGATTTCTAGTGCAAACTATTCAATAATCTATTTATGTTATCCAGAGCAAAAATACTTCACACACTTTTGTGTTTTGTCTAATTGCAGGTGTATGGGACATTTGTACAATCCACATATGAAGATAAGGAAGAAAGAGATGTTTATTTGCTGTCCAAAAAGTTCTCTCACGTCACTTTTGGCCCAAGAGAAGATAGAGTCCAAGTCTCTCACGTTCTGGATTCAGATTCGGACTGCACAGACACACCTGACTCAAAACGCACACAAGTTTTTCATACGGACTCCGAATTGGGTGATTCTTTTTTTGTTGGAAACTAGATTTCATGCACTTTCCAACCCAAATTGGAATCACCTTCAAATTCGTCCGGAGCGTTGAGTTGTGGACGAAACAATCTGATGCTGCAGCAGAATCCGAGTCAAACTACAAGTCCAAAGGTGTTACATCACCTCCACTTGGGCCCATTGGCCTTGTAAGACCTAGATTTAGTTTTAGGCTGCCTTGGGACGTCCTCCCACCTCCTTGGCCGCCACCCCTTGCTCCTATATAAGTAGATCCATCTAGTAGCTTTTCCTTGGGGATTTGTTTAGTTAAAAGTTAGCCATTGCAACTTCGTGTACTTAGTTTGTGTCCAACGACCAGACCAAGACCGCTTCCGGATCCCCACCATTATCAATACTTCATATATATTTGCAATATTCAGATTGCTTTATCATATTCTTGCTCGTTCTTCGATTGCTTGCAGGAATAGACCTTCGTGGTCAGGCTGACCGTGCTTCCAGCATCGTCAGTAACCTCAAGAGATTGGTTTAGCGATTGCTAAGGCGCAACGTCGTGCACGTTTGTAGTCGGATCGTCAAAGTCGTCTCCACCAAATCGATAGTTATCATCTCATCGAAAGATCGGGACCCTCGCCTCTATCAAGTGGTATCAGTTTTCAGGTTGCTCGGTGAGAATTTCCAGTTTTCCTAGATTAGATTTATTTTCTTACCTATTGTCCAAGAAAAAGCCACAAAAAAGAGTTAGATCTATTCATCCTTGGTCCAAGCCAGTTTGAGCCTTTGCAATTTTCTTTTC
>NC_041387.1:279766550-279786773 GCF_002162155.2 Triticum dicoccoides | reverse complement strand
TTATCTCTTCCGCTGTCCACCACCCATCCATCAATTTCCACCACGTGCTACCCACCATTCATTGTCATAATAATAGTTGAGATCGTTCACATCTTCACTTGATTCAATCTGCATCTTATCTAGTTTGTCTTGGAAAGAGGGAGAAAAAGAAGATAAAGAAAAAAAAGAGAGAAAAAAGGAAAGAAAAAAAAAGAAAAAGAGGGAGAAGAAAAAGAAAAAAAGGCGTGAGAAAAAAAAGAGAGAAGAAAAAAAAATTGGATCTATCTAGAATCAATTTCGTACCTGAATTCGGATTGGAATCTGTTTTGCACACTGTTCAGTAAAACAGGCGTATCTTCCTCATACGAAGTCAGTTTTGGCTCCGTGAGTACTGAAATTGAAGATAGCGACGAGCCGCATCTAAATAGTTGCAGAAGCTAGTTCAATATTTGACACCTCAAAATCGGCTTCTAAATAGGTATTTTTGCCCTCCGAAGTTCGTGAACACAACTTGTTCCAATTTTTCAGGCCAGTTTTAGAATTCTTTGACTCCTCATATCAACTCAGAATTGAGTGATTCTTTTTGCATTGGAAAGCTTGAGTTAGTAGCATTCTTTGAAAGAATTTATCAGAAAATTGTCTCAAACTTTTCAAGTGGAAAGTTGGAGAGAGAGTTGTTGTATATCCTGCTTGGCAGTTGTTTTTCATCATTATCTTCACTGCCGTTGTGATCTTCACTTATATCTTGCTGTCAAGAGCTACTTAGTATCCTTCATTGCTGCTAGTTGTGCTACGCCGTGACCTCATTAGTGTTCTAGGCTCGCGTCTCTAGTCCGGTCTAGCCTAGGCCCAGCACAGTACCGTCGTTGAGCGTTTATTCAACATTGCATCTTTGAATTGATTATTGCTAATCTTTTGCTACCATATATAGCCAACCTAGCTCCACATATTTCTACACCGTGTATACGTACGCTCCCCTGGCAATCGCTTTACTCAATATTCGGAGTTATTTGACACCGCTGGTTGCCGATCACCGCCTGCTGCATGGTAAGAACTTGTAAGACATTGATATTTGCTTTACTGTGAGCGTTTTACCACCACATCCTAGTAGTTATAGGAACATTATTTTTGGGTTTTGTTTCTTGTTCTACTAATCATGACAGGATCCAGAGTCAATTCATGGGCTTTGTCGATCGCGGGAGACGTGCCACCACCTTTGCCAATACCACAACCGTCACGAGAGGTGCACAAACATCCAAATGCACATGATCAGGTTAATGTATCTATACCACCATTTAATGGCCGTTTTAAACCTGCTTTATATATTGAATGGGAGTTCGACTTAAAAAATATATTTGCTTCCCATAATTTCAATGAACATAAAAAGGTTAAGGTTGCGGTTGGTTCTTTCACTGGTTATGCTTTGGTTTGGTGGAGTGAATATTGTCGGTTACACCCTGATTATATACCTACTACTTGGGATGATTTGAAACTTGCCATGCGACATACTTTCGTCCCTGCTTATTATACTCGTGACATGACTACCTTGGATATGACCAAAAATATTGCATATATGCATATTTGTCAGGTGATTTCTAGTGCAAACTATTCAATAATCTATTTATGTTATCCAGAACAAAAATACTTCACACACTTTTGTGTTTTGTCTAATTGCAGGTGTATGGGACATTTGTACAATCCACATATGAAGATAAGGAAGAAAGAGATGTTTATTTGCTGTCCAAAAAGTTCTCTCACGTCACTTTTGGCCCAAGAGAAGATACAGTCCAAGTCTCTCACGTTCTGGATTCAGATTCGGACTGCACAGACACACCTGACTCAAAACGCACACAAGTTTTTCATACGGACTCCGAATTGGGTGATTCTTTTTTTGTTGGAAACTAGATTTCGTGGACTTTCCAACCCAAATTGGAATCACCTTCAAATTCGTCCGGAGCGTTGAGTTGTGGACGAAACAATCTGATGCTGCAGCAGAATCCGAGTCAAACTACAAGTCCAAAGGTGTTACATCACCTCCACTTGGGCCCATTGGCCTTGTAAGACCTAGATTTAGTTTTAGGCTGCCTTGGGACGTCCTCCCACCTCCTTGGCCGCCACCCCTTGCTCCTATATAAGTAGATCCATCTAGTAGCTTTTCCTTGGGGATTTGTTTAGTTAAAAGTTAGCCATTGCAACTTCGTGTACTTCGTTTGTGTCCAACGACCAGACCAAGACCGCTTCCGGATCCCCACCATTATCAATACTTCATATATATTTGCAATATTCAGATTGCTTTATCATATTCTTGCTCGTTCTTCGATTGCTTGCAGGAATAGACCTTCATGGTCAGGCTGACCGTGCTTCCAGCATCGTCAGTAACCTCAAGAGATTGGTTTAGCGATTGCTAAGGCGCAACGTCGTGCACGTTTGTAGTCGGATCGTCAAAGTCGTCTCCACCAAATCGATAGTTATCATCTCATCGAAAGATCGGGACCCTCGCCTCTATCATTCATTTTCCGCATTTGCGTGAACTTGATTCATCTTCAACTTCGGTCAAGGTACATTTGGTACACGTTCTTTTCCTTCTACCACTTATGTTTTGCTTGGTATGATGGATAGGCCAAGTTCTTCTACCACTCCACCTCTCATCGAGAACAACAACGACATGTCATCATTCATCACCAAGAACCGCCTATTTGGAGCTCAAAAGGCATTGAACCAAGAGCAACAAGCAATGAGGGACTACTTCGACAACAAATTCGACGCTCAAAAGCAAGAGAATGATGCAAGAATGGATGAGATCCGCGCCTTGATGAGGAACCGGCGTCCTTCCACTTCTTCATCCTCAAGATGGAGCCGCTCAAGTCGACACTCCGACGACACCTTCTCCGACACAAGTACACCGTCATCGAACACTCTTCGTCGAGCTGCGCGTCAAGACCTACATGCATCTCGGAACCCGCTGCATGACAAGAACTCACAAGAACAAGTCGACGAGCAAATCCCTCGTCCTCAATCAAACCAAGTCGTTTTTGCTCAAGCTCAAGAAAGGCAATGACTAAGGCGCCAAGAAGAAGAACGAGCACATTTACACCAAGAGGAACAAGACGCCGAGGCTCAACGTCTTCAACAACAACAACGTGAAGCGCAAGCTCTTGAGGCACAACGTGCCCTTCGAGATTCGAGCCGTGCCATTGCCAACCGCAATCACGAGCGACGCAATCAAGAGGAAGCCCTTCGAGAAGAAATCCAAGAGAGGAATGTAACGCCCCAGATCCGATGCGCCAGATGTCCGCCAGTTATTCGCCGTTGTTGCCATGTCATTTGCTTGCGTGTTGCATTTTATCATGTCATCATGTGCATTTCATTTCGCATGCGTGTTCGTCTCATGCATCCGAGCATTTTCCCCGTTGTCCGTTTTGCAATCTGGCGCTCCTATGTCCTCCGGCGTCCCCCTCTTCTCTCTTTTCGTGAGTGGGTGTTAAACTTTCTCGGAATGGCCCGAGGCTTGCCAAGTGGCCTTGGTATAGTACCGGTAGACCGCCTGTCAAGTTTCATGCCATTCGGAGTTCGTTTGGTACTCCAACGGTTAACCGGCTAACCGTAAAGCCCCTCTCTCTTTGCAGCCCAACACCCTTCCAAACTGGCCCAAAACCCATCTAACTCCCCTCCATGCTCTCGGTCGTTCGATCACGATCGCGTGGCCGAAAACCGCTCCTCATTTGGACTCTCCTAGCTCCCTCTACCTATAAATATGCCCTCTTCCCCGAAATTGGCGGATGAAATCCTACCCTAACCCTAGCTTCTTCCTCCTGCAGCCGCCAGACATGTCCGCGCCCCACCGGACATGTCCAGCCGCCGCCCGCCGGCCAACCACGACGCGCCACGTCGCCCTCGTCTCATCCCCGCCGCCGCGGCCCTTGCGGCCCATCCGCGGCCCTCCCCGGGCCGATCCGGGCCCGAAGCCGCCCCGTTCCCCTCGATCTGCCCCACGCGGCGCCCGACCCCGCCACCGGCGAGCGCCGCCGCTGCCGCGGCACGCCACCAGGAGCTCCCCGTCGCCGCCTCCTCAGCCAGACCCCGCCGCCGTCGGCCACCGTGTCCTCGCTCCGCCGCCCGATGTCGACGCCCTCCGCCCGCGCCTCCTCGCTGCCCCATCGCTGCGTCCCTGCCAAGCCCGGCGCCGCCGCCGCCTCACTCCGGGCCACCGCCCTGCCCCGACGCCACCTAGCCACCGCGTCGCCTCCGTCCCTGGTGCCAGCGACCTTCCCCGGCCCCGGATCCGCCGGCCCCGTCCTCCTAGCTCCTCCAGCCGCCTCCTGCCTCTTCTCCGGCGAGCTCTCCGACGAGATCCGGCCCTGCCTCGACTTCCGTGCCAAAGTCAACCCCAGATCCGGAGGGTAAAATATCACTAAGTCTTTTCCTGATGTTATTATCATGCCATGTTCATGCCATCGTATCTCTGCATCCGTAGCTCCGTTTCGTGCGTGTAATTTGTCAAATTGTTCGCCTCGACGAGTACATCGTTTCATTCCATTGCATCATTTTCATTTGAGGTCATCTAGATGCCTGAATCATCATTGTAAGAGTGCTTCATAATGTTTTCTGCTGTCTGTTAACAGAACGAGCTCTTTTGTCATTTTTGCCATGATTGATGTGTGCATCCTATGAGGTTGATGTCTACGTGTGTTTTGAACTATGCTATGTCTTGTTTACAGAGGTGCTTACCATGTATTTTTGTGATTAAGGTGGTGACTAGCACAAGCATGCAAACTAGGCATTGTGATGTTGCTGATTTTAGTCCCTGTTCTGCTGTTATTTTCATGCTATGTAAACTTGATGCTACAGAGAGATCCTTGCATATTTTGAGATACTTCAGTAAGGGTGTTTTGAACATCTGGTTATTGTATATCCATTCATGCCTCTTGTTGCAATTATGGAGTAGTCTAGCATGTCATTTTCGTGCTCTACTTTTGCTTCAAAATGTTTCCTGGCAGATTGTTTATGTGTTATTCAATTTGGCCAAGGTTGCTATAGTTGATCCTTGCATGCTATGGACTTGTTCTTGACTTGGTTTGTTACATAAACATGTCTTCTTGATGATGCTATGCTTATCTTGTCATGCAATGGCTTGTGATGAGTGAATCGAGCTTGTTAAGTAGTGTACATGATGTTGCTGTTTTGTTAGGCTGAATCTGTTATTTCGTGATGCTATATGAACATGTTGCTACTAATCATTCTATGCATAATCTGGAGATGTTCTATAAACATGTTTTGATCTACATGTCATCCTCTATCCATACATGCCCCTGGTTGCATTTATAGCTTGCTGTAGCTTGTTCATATCTTGCTCCAAAGTTGCTTCATAATGTTGTTGTCAGCCTGTTAACATTAAGTTCAGTTGTTTCCATGTGTTTTGCTAGTGTTCCATGCACCCTATGGGCTTGCTCTTGCCATGCTTAGCTTCACAAACATGCCTTCTTACTGTTGGGTGCCTTGCCATGCCATGTATTACTCTGTAGAGAGTTGCACAAGCTCATCTACATGCCTTCATAATTCTGTTTCTGCCATGTTTGAATCTGTAATATAACTTGCTATGTTTACGTGGGTGCCATCATATTTTCTGATCCTTTTTGGCTCATGGTCAGTAAGGGACTTTTGATCTATGCTTTGAGTAGAATCATGCCATGTCTTGCTTTGCTATGATAAGTTCCTGTAACATGTTGTTTGATAGCTCTAAACATTGCATCGTGATGTTATTTTCTGCAAAGTCTGAAATTGTTATTTACTTGCAATCTTACCATGTGTGTTTGAGCATGTTCTAGTGATTTCTGGAGATAGCTCAGTGTTCATGTTTTGTTGTGCTTTACCTGTACATCATGCCCATGCCTTTTGTTCTCATGTTTGGGTGCTGTAGCAAATTGTTTTGATGCTTACAATATGCCTAGTTGCTGTTTTGGACAGCTTGTCCTTATAACTTGTATAGTGTGTGTGTGTGTGTTGAACCGTTGCTCCGTTTTGAGTGTGCTATATATGAAACTTGCTTAGATTTGCATGTAGTTCCATATTATCATGTTGCATCCATGTTTTGAGGTGTTTGCTTGATGTTTGGGTGCATTTTGCATCAATGCCATGTTTAACTTGTGTTGCTCATATCTTCTAGGCCGTAGCTCCGAACTAAATGAACTTTATATGTAACTTGACTAGAATCTCGTGTAGATCATCTTTGTGCATCTTAACTTGATGTTTAACAACTTGAACATAAGGTTTATTCAGATCTGACCAATTTCGAAATATGCATATGAGGACTTACCGGAATTGTTATATGTTGTTCCCGGCCTCATTTAAACTTGCCTTGATGTGTTGCTCTTGTTTGCATCATCTCTTGCCATGAGTAGCCTCATGTAGCTTTGTCATGCATCATGCTTGTTGTGCATCATGTCTTGTTCATGTGTGGTGTGTTTACCATGTTGTGTGCTTCTTGTTAGTTCCTGTTTCGTTGCGATCGTGAGGATTCGTTCGTCTACGCTTGGTTCGTCTTCGTGGCTTCATCAGTTCGTCTTATTCATGGACTCGTTCTTCTTCCTTGCAGGATTTCAGGCAAGATGACCGCTACCCTGGATCTCACTACTATCATTGCGATGCTAGTTGTTTCGTTCTATCGCTATGCTGCGCTACCTATCACCTGTTTATCAAGCCTCCCATATTGCCATGAAACCTCTAACCTTTGACACTTCTCCTATGCAAACCATTGTTTGGCTATGTTACCGCCTTTGCTCAGCCCTCTTATAGTGTTGCTAGTTGCAGGTGAAGTTGAAGATTTCTCCATGGTGGACAGGATTTTGGTTGGGATATCACAATATCTCTTATATTATTAATGCATCTATATATTTGGTAAAGGGTGGAAGACTCGGCCTTTTGCCTAGTGTTTTGTTCCACTCTTGCCGCCCTAGTTTCCGTCATACCGGTGTTATGTTCCCGGATTTTGCGTTCCTTACGCGGTCGGGTGATTTATGGGACCCCCTCGACAGTTCGCTTTGAATAAAACTCCTCCAGCAAGGCCCAACCTTGGTTTTACCATTTGCCTCACCACCACCTACTTTTCCCTTGGGAGTCGCTCTCTCGAGGGTCATCTTTATTATAGCCTCCCCGGGCCAGTGCTTGTCTAAGTGTTGGTCCGAACTAGAGCCCTTTGCAGCGCCCCCTCAGGGAAACTTGAGGTCTGGTTTTAGTTGTACGGATTGCTCATCCGGTGTTGCCCTGAGAACGAGATATATGCAGCTCCTATCGGGATTGTCGGCGCATCGGGCGGTCTTGCTGGTCTTGTTTTACCATTGTCGAAATGTCTTGTAAACCAGGATTCCGAGTCTGATCGGGTGTTCCTGGGAGAAGGTATATTCCTTCGTTGATCGCGAGAGCTTGTCATGGGCTAAGTTGGGACACCCCTGCAGGGTATAATCTTTCGAAAGCCGTGCCTGCGGTTATAGGAAGATGGGAATTTGTTAATGTCCGGTTGTAGATAACTTGACACCAGATCCGAATTAAAACGCATCAACCACGTGTGTAGCCATGATGGTCTCTTTTCGGCGGAGTCCGAAAAGTGAACACGGTCTTTGGGTTATGTTTGATGTAAGTAGGAGTTCAGGATGACTTCTTGATCATTACTAGTTGACGACCGGTCCTTTGCTACTCTTCTCGCTCTTATTTGCGTATGTTAGCCACCATATATGCTTAGTCGCTGCTGCAGCCTCACCACTTTACCCCTTCCTTTCCTTTTAAGCTTTGCTAGTCTTGATACCCATGGTAATGGGATTGCTGAGTCCTCGTGGCTCACAGATTACTACAACAACAGTTGCAGGTACAGGTTATGCGATGGTCTTGACGCGAGAGCGATGTTTGCTTGTGTTGGAGTTCTTCTTCTGCTTCTTCTTCGATCAGGGGATAGGTTCCAGGTCGGCAGCCTGGGCTAGCAGAGTGGATGTCGTTTGAGTTTCTGTTTGTGTTTCATCCGTAGTAGGATGTTGCTCTTATGTATTGTGATGTTGTATTCGTGTGGCATTGTATGCCTTATGTATGTATCCCCATATATTATGTAATGTTGATGTAATGGTATCCACCTTGCAAAGGCGTTTCAATATGCGGGTCTATCCTTGGTGGGACCTTCGAGTTCCTTTTGGATAGGGTCGCATATTGGGCGTGACAAGGAACTACCAACCGCGTGTGCAACGTCAAGCTCCAAAAGGTCCTCCACAAGCTCGTCAAGCTCCACCTCAACCTCAAGTTCAACAAGAGCAAGTTGATTATGGACTTCCTCCGTGCCAAGAGCAACATGAGGATGACTATCCTCCACGTCAAGGACGTCACCATCACAATCGCCAACAACACAATGAAGAGCAACTCTATGGCAAGCTCAAGTTCACAATGCCCAAGTTCAATGGAAGCAATGATCCGGAAGAGTACCTCTCATGGGCATTGAAGGTCAAAAAAATTTTCCGCTTGCACAACTATGAGGAAGAGAAGAAGATCACTATGGCATCACTTGAGTTCCAAGATTATGTGCTCATATGGTGGGAACAAGTACTTGAACACCGTCAAGCAAGAGGTGAACCACCAATCACCACTTGGGCTCAAATGAAGGATGTCATGCGGGCACGCTTTGTACCAACCTACTACAACCGCGATCTCTTAAAGAAGCTACAACTCCTCAAGCAAGGAACAAAGAGTGTTGAAGAATACTACAAGGAAATGGAGATTGCCATGATTCGAGCCAATGTCACGGAAGATGATGAGCAAACAATGGCACGTTTCTTGAATGGACTCAATCATCCCATCAAGAAGATTGCCGACTTCCAACCCTATTCCAACATTATTGAGCTCGTACATCAAGCAACCAAAGCGGAACGTCAAGTGCAAGATGACTTCATGTACGCCAAGTACTCATCCAAGACCTACGGTTTCTCCAACACCCAAGCTTCAACGACTCCTTCAACATCTACATCAACCAAACCTTCTCCAAGCAACGACGACAAGTCAAGTTACAAGAAAACTTCGGCAAATTCAAGTCGTCTTCCTCCTACTACAAGCAACTTCAAGCCGCGTGCGTCATCATCTACTCCAATCGATGAGACCGTCAAAACAAGCTCCTTCAAGTGTTTCACTTGCGGCGGCCGAGGCCACAAGTCCTTCCAATGCACGAACAAGCGCACCATGATCATCAACGATGCCGGCACATATGACTCAATGAGTGAAGAGGAGATGGAAGCCCTTGAGCAAGTGGCAATGCACCAGCGCGTGAACGAGGATGAAGATGATCAAGTCTTTTGTGATGAGGATTCGAGCCCCGCTCTCGTTGTCTCCAAAGTCTTGACACTTCAACATCAACAAGAAGAAGACCAACGATGCCACATCTTCCACACTAAGGTCGGCATCAATGGAAGGTCCATCAAGGTCATCATCGATGGAGGTAGTTGCCACAACTTGGCAAGTGAAGAACTATGTTCCAAGCTTCAATTGGTCAAGAGGAAGCACCCGCACCCCTACAAGGTTCAATGGCTAAGTGACTCCGGCACTATACGAGTCGACCATACGGTCGAAGTCTCCTTCAAAATTGGTGCTTATGAAGACACTTTGGAGTGTGATGTGGTCCCAATGACAGTTTGCCACCTACTTCTTGGTCGACCATGGCAATTCGACCGTGGTGTCATCCACAATGGGCGCACCAATCACTATAGCTTCAAAATGAAAGGGAAGGAATATGTGCTATGACCTATGTCTCCTAGTCAAGTGATAGCCGACAAGCAAGCCACCAATCATGGAGAGAAGAGTGGAAAAGTGACACACCCAAAAGTGAGTGAGAGCCACAAGCCAAATTTGAGCGCCTCTTCGCCTAGAGAGAAAAACCTCATCCTATTTGCCACCAAAAGTGAGATAAGAGAAGTGTGTGAGAACCCATCGAGTGTGATGCACTTCGTCCTTGTGTGCAAAGATGGAGAGCCAACAATTAACACCTCTCACGAGTTACCTTTAGTGTTTCAATCTCTTTTGCAGGAATTCAAAGATGTTTTCCCCGATGAGCTACCTCCGGGTCTACCGCCACTACGAGGCATTGAGCATCGAATCGACCTCATCCCCTTAGCGCCACTTCCAAACAAAGCTCCATACCGTGTCAATCCCGAAGAAACCAAGGAGATTCAACGGCAAGTACAACAACTCATCGACAACGGTCATGTACGTGAAAGCTTAAGCCCTTGCGCCGTTCCCGTTATACTTGTGCCTAAACCCGATGGAAGTTTCTGCTTGTGTTCTGATTGCCGACCCATAAATGCCATTACCGTTTGATATAGGCATCCCATTCCTCGCTTAGACGATATGCTTGATGAACTTAGTGGAGCCAACTTTTCTCAAAAATAGATCTTAAAAGTGGCTATTATCAAATCCGCATTCAAGAAGGTGATGAATGGAAAACCACTTTCAAAACAAAATTTGGCTTATATGAGTGGTTAGTGATGCCTATGGGTTTGTCGGAAGCACCCGGAACTTTCGTGTGTCTTATGCATCATGTGCTTAGACCTTACATTGGAGTCTTCGTTGTGGTTTACTTTGATGATATCCTTGTGTTTAGCAAAACCATGAAAGAGCACATTAATCATGTTAAATCTGTGTTGCAAACCCTCCGCAAGGAAAGCCTTTATGCGAACTTGAAAAAATGCACTTTTGGCGTTAACAAAGTGGTTTTCTTGGGTTTTGTTGTCTCTTCCAAGGGTGTCCATGTTGATGAAACTAAGATTAAAGCAATTAAAACTTCGCCCCAACCCACCAATTTGCAACGAGTGCATAGTTTTCTTGGCCTTGCAGGATCTTATCGCCGCTTTGTGAAAAGCTTTAGCACAATTGCCGCTCCTTTGCATGCTTTGAGTAAGAAGAATGCACCTTTTGTTTCGGGATCTTTGCAATCCACCGCTTTTGATTACCTCAAGTCTTTGCTTACTCATGCTCAGATTCTTGCGTTGCCCAACTTTGAGAAAACTTTTGAGGTTCATTGTGATGCAAGTGGTACCGGAATTGGCGGAGTTTTGATGCAAGAAAAAAAGAGCCATTGCTTATTTTAGTGAAAAACTCTCCGGTGCTCAACTTAATTATCCCATCTATGACAAAGAATTGTATGCTTTAGTGCGTGTGCTACATGTTTGGGAACATTATCTTAGACCTCATGAGTTTGTCATCCATACCGATCATGAAACGCTTAAGTACTTAAAAGGTCAAACTAAGTTGAACAAGCATCATGCCAAATGGAGTGAATTTATTGAATCTTTTCGTTATGTGATCAAGTACATTAAGGGTAAGGAAAATGTAGTTGCGGATGCACTTTCACGCATATGCACGCTTGTCACTAAACTTGAGTTGAATGTTATTGGTTTTGAGCATATAAAGACATATATGAGCATGATCCTTCTTTTGCTACTCCTTATGCTAAGTGTTTGACACACACGTCTTGGGAACGATACTACATAAAGGATGATTATCTTATGATGAGGACATCCATACAATTGTTACACCCACAGCCCCTACTGCTATACATACTGGACCAATTACTAGAGCTCGTGCACGCCAACTAAATTACCAGGTACTTTCGTTTCTTGGTAATGATTCTAATGTTCATGAGAATATGATGATGCCTAAATTGGATACATTTGTTTTGCTTACAAATGAAGGGCCTAGCTTGGAGAAGGATGAACATTGGAGCAAGAACAAGAACGGAGTTACAAGTGATGATTTCAGGACTTTGAAGCCACCATAATGGGTGCATGAAGCCTTGGACGAAATATACAAGATGCCACTTCATAAATTTCGTCCCGAGGCTATTTTAGGTGCTGCGTCACCTTATTATTGGGCCAGGCCCATGTAATTTCGAAATACATAAGTATAGGCTATTTTTAGAGTCCGTATGTGTGGGGAAACAAGAGATAGGGTTGATTTCGGACCCCTCCACCAAGGGCCACGAAATTCCCCCCTATTCCTCCATATATACAGCCCTTAGGGCATCGTTTAGACTTTGGGTTTTGTTTAGATTAAAAGTTCGCCATAGCTGCAACTTCGCGTACTTCGTTTGTGTTCAGCGACCAGACAAAGGCGTCACAGAACCCCACCTTGATCAATAAAGCTTTCATCTTATATTCGCAATATCCAGATTGCAATCTCAGTTTCTTGCTTGTTCTTCGCTTGCTCGTAGGAAACAGACCCTCGTGGTCAGGTTGATTGTGCTCCGGCGTGGTCAATAACCTCTCGGAGTTGGTTTAGCGATTGCTAAGGCGCGACGTCCTCGCACGTTTGTAGTCGGATCGTCAAAGTCGACTGCCACCAAAGTGATATCCATCATCTCATTGAAAGACGGGACACCTTTGCCTCTATCAAGTGGTATCAGATTTCCAGGTTGCTCGGTGAGATTTTACAGTTTTTCGTAGTTTAGATCGAGTCTGTTCTTCATACCTATAGTCCACGAAAAAGCCACAAAAAAAGTTAGGGTTAGTTCATCATATCCGAACCAATCTGAGCCTTTGCATAATCTTTTTAGGGTTTTGCTTGGTTGAATTTGCGGTTGCATCGTCGTGTCTAGTTGCTGGTCTTAGAGTCTAGTCTTTTAGAGTTTCGAGTTCTGGTCATAAGTTGTCACGCCGCCGCCGCACCATCATCATCACCCCTGCCATCTACCACCACCGCTTATCCGCCACCGCTTCGAATCCGTATCAATATACCACCACCGCTGCCATCTACCACCATATATCCACCACCAATCCGAGTTCTTGTCATATTAGGTTTGTTTTCGAGATCCAACTAGATTCCGATTCGTGTTTCCTTGCCGGAGTAGGTTCCGGAAAGCACCCTCCGTTTAGGCCCAAATTTTTTCGAAAACGCATTTTTCGAAAAAAATTCTGGCTATCCTATTTTTAGGTGTTTCTGAGTGTTTTGAGACAAGTGCCATTATAGGAAGTTTTTTTGACCCGTTTCTAGTTTTTGGGTCCGGGCAGTCGAAAAAAAAAATTGGTCGAAAAAATTCCGTGCCCATCCTGTCAGTTTGAGCTAGGAAGAGTTTTGAGACACTCGCCATTATAGTGATTTTTCGCAAAAAAAAGCAGCGCAAAAAAAAGAGCGCAAAAAAAAGAGCGAAAAAAAAAATTCCAGAGTGTGCTTTTCCCTTGTTTACGTGCCGCGCCGTGATTTTGTTGGTGTTCTAGGCTCGCGTCTCTAGCACAGTCTCGCCTAGGACCAGCACAGTACCGCGTTGAGCGTTTATTCAACTTTGCATCTCTGAATTGATTATTGCTGACCCTTTTTGCTACCATATTATAAGCCTTCCCAGCTCCACATAC
Organism: Triticum dicoccoides; assembly: GCF_002162155.2. NCBI lineage: Eukaryota > Viridiplantae > Streptophyta > Magnoliopsida > Poales > Poaceae > Triticum > Triticum dicoccoides. The sequence goes on along the minus strand of NC_041387.1, from coordinate 279,773,427 downwards.
ATCTACGTCGTGCGTTTGACTCTCCCTGGTAATCGCTCTATCCAAGCTTTGAGAGTTTTTGACTACAACGGTTGCCGATCACCGCCTGCTGCTGGGTAAGAACTGGTAAGAATTTGAGATTTGCTTGACGGATTTGTGACACCCACCACCACCTCTTGTTAGTAGTCTGTAGGATCATATTCTTGTGTGTTTCTATTGCTGCTAACCATGCCAGGATCACAAGCCGATGAGACTGACTGGGAGAACATGACGAATAAGGATTTGCATGATAAATTTCAGCAAATGATGAGTGGACAGGTGCAAGACGTGCTAAACAGATTTGAAGAGGCCATGAAGAAGATAGATGGCATGGAGAAGACGTTCGAAACAAAGCTCGATAACAAGTTTAATGAATTGCTCGCGCGTCTTCCACCACCACCACCCGCTGCACCTAACGCACCTCTCCAACAACAACAACAACGACTACCTCCACGTCGCGAAATAGACCTCCGCCGAGCGAGCCGTGTTCCTCTTGCGTTTGGCCAAATTGTTGGTGCTGCTGTTGATACTTCTGTGGCTCCTGCTGCTGATGCAGAGGAGGATGAGTATGTGGGAGATTACGAGGATGAGGTTGCTCAAAATCAGAACTACGTGCAACCACCAGTAGGTCGACCTCAGGTATATATTCATAATGGTAGGCCTGCACCACCACCTCAGGTACGAGATGATGTCCATATTCCTAAACTGAAATTGAATATTCCACCATTTGAGGGTAGATATGTTCCTGATATATATCTTACTTGGGAGTTAGAAACTGAACAACGTTTTACATGTTTACAATATCCCGAGGAGAGACGGGTTGCTGCTGCTGTTTGTGCTTTCACTAGTTTTGCATGTGTCTGGTGGTCTGAACATTGTAGATTATATCCTATTCCAACTACTTGGGCTGCTTTGAAAACTGCTATGCGTACACGTTGGGTTCCACCATATTATCAACGTGAATTGCTTCAAAAATTGCAGCGTTTAAGACAAGGAAAAAATTCTGTAGAAGAATATTATCAGGAATTACAAACTGGCATGATTAGATGTGGTATTGTTGAGGAGAATGAAGCTATGCTTGCACGTTTTCTGGGTGGATTAAATAGAGAGATTCAGACCATTCTAGACTATAAGGAGTATACTAATATCACTCGTTTATTCCATCTTGCTTGTAAAGCTGAACGTGAAGTGCAGGATCAACAAGCATTGGCGCGAACTAACTTTTCTGCAGGCCGACCTTCATCATGGACACCGCGTGCATCTTCTACTTCAACTGCACCAGCACTTCAATCAGGTGCCTCCTACAGCTGTGATACAAGAAAACAGGAACAACCACCATTATCTGCCAAGAGCGCACCTACCGGGCCTGCACAGAGTTCTTCTTCTTCCAGGGCATCAACAGGGCACACAAGTGATATTATTTGTCGTCGTTGTAAGGGAGGAGGTCATTATGCGAGAGAATGCAAATCTCCGCGTGTGATGATTGCTACCGAGGGTGGTGGATATGAGTCCGCTAGTGACTATGATGAGGAGACATTGGCTCTTATTACACGTGAAGAACATGGTGGAGATGATTCTGATCATGAGACGCAATACATGGCTCCTGAAGATGTTGACAGGTATGAATGTTTAGTTGCTCAACGTGTTTTGAGTGTGCAGGTGACACAAGCTGAGCAAAATCAGAGGCACAATTTGTTCCATACCAAGGGAGTTGTGAAGGAACGTTCTGTGCGCGTCATAATAGACGGAGGGAGCTGCAACAACTTGGCTAGCATGGAGATGGTGGAGAAGCTTTCTCTCACCACAAGACCACATCCACATCCTTACTACATCCAATGGTTCAACAACAGCGGCAAGGTTAAGGTAACACGTACTGTTCGTGTGCATTTTAGTATCTCTACATATGTTGATTATGTTGATTGTGATGTGGTACCTATGCAAGCATGTTCCTTATTACTTGGTAGACCATGGCAATTTGATAAAAATTCTGTACACCATGGTAGAAACAATCACTATACTCTTGTTCATAAGGATAAAAATATTATTTTGCTTCCTATGACTCCTGATTCCATTTTGAAAGATGATATTAATAGAGCTAATAAAGCAAAACAGGAGAAGAATAAGAGTGAAAATCAGATTGTGGCAAAAGAATTTGAGCAACAAATGAAGCCTAATAATAAACCATCTAGTGTTGCTTCTGAAATTAAATTGAAAAGTGCATGTTTATTTGCCACCAAATCTGGTATTGATGAGCTAGATTTCAGCAAATCTGTTTGCTATGCTTTTGTGTGCAAAGAGGCATTATTTTCATTCGAGGACGTGCCTTCCTCTTTGCCTCCTGCTGTCACTAACATTTTGCAGGAGTTCGCTGACGTTTTTCCACAAGACGTGCCACCGGGATTACCGCCTATTCGAGGGATTGAGCATCAGATTGACTTAATTCCCGGTGCTTCACTTCCAAACCGTGCACCATACCGTACCAATCCAGAGGAGACGAAGGAGATTATGCATCAAGTACAAGAGCTTCTCGACAAAGGTTATATACGCGAATCCCTTAGTCCTTGTGCTGTTCCTATTATTCTAGTGCCGAAAAAGGATGGTACATCACGTATGTGTGTTGATTGTAGAGGCATTAATAATATTACTATTCGTTATCGTCATCCTATTCCTAGGCTAGATGATATGCTTGATGAATTGAGTGGCTCTACAATATTCTCCAAAGTTGATTTGCCTAGTGGCTACCGTCAAATTCGTATGAAATTGGGAGATGAATGGAAAACAGCATTTAAAACTAAGTTTGGATTATATGAGTGGTTAGTCATGCCTTTTGGGTTAACTAATGCACCTAGTACTTTCATGAGATTAATGAATGAAGTTTTACGTGCTTTCATTGGACGATTTGTGGTAGTTTACTTTGATGACATATTGATTTATAGCAGATCTTTGGAAGAACATTTGGAACATTTACGTGCTGTTTTTATTGCTCTACGTGATGCATGTTTGTTTGGTAACCTTGGGAAGTGCACCTTTTGCACCGACCGAGTATCTTTTCTTGGCTATGTTGTTACTCCACAGGGAATTGAAGTTGATAAAGCCAAGATTGAAGCTATTGAGAGTTGGCCGCAGCCCAAAACGGTCACACAAGTGAGGAGTTTTCTTGGCCTCGCTGGATTCTTAGGCGTTTTGTCAGAGATTTCAGCACCATTGCTGCACCTCTCAATGAGCTTACAAAGAAAGATGTGCCTTTTCTTTGGGGTACCGCACAGGAAGAAGCCTTCACGGTATTGAAAGATAAGTTGACACATGCTCCTTTACTCCAACTTCCTGATTTTAATAAAACTTTTGAGCTTGCATGTGATGCTAGTGGAATTGGATTAGGAGGTGTGTTATTACAAGATGGCAAACCTGTTGCATACTTTTCTGAAAAATTGAGTGGGCCTAGTCTGAATTATTCTACTTATGATAAAGAATTATATGCTCTTGTTCGGACTTTAGAAACATGGCAACATTATTTATGGCCCAAAGAATTTGTTATACATTCTGATCATGAATCTTTGAAACATATTAAAAGTCAAGCTAAACTGAATTGTAGACATGCTAAATGGGTTGAATTCATTGAGACTTTCCCTTATGTCATTAAACACAAGAAGGGAAAAGAAAATGTTATTGCTGATGCATTGTCTCGTCGCTATACTATGCTTTCACAACTTGACTTCAAAATATTTGGTTTGGAGACCATCAAAGATCAATATGTGCATGATGCTGATTTTAAAGATGTAATGCAGAATTGTAAAGAAGGAAGAATGTGGAACAAGTTTGTCGTTAACGATGGATTTGTGTTTCGTGCTAACAAGCTATGAATTCCAGCTAGCTCCGTTCGTCTTTTGTTGTTGCAGGAGGCGCATGGAGGAGGATTAATGGGACACTTTGGCGTGAAGAAGACGGAGGACGTACTTGCTACACATTTCTTTTGGCCAAAGATGAGACGGGATGTTGAGCGTTTTATTGCTCGATGCACTACATGTCAAAAAGCTAAGTCACGACTCAATCCTCATGGTTTATATATGCCTTTGCCTGTACCTAGTGTTCCTTGGGAGGATATATCTATGGACTTTGTTTTAGGTTTACCTCGAACAAAGAAGGGGAGGGATAGCATATTTGTTGTCGTGGATAGATTCTCGAAAATGGCACACTTTATACCATGTCATAAAAGCGATGATGCTGTTAATGTTGCTGATTTGTTCTTTCGTGAAATTATTCGCTTGCATTTTAGTACTACTTGTCACCCCCAAACTGATGGACAAACTGAAGTAGTCAATAGAACGTTGTCTACTATGCTTAGGGCTGTTTTGAAGAATAATAAGAAAATGTGGGAGGAATGCTTGCCTCATATTGAATTTGCTTATAATCGTTCATTGCATTCTACTACTAAGATGTGCCCTTTTGAAGTTGTGTATGGTTTCCTACCTCGTGCACCTATTGATTTGTTGCCTCTTCCATCTTCGGAGAAGGTTAATTTTGATGCTAAACAACGTGCTGAATTGATTTTAAAAATGCATGAGTTAACTAAGGAAAACATTGAGCGTATGAATGCTAAATATAAACTTGCTGGAGATAAGGGTAGAAAACATGTTGTGTTTGCACCTGGAGATCTTGTTTGGTTACATTTGCGTAAGGATAGATTTCCTGATTTGCGCAAATAAAAGTTAATGCCACGTGCTGATGGTCCCTTTAAGGTGTTAGAGAAAATAAATGATAATGCATATAAACTTGAGCTGCCTGCAGATTTTGGGGTTAGTCCCACTTTTAACATTGCAGATTTGAAGCCTTATTTGGGTGAGGAAGATGAACTTCCGTCGAGGACGACTTCATTTCAAGAAGGGGAGGATGATGAGGACATCCATACAATTGTTACACCCACAGCCCCTGCTGCTATACATACTGGACCAATTACTAGAGCTCGTGCACGCCAACTAAATTACTAGGTACTTTCGTTTCTTGGTAATGATTCTAATGTTCATGAGAATATGATGCTGCCTAAATTGGATACATTTGTTTTGCTTACAAATGAAGGGCCTAGCTTGGAGAAGGATGAACATTGGAGCAAGAACAAGAACGGAGTTACAAGTGATGATTTCAGGACTTTGAAGCCACCATAATGGGTGCATGAAGCCTTGGACGAAATATACAAGATGCCACTTCATAAATTTCGTCCCGAGGCTATTTTAGGTGCTGCGTCACCTTATTATTGGGCCGGGCCCATGTAATTTAGAAATACATAAGTATAGGCTATTTTTAGAGTCCGTATGTGTGGGGAAACAAGAGATAGGGTTGATTTCGGACCCCTCCACCAAGGGCCACGAAATTCCCCCCTATTCCTCCATATATATAGCCCTTAGGGCATCGTTTAGACTTTGGGTTTTGTTTAGATTAAAAGTTCACCATAGCTGCAACTTCCCGTACTTCGTTTGTGTTCAGCGACCAGACAAAGGTGTCACAGAACCCCACCTTGATCGATAAAGCTTTCATCTTATATTCGCAATATCCAGATTGCAATCTCAGTTTCTTGCTTGTTCTTCGTTTGCTCGCAGGAAACAGACCCTCGTGGTCAGGTTGATCGTGCTTCGGCGTGGTCAATAACCTCTCGGAGTTGGTTTAGCGATTGCTAAGGCGCGACGTCCTCGCACGTTCGTAGTCGGACCGTCAAAGTCGACTGCCACCAAAGCGATATCCATCATCTCATCGAAAGACGGGACACCTTTGCCTCTATCATCTTATGAGAGCTAACAAACTTTGCATTCCCGAGTCCCTTTTGCAAGAGGCTCATGGAGGCGGACTCATGGGACACTTTGGACGTGACAAGACTTTCGCCACGCTCTCCAAGAACTACTTTTGGCCCAAGATGTTTCGTGATGTCTCACGCTTCACCAACCGTTGCTCTACAAGTCGCAAAGCTAAGTCAAAAGCTCAATCCCATGGTCTTTACATGCCCCTTCCTATTCCTTATCAACCTTGGGAAGACATTAGCATGGATTTTGTACTTGGTTTGCCTAGAACTCAAAATGGCAAGGATTCCGTCTTTGTTGTTGTGGACCGATTTTCTAAGATGGCACATTTCATTCCTTGCAACAAGATAGACGATGCTTCACATATTGCCAATCTCTTTTGTAGGGAAATCTTGCGACCTCATGGAGTACCAAAGACGATTGTCTCGGACCGCGACGTCAAGTTCTTGAGTTACTTTTGGAAGACCCTATGCGCCAAGCTCGGAATCAAGCTATTGTTCTCTTCGGCATACCATCCTCAAACCGATGGCCAAACGGAGGTGACGAACCGTACACTCTCCACTCTACTTCGCGTGTTGATCAAGAAGAACATCAAGTAGTGGGAGGCGTGTCTACCCATCGCCGAGTACGCCTACAACCGTGCAAGACATTCCATGACCGGCAAGTCCCCTTTCGAGGTCGTCTACGGCTTCAACCCGTTGTCCCCATTGGACATTCTACCTCTTCCTATACAAGAGCGAACCAACCTCGACGCAAGTGCTCATGCAAGCTACATCAAGAAGATGCATGAAGATACAAGGCACACCATCGAGCGCAAAGTACAACGACTAGCGACCAAGCTCAACATCAACAAGCAACCCATGGTATTCAACATTGGTGATCTGGTGTGGCTACATCTTCGCAAGGACCGCTTCCCCAACGAATGCAAGTCCAAGCTTCTACCTCACGCCGATGGACCTTTCAAGGTTCTAGGACGCTACAACGACAACGCCTACAAGATCGACCTACCACGAGGCAAGTACAATGTGAGCGACATCTTCAACGTCAAGGACCTCGCACATTTCCATGGAGAT
>NC_041387.1:279730346-279766475 GCF_002162155.2 Triticum dicoccoides | reverse complement strand
ATCCCCATGGACGTGCCTACATCTCCCTCAACACCACTTGGACCCATGACAAGAGCCCGAGCTAAGGCTATTGCAGATAAGGTGAACTCACTCCTCTCCAAACTCCCTCTTCCTACTCACGAGACATGGCTACTACCTCATTCGGAAACTCTGTGTGTGATCAGGTGCCTGGAAGCGAGCCACGGAACAGCTACATACAAGAGCCAAGACGGCGAGGATCCCAAGCATGATGGACAAGAAGAGCTGCCGCGGAAGCTACAGGCGTCGGATGACCGACCCTGTCCGGACGTCCGACGAGTCCCAGGACACGGACGACCGAGCTCTCCGGACGTCCGGTGCCTGGCCACCCGAACCGAATCTACGGAAGTCCGAGACCCACCGGACGACAAGCACCCGAGCCAAAACTACGGACGACCGACGACCTCCGGACATCCGGACAGTCACGACGCTACGTACGACCGACCCCCTCCGGATGACCGACGCGCCCACGTCAGAGCTGAATCTACGGATGTCCGAGCACGACCGGGCGACCGGACCGTCCTGAGCCTCCGGACGTCTGACGCCTTCCGGACGTCCGGCACCTGAGTGACCGCACCCTCGGGCTGGAGCCCTTGTACCCCTTCACTTTGACTTCCATTTGCACTAAGACTATAAATAGGACGCCCCCACCTCCTGGTATGGGTAGCATAGGTTTAGCTCATATTTTGTGTGAGAGCCTTGCTCATCCACTTGGCTACTTCTCCTCGGAGCTCAGGACCTCTTCGGAGAAGATCCCCCAAGCGGATTCAAGACCCCTTTCTAGGGAAGACCATTAAGACCTCCGTACGGAGAAGAATTGTTCCTATGTATCCTTACCTTTGTTGATCGTGGATCTTATGTTACTCTATGTTATCAGTGATCTAGCACTCGTGTGATTGATTCTATGTCGGTTTAGTGATTCTCTCTCTCGTTTTCCCCGTGTTTCCCCTTTGTGCTTACGCGTGTTCTTCATGATTCCCCGTAGGATCCACTCCAAATGTGAAAGATCGTCCACATAGGGTTCCACCCTACATCAGTCGAGGTCACTGCGGGCGGTAACGTTGATAGAGGCAAAGTGATGAGGACATGACTACCTTGGATACGACCAAAAATATTGTATACATGCATATTTGTCAGGTGATTTCTAGTGCAAACTATTCAATAATCTATTTATGTTATCCAGAACAAAAATACTTCACACACTTTTGTGTTTTGTCTAATTGCAGGTGTATGGGACATTTGTACAATCCACATATGAAGATAAGGAAGAAAGAGATGTTTATTTTCTGTCAAAAAAGTTCTTTCACGTCACTTTTGGCCCAAGAGAAGATAGAGTCCAAGTCTCTCACGTTCTGGATTCAGATTCGGACTGCACAGACACACCTGACTCAAAACGCACACAAGTTTTTCATACGGACTCCAAATTGGGTGATTCTTTTTGCATTGGAAACTAGATTTCGTGCACTTTCCAACCCAATTGGAATCACCTTCAAATTCGTCCGGAGCGTTGAGTTGTGGACGAAACAATCTGATGCTGCAGTAGAATCCGAGTCAAACTACAAGTCCAAAGGTGTTACATCACCTCCACTTGGGCCCATTGGCCTTGTACGACCTAGATTTAGTTTTAGGCTGCCTTGGGACGTCCTCCCACCTCCTTGGCCGCCACCCCTTGCTCCTATATAAGTAGATCCATCTAGTAGCTTTTCCTTGGGATTTGTTTAGTTAAAAGTTAGCCATTGCAACTTCGTGTACTTCGTTTGTGTCCAACGACCAGACCAAGACCGCTTACGGATCCCCACCATTATCAATACCTCATATATATTTGCAATATTCAGATTGCTTTATCATATTCTTGCTCGTTCTTCGATTGCTTACAGGAATAGACCTTCGTGGTCAGGCTGACCGTGCTTCCGGCATCGTCAGTAACCTCAGGAGATTGGTTTAGCGATTGCTAAGGCGCAACGTCGTGCACGTTTGTAGTCGGATTGTCAAAGTCGTCTCCACCAAATCGATAGTTATCATCTCATCGAAAGATCGGGACCCTCGCCTCTATCAAGTGGTATCAGAGCTGTTCTTAGTGTCTAGTGTCTTTAGAGTTTCGAGTTCTGTTCATATTAGTCACGCAGCCGCTGCATCATTATTCCATCCGCTGTCCACCATCCCATCCACCAATTTCCACCACGTGCTACGCACTGTTTATTGTCATAATCATAGTTGAGGTCACTCACATCTTCGCCTGATCGAATCTGCATCTTATCTAGTTTGTCTTGGAAAGAGGGAGAAAAAGAATATAAAGAAAAAAAAGAGAGAAAAAAGGAAAGAAAAAAAAGAAAAAGAGGGAGAAGAAAAAGAAAAAAAAAAGCGTGAGAAAAAAAAAGAGAGAAGAAAAAAAAATTGGATCTATCTAGAATCAATCTCGTACCTGAATTCGGATTGGAATCTGTTTTGCGCACTGTTCAGTAAAACAGGTGTATCTTCCTCATACGAAGTCCGTTTTGGCTCCATGAGTACTCAAATTGAAGATAGCGACGAGCCGCATCTAAATAGTTGCACAAGCTAGTTCAATATTTGACACCTCAAAATCGGCTTCTAAATAGGTCTTTTTGCCCTCCGAAGTTCGTGAACACAGCTTGTTCCAATTTTTTAGGCCAATTTTAGAATTCTTTGACTCCTCATATCAACTCGGAATTGAGTGATTCTTTTTGCATTGGAAAGCTTGAGTTAGTAGCATTCTTTGAAAGAATTTATCAGAAAATTGTCTCAAACTTTTCAAGAGGAAAGTTGGAGAGAGAGTTGTTGTATATCCTGCTTGGCAGTTGTTTTTCATCATTATCTTCACTGCCGTTGTGATCTTCACTTATATCTTGCTGTCAAGAGCTACTTAGTATCCTTCATCGATGCTAGTTGTGCTACGCCGTGACCTCATTAGTGTTCTAGGCTCGCGTCTCTAGTCCGGTCTAGCCTAGGACCAGCACAGTACCGTCGTTGAGCGTTTATTCAACATTGCATCTTTGAATTGATTATTGCTAATCTTTTGCTACCATATATAGCCAACCCAGCTCCACATATTTCTACACCGTGTATACGTACGCTCCCCTGGCAATCGCTTTACTCAATATTCGGAGTTACTTGACACCGCTGGTTGCCGATCACCGCCTGCTGCATGGTAAGAACTTGTAAGACATTGATATTTGCTTTACTATGAGCGTTTTACCACCACATCCTAGTAGTTATAGGAACATTATTTTTGGGTTTTGTTTCTTGTTCTACTAATCATGACAGGATCCAGAGTCAATTCATGGGCTTTGTCGATCGCGGGATACGTGCCACCACCTTTGCAAATACCACAACCGTCACGAGAGGTGTACAAACATCCAAATGCACATGATCAGGTTAATGTATCTATACCACCATTTAATGGCCGTTTTAAACCTGCTTTATTTATTGAATGGGAGTTCGACATAAAAAATATATTTGCTTCCCATAATTTCGATGAACATAAAAAGGTTAAGGTTGCGGTTGGTTCTTTCACTGGTTATGCTTTGGTTTGGTGGAGTGAATATTGTCGGTTACACCCTGATTATATACCTACTACTTGGGATGATTTGAAACTTGCCATGCGACATACTTTCGTCCCTGCTTATTATACTCGTGACATGATTAAGAAGTTGCAACACTTAAAACAAGGTAGTGAAACTGTAACAAAATATTATGATGATTTACAAACTACCTTGTTGCATTCCTCTTTAGAAGAAAGTGAAGATGATTTTATGGATAGATTTTGGGAAGGATTAAACCGTGATATTCAAGAGATACTAATTCATGAAGAGTGTTATCCTATGGACCATTTGTTTCATCTTGCTTGCAAAGCTGAACAGGAAATAAAATGACGTGTTGGCCACGAGGAGAACAAGCGCACGGTGCACATTCCAAGAGTTGATATGATTGTTCCTTCAACTACTAGGCATACTATGACAACCACATCTGTTGTTGTCAGGACTACATCACCTCCACCATGTGACACATCACCCCCGAGAGTGGCTACATCATCTGAGTTGATCATAAGAGGTAATGACAAAGGTACTGATCTTCCATCTCTACATGAGAATGATGAATGCCTTGTCAATTTGAATGCACCATCTGAGGAGCTACCCACTACTTTGATCACACCACCTATTTTAGAGGACTACGTTGATAATTTGACTTTGCCATGTGATCAAACAACTGAAATACCAACAATTTAGAGTGCACCCATTGAATTAACTATTGATGCAAAAGAACCAATGTTTAATCATTTTGATATGACCTCTAATCTTGGTGATGATTCTGTGTTGAATGACTTATTGCATGTTTGCTTATTTAAGCATGTTGTAGCATGTAAATTTGATGCAAATAAGGTTTATTCACCAATGTTAGGATGGTTTAATGATGAATATTGTCGATCATTTGATAGGAATAGGAGCTTCACTTATATGTGCAAACTGAGTTGCAATATTTTCATGCCTTCTAGTTATGATAATATTTTGCCTTTATATTTTATGATATATGAAAGTTACTCATGTATACATGTGTCATATGTGCAAAAATCAAGGAAAGTAAAAATAGATGACATATACATATACAACATGTATACCTTGTCCCTTTTCTTAGCCACATTTCATATTAAGCAACGCCGAGGACGGCTTTGTTTTCAAAAAGGGGAGGATGATGAGGACATGACTACCTTGGATACGACCAAAAATATTGTATACATGCATATTTGTCAGGTGATTTCTAGTGCAAACTATTCAATAATCTATTTATGTTATCCAGAACAAAAATACTTCACACACTTTTGTGTTTTGTCTAATTGCAGGTGTATGGGACATTTGTACAATCCACATATGAAGATAAGGAAGAAAGAGATGTTTATTTTCTGTCCAAAAAGTTCTTTCACGTCACTTTTGGCCCAAGAGAAGATAGAGTCCAAGTGTCTCACGTTCTGGATTCAGATTTGGACTGCACAGACACACCTGACTCAAAACGCACACAAGTTTTTCATACGGACTCCGAATTGGGTGATTCTTTTTGCATTGGAAAACTAGATTTCGTGCACTTTCCAACCCAATTGGAATCACCTTCAAATTCGTCTGGAGCGTTGAGTTGTGGACGAAACAATCTGATGCTGCAGCAGAATCCGAGTCAAACTACAAGTCCAAAGGTGTTACATCACCTCCACTTGGGCCCATTGGCCTTGTACGACCAAGATTAAGTTTTAGGCTGCCTTGGGACGTCTTCCCACCTCCTTGGCCGCCACCCCTTGCTCCTATATAAGTAGATCCATCTAGTAGCTTTTCCTTGGGATTTGTTTAGTTAAAAGTTAGCCATTGCAACTTCGTGTACTTCGTTTGTGTCCAACGACCAGACCAAGACCGCTTACGGATCCCCATCATTATCAATACCTCATATATATTTGCAATATTCAGATTGCTTTATCATATTCTTGCTCGTTCTTCGATTGCTTGCAGGAATAGACCTTCGTGGTCAGGCTGACCGTGCTTCCGGCATCGTCAGTAACCTCAGGAGATTGGTTTAGCGATTGCTAAGGCGCAACGTCGTGCACGTTTGTAGTCGGATTGTCAAAGTCGTCTCCACCAAATCGATAGTTATCATCTCATCGAAAGATCGGGACCCTCGCCTCTATCACAAAGGTATCCCGTCTTTCGATGAGATGATGGATATCGCTTTGGGGGAAGTCGACTTTGACGATTCAACTACGAACGTGCGAGGACGTCGCGCCTTAGCAATCGTTAAACCAACTCCGAGAGGTTATTGACCACGCCGGAGCATGATCAACCTGACCACGAGGGTCTGTTTCCTGTGAGCAAACGAAGAACAAGCAAGAAACTGAGATTGCAATTTGGATATTGCGAATATAAGATGAAAGCTTTATTGATCAAGGTGGGGTTCTGTGACGCCTTTGTCTAGTCGTTGAACACAAACGAAGTACGCGAAGTTGCAGCTATGGCAAACTTTAATCTAAACAAAATCCAAAGTCTAAGCGGTGCCCTAAGGGCTGTATATATGGAGGAAGAGAGGGGGAATTTCGTGGCCCTTGGTGGAGGGGTCCGAAATCAACCCTATCTCTTGTTTCCCCACACATACGGACTCTAAAAATAGCCTATACTTATGTATTTCGAAATTACATGGGCCTGGCCCAATAAAAAGGTGACGCGGCACCTATAATAGCCTCTGGATGAAATTTATGAAGTGACATGTTGTATATTTCGTCCAAGGCTTCATGCACTCGTTATGGTGGCTTCAAAGACCTGAAATCATCACTTGTAACTCCGTTCTTGTTCCCCTTGCGCATGTCATCATCTCCATGCTTGTTCTTGCTCCAATGTTCATCCTTCTCCAAGCCAGGCCCTTCATTTGTAAGCAAAACAAATGTATCCAATTTAGGCAGCATCATATTCTCATGAACATTATAATCATTACCAGGAAACGAAAGTACCTGGTAATTTAGTTGGCGTGCGCGAGCTCTAGTAATTGGTCCAGTATGTATAGCAGCAGGGGCTGTGGGTGTAACAATGGTATTGATGTCCTCATCATCCTCCCCTTCTTGAAATGAAGTCGTCCTCGACGGAAGCTCATCTTCCTCACCCAAATAAGGCTTCAAATCTGCAATGTTAAAAGTGGGACTAACCACAAAATCTACAGGCAGCTCAAGTTTATATGCATTATCATTTATTTTTTCTAACATCTTATAGGGACCATCAGCACGTGGCATGAGCTTTGATTTGCGCAAATCAGGAAAGCTATCCTTACGCAAATGTAACCAAACAAGATCTCCAGGTGCAAACACAACATGTTTTCTACCCTTATCTCCAACAAGTTTATATTTGGCATTCATACGCTCAATGTTTTCCTTAGTTAACTCATGCATTTTTAAAATCAATTCAGCATGTTGTTTAGCATCAAAATTAACCTTCTCCGAAGATGGAAGAGGCAACAAATCAATAGGTGCACGAGGTAGGAAACCATACACAACTTCAAAAGGGCACATCTTAGTAGTAGAATGCAATGAACGATTATAAGCAAATTCAATATGAGGCAAGCATTCCTCCCACATTTTCTTATTACTCTTCAAAACAGCCCTAAGCATAGTAGACAATGTTCCATTGACTACTTTAGTTTGTCCATCAGTTTGGGGGTGACAAGTAGTACTAAAAAGCAGTTTAGTCCCCAACTTAGCCCATAAACATCTCCAAAAGTGGCTAAGATATTTAGTATCACGATCTGAAACAATAGTATTTGGCACACCATGCAAGCGAATAATTTCACGAAAGAACAAATCAGCAACATTAACAGCATCATCATTTTTATGACATGGTATAAAGTGTGCCATTTTCGAGAATCTATCCACGACAACAAATATGCTATCCCTCCCCTTCTTTGTTCGAGGTAAACCCAAAACAAAGTCCATAGATATATCCTCCCAAGGAACACTAGGTACAAGTAAAGGCATATATAAACCATGAGGATTGAGTCGTGACTTAGCTTTTTGACATGTAGTGCAGCGAGCAATAAAACGCTCAACATCCCATCTCATCTTTGGCCAAAAGAAATGTGTAGCAAGTACGTCCTCCGTCTTCTTCACGCCAAAGTGTCCCATTAATCCTTCCCCATGCGCCTCCTGCAACAACGAAAGACGAACGGAGCTAGCTGGAATGCATAGCTTGTTAGCACGAAACACAAATCCATCGTTAACGACAAACTTGTTGCACATTCTTCCTTCTTTACAATTCTGCATTGCATCTTTAAAATCAGCATCATGCACATATTGATGTTTGATGGTCTCCAAACCAAATATTTTGAAGTCAAGTTGTGAAAGCATAGTATAGCGACGAGACAATGCATCAGCAATAACATTTTCTTTTCCCTTCTTGTGTTTAATGACATAAGGGAAAGTCTCAATGAATTCAACCCATTTAGCATGTCTACGATTCAGTTTAGCTTGACTTTTAATATGTTTCAAAGATTCATGATCAGAATGTATAACACATTCTTTGGGCCATAAATAATGTTGCCATGTTTCTAAAGTCCGAACAAGAGCATATAATTCTTTATCATAAGTAGAATAATTCAGACTAGGCCCACTCAATTTTTCAGAAAAGTATGCAACAGGTTTGCCATCTTGTAATAACACACCTCCTAATCCAATTCCACTAGCATCACAATCAAGCTCAAAAGTCTTATTAAAATCAGGAAGTTGGAGTAAAGGAGCATGTGTCAACTTATCTTTCAATACCGTGAAGGCTTCTTCCTGTGCGGTACCCCACAGAAAAGGCACATCTTTCTTTGTAAGCTCTTTGAGAGGTGCAACAATGGTGCCGGAATCTCTCACAAAACGCCTATAGAATCTAGCGAGGCCAAGAAAACTCATCACTTGTGTGACCGTTTTGGGCTGCGGCCAACTCTCAATAGCTTCAATCTTAGCTTTATCAACTTCAATTCCTGTGGAGTAACAACATAGCCAAGAAAAGATACTCGGTCGGTGCAAAAGGTGCACTTCCCAAGGTTACCAAACAAACGTGCATCACGTAGAGCAATAAAAACAGCACGTAAATGTTCCAAATGTTCTTCCAAAGATCTGCTATAAATCAATATGTCATCAAAGTAAACTACCACAAATCGTCCAATGAAAGCACGTAAAACTTCGTTCATTAATCTCATGAAAGTACTAGGTGCATTAGTTAACCCAAAAGGCATGACTAACCACTCATATAATCCAAACTTAGTTTTAAATGTTGTTTTCCATTCATCTCCCAATTTCATACGAATTTGATGGTATCCACTATGCAAATCAACTTTGGACAATATTGTAGAGCCACTCAATTCATCAAGCATATCATCTAGCCTAGGAATAGGATGACGATAACGAATAGTAATATTATTAATGCCTCTACAATCAACACACATACGTGATGTACCATCCTTTTTCGGCACTAGAATAATAGGAACAGCACAAGGACTAAGGGATTCGTGTATATAACCTTTGTCGAGAAGCTCTTGTACTTGACGCATAATCTCCTTCGTCTCCTCTGGATTGGTACGGTATGGTGCACGGTTTGGCAATGAAGCACCGGGAATTATGTCAATCTGATGCTCAAATTCTTTTGCCACAATCTGATTTTCTCTCCTATTCTTCTCCTGTTTTGCTTTATTAGCTCTATTAATATCATCTTTCAAAATGGAATCACGAGTCATAGGAAGCAAAGTAATATTTTTATCCTTATGAACAAGAGTATAGTGATTGTTTCTACCATGGTGTACAGAATTTTTATCAAATTGCCATGGTCTACCAACTAATAAGGAACATGCTTGCATAGGTACCACATCACAATCAACATAATCAGCATATGTAGAGATACTAAAATGCACACGAACAATACGTGTTACCTCAACATTGCCACTGTTGTTGAACCATTGTATGTAGTAAGGATGTGGACGTGGTCTTGTGGTGAGAGAAAGCTTCTCCACCATCTCCATGCTAGCCAAGTTGTTGCACCTCCCTCCGTCTATGATGACGCGCACAGAACGTTCCTTCACAACTCCCTTGGTATGCAACAAATTGTGCCTCTGATTTTGCTCAGCTTGTGTGACCTACACACTCAAAACAAGTTGAGCAACTAAACATTCATACCTGTGAGCGTCTTCAGGAGCCATGTATTGCGTCTCATGATCAGAATCATCTCCACCATGTTCTTCACGTGTAATAAGAGCCAAAGTCTCCTCATCAGTCTGATAGAGGCAAAGGTGTCCCGTCTTTCGATGAGATGGTGGATTTCGCTTTGGTGGAAGTCGACTTTGACGATCCGACTACGAACGTGCGAGGACGTCCCGCCTTAGCAATCGCTAAACCAACTCCGAGAGGTTATTGACCACGCCGGGGCACGATCAACCTGACCACGAGGGTCTGTTTCCTGCGAGCAAACGAAGAACAAGCAAGAAACTAAGATTGCAATCTGGATATTGCGAATATAAGATGAAAGCTTTATTGATCAAGGTGGGGTTCTGTGATGCCTTTGTCTGGTCGTTGAACACAAACGAAGTACGCGAAGTTGCAGCTATGGCGAACTTTTAATCTAAACAAAACCCAAAGTCTAAACGATGCCCTAAGGGCTGTATATATGGAGGAAGAGGGGGGAATTTCGTGGCCCTTGGTGGAGGGGTCCGAAATCAACCCTATCTCTTGTTTCCCCACACATACGGACTCTAAAAATAGCCTATACTTATGTATTTCGAAATTACATGGGCCTGGCCCAATAATAAGGTGACGCAGCACCTAAAATAGCCTCGGGACGAAATTTAGGAAGTGGCATCTTGTATATTTCGTCCAAGGCTTCATGCACCCATTATGGTGGCTTCAAAGTCCTGAAATCATCACTTGTAACTCCGTTCTTGTTCCCCTTGCGCATGCCATCATCTCCATGCTTGTTCTTGCTCTAATGTTCATCCTTCTCCAAGCTAGGCCCTTCATTTGTAAGCAAACAAATGTATCCAATTTAGGCAGCATCATATTCTCATGAACATTAGAATCATTACCAAGAAACGAAAGTACCTGGTAATTTAGTTGGCGTGCACGAGCTCTAGTAATTGGTCCAGTATGTATAGCAGCAGGGGCTGTGGGTGTAACAATTGTATTGATGTCCTCATCATACTCCGGCAAGGAAACACGAATCGGAAACTAGATGGATCTCGGAAACAAACCTAATAAGCAAGGAACTCGGATTGGTGGTAGATATATGGTGGTGGTATATGGCAGCGGTGGTGGTAGCGGTGGTAGTATATGGATATGGATCGGTGGTGGTATATGGACACGGATTGGTGGTGGTATATGGATACGGATTCGGAGCGGTGGTGGTAGATGGTAGGGGCGATGATGATGGTGCGGCGGCGGCATGACAACTTATGACCAGAACTCGAAACTCTAAAAGACTAGACTCTAAGACCAGCAACTAGACCGACGATGCAACCGCAAATTCAACAAAGCAAAACCCTAAAAAGATTATGCAAAGGCTCAGATTGGTTCGGATATGATGAACTAACCCTAAATTTTTTTTGTGGCTTTTTCGTGGACTGTAGGTATGAAGAACAGACTCGATCTAAACTACGAAAAACTGTAAAATCTCACCGAGCAACCTGGAAATCTGATACCACTTGATATAGGCAAAGGTGTCCCGTCTTTCGATGAGATGGTGGATTTCGCTTTGGTGGAAGTCGACTTTGACGATCCGACTACGAGCGTGCGAGGACGTCACGCCTTAGCAATCGCTAAACCAACTCCGAGAGGTTATTGACCACGCCGGAGCACGATCAACCTGACCACGAGGGTCTGTTTCCTGCGAGCAAACGAAGAACAAGCAAGAAACTAAGATTGCAATCTGGATATTGCGAATATAAGATGAAAGCTTTATTGATCAAGGTGGGGTTCTGTGACGCCTTTGTCTGGTCGTTGAACACAAACGAAGTACGCGAAGTTGCAGCTATGGCGAACTTTTAATCTAAACAAAACCCAAAGTCTAAACGATGCCCTAAGGGCTGTATATATGGAGGAAGAGGGGGGAATTTCGTGGCCCTTGGTGGAGGGGTCCGAAATCAACCCTATCTCTTGTTTCCCCACACATACGGACTCTAAAAATAGCCTATACTTATGTATTTCGAAATTACATGGGCCTGGCCCAATAATAAGGTGACGCAGCACCTAAAATAGCCTCGGGACGTAATTTATGAAGTGGCATCTTGTATATTTCGTCCAAGGCTTCATGCACCCATTATGGTGGCTTCAAAGTCCTGAAATCATCACTTGTAACTCCGTTCTTGTTCCCCTTGCGCATGCCATCATCTCCATGCTTGTTCTTGCTCCAATGTTCATCCTTCTCCAAGCTAGGCCCTTCATTTGTAAGCAAAACAAATGTATCCAATTTAGGCAGCATCATATTCTCATGAACATTAGAATCATTACCAAGAAACGAAAGTACCTGGTAATTTAGTTGGCGTGCACGAGCTCTAGTAATTGGTCCAGTATGTATAGCAGCAGGGGCTGTGGCTGTAACAATTGTATTGATGTCCTCATCATCCTCCCCTTCTTGAAATGAAGTCGTCCTCGACGGAAGTTCATCTTCCTCACCCAAATAAGGCTTCAAATCTGCAATGTTAAAAGTGGGACTAACCCCAAAATCTGCAGGCAGCTCAAGTTTATATGCATTATCATTTATTTTCTCTAACACCTTAAAGGGACCATCAGCACGTGGCATTAGCTTTGATTTGCGCAAATTAGGAAATCTATCCTTACGCAAATGTAACCAAACAAGATCTCCAGGTGCAAACACAACATGTTTTCTACCCTTATCTCCAGCAAGTTTATATTTAGCATTCATACGCTCAATGTTTTCCTTAGTTAACTCATGCATTTTTAAAATCAATTCAGCACGTTGTTTAGCATAAAAATTAACCTTCTCCGAAGATGGAAGAGGCAACAAATCAATAGGTGCACGAGGTAGGAAACCATACACAACTTCAAAAGGGCACATCTTAGTAGTAGAATGCAATGAACGATTATAAGCAAATTCAATATGAGGCAAGCATTCCTCCCACATTTTCTTATTATTCTTCAAAATAGCCCTAAGCATAGTAGACAACGTTCTATTGACTACTTCAGTTTGTCCATCAGTTTGGGGGTGACAAGTAGTACTAAAAAGCAGTTTAGTCCCCAACTTAGCCCATAAACATCTCCAAAAGTGGCTAAGAAATTTAGTATCACGATCTGAAACAATAGTTTTTGGCACACCATGCAAGCGAATAATTTCACGAAAGAACAAATCAGCAACATTAACAGCATCATCGCTTTTATGACATGGTATAAAGTGTGCCATTTTCGAGAATCTATCCATGACAACAAATATGCTATCCCTCCCCTTCTTTGTTCGAGGTAAACCTAAAACAATGTCCATAGATATATCCTCCCAAGGAACACTAGGTACAGGCAAAGGCATATATAAACCATGAGGATTGAGTCGTGACTTAGCTTTTTGACATGTAGTGCAGCGAGCAATAAAACGCTCAACATCCCGTCTCATCTTTGGCCAAAAGAAATGTGTAGCAAGTACGTCCTCCGTCTTCTTCACGCCAAAGTGTCCCATTAATCCTCCTCCATGCGCCTCCTGCAACAACAAAAGACGAACGGAGCTAGCTGGAATGCATAGCTTGTTAGCACGAAACACAAATCCATCGTTAACAACAAACTTGTTCCACATTCTTCCTTCTTTACAATTCTGCATTACATCTTTAAAATCAGCATCATGCACATATTGATCTTTGATGGTCTCCAAACCAAATTTTTTGAAGTCAAGTTGTGAAAGCATAGTATAGCGACGAGACAATGCATCAGCAATAACATTTTCTTTTCCCTTCTTGTGTTTAATGACATAAGGGAAAGTCTCAATGAATTCAACCCATTTAGCATGTCTACGATTCAGTTTAGCTTGACTTTTAATATGTTTCAAAGATTCATGATCAGAATGTATAACAAATTCTTTGGGCCATAAATAATGTTGCCATGTTTCTAAAGTCCGAACTAGAGCATATAATTCTTTATCATAAGTAGAATAATTCAGACTAGGCCCACTCAATTTTTCAGAAAAGTATGCAACAGGTTTTCCATCTTGTAATAACACACCTCCTAATCCAATTCCACTAGCATCACATTCAAGCTCAAAAGTCTTATTAAAATCAGGAAGTTGGAGTAAAGGAGCATGTGTCAACTTATCTTTCAATACCGTGAAGGCTTCTTCCTGTGCAGTACCCCAAAGAAAAGGCACATCTTTCTTTGTAAGCTCATTGAGAGGTGCAGCAATGGTGCTGAAATCTCTCACAAAACGCCTATAGAATCCAGCGAGGCCAAGAAAACTCCTCACTTGTGTGACCGTTTTGGGCTGCGGCCAACTCTCAATAGCTTCAATCTTGGCTTTATCAACTTCAATTCCCTGTGGAGTAACAACATAGCCAAGAAAAGATACTCGGTCGGTGCAAAAGGTGCACTTCCCAAGGTTACCAAACAAACGTGCATCACGTAGAGCAATAAAAACAGCACGTAAATGTTCCAAATGTTCCTCCAAAGATCTGCTATAAATCAATATGTCATCAAAGTAAACTACCACAAATCGTCCAATGAAAACACGTAAAACTTCGTTCATTAATCTCATGAAAGTACTAGGTGCATTAGTTAATCCAAAAAGCATGACTAACCACTCATATAATCCAAACTTAGTTTTAAATGCTGTTTTCCATTCATCTCCCAATTTCATACGAATTTGATGGTAGCCACTACGCAAATCAACTTTGGAGAATATTGTAGAGCCACTCAATTCATCAAGCATATCATCTAGCCTAGGAATAGGATGACGATAACGAATAGTAATATTATTAATGCCTCTACAATCAACACACATACGTGATGTACCATCCTTTTTCGGCACTAGAATAATAGGAACAGCACAAGGACTAAGGGATTCGCGTATATAACCTTTGTCGAGAAGCTCTTGTACTTGACGCATAATCTCCTTCGTCTCCTCTGGATTGGTACGGTATGGTGCACGGTTTGGCAGTGAAGCACCGGGAATTAAGTCAATCTGATGCTCAATCCCTCGAATAGGCGGTAATCCCGGTGGCACGTCTTGTGGAAAAACGTCAGCGAACTCCTGCAAAATGTTAGTGACAGCAGGAGGCAAAGAGGAAGGCACGTCCTCGAATGAAAATAATGCCTCTTTGCACACAAAAGCATAGCAAACAGATTTGCTGAAATCTAGCTCATCAGTATCAGATTTGGTGGCAAATAAACATGCACTTTTCAATTTAATTTCAGAAGCAACACTAGATGGTTTATTATTATGCTTCATTTGTTGCTCAAATTCTTTTGCCACAATCTGATTTTCACTCTTATTCTTCTCCTGTTGTGCTTTATTAGCTCTATTAATATCATCTTTCAAAATGGAATCAGGAGTCATAGGAAGCAAAGTAATATTTTTATCCTTATGAACAAGAGTATAGTGATTGTTTCTACCATGGTGTACAGAATTTGTATCAAATTGCCATGGTCTACCAAGTAATAAGGAACATGCTTGCATAGGTACCACATCACAATCAACATAATCAGCATATGTAGAGATACTAAAATGCACACGAACAGTATGTGTTACCTTAACCTTGCCGCTGTTGTTGAACCATTGGATGTAGTAAGGATGTGGATGTGGTCTTGTGGTGAGAGAAAGCTTCTCCACCATCTCCATGCTAGCCAAGTTGTTGCAGCTCCCTCCGTCTATTATGACGCACACAGAACGTTCCTTCACAACTCCCTTGGTATGGAACAAATTGTGCCTCTGATTTTGCTCAGCTTGTGTGACCTGCACACTCAAAACACGTTGAGCAACTAAACATTCATACCTGTCAGCGTCTTCAAGAGCCATGTATTGCGTCTCATGATCAGAATCATCTCCACCATGTTCTGCACGTGTAATAAGAGCTAATGTCTCCTCATCATAGTCACTAGCGGACTCATATCCACCATCCGCGGTAGCAATCATCACACGCGGAGATTTGCATTCTCTCGCATAATGACCTCCTCCCTTACAACGACGACAAATAATATCACTTGTGTGCCCTGTTGATGTTATGGAAGAAGAAGAACGCTCTTTAGGCCCCGCAGGTGCGCTCTTGGCAGATAATGGTGGTTGTGCCTGTTTTCTTGTATCACGGCTGGACGTGGCACCTGATGGAGGTGCTGGTGCAGTTGAAGTAGAAGATGCACGTGGTGTCCATGATGAAGGTCGGCCTGCAGAAAAGTTAGTTCGCCCCAATGCTTGTCGATCCTGCACTTCACGTTCAGCTTTAGAAGCAAGATGGAATAAACGAGTGATATTAGTATACTCCTTATAGTCTAGAATGGTCTGAATCTCTCTATTTAATCCACCCAGAAAACGTGCAAGCATAGCTTCATTCTCCTCAACAATACCACATCTAATCATGCCAGTTTGTAATTCCTGATAATATTCTTCTACAGAATTTTTTCCTTGTCTTAAACGCTGCAATTTTTGAAGCAATTCACGTTGATAATATGGTGGAACCCAACGCGTACGCATAGCAGTTTTCAAAGCAGCCCAAGTAGTTGGAATAGGATATAATCTACAATGTTTAGACCACCATACACATGCAAAACTAGTGAAAGCACAAACAGCAGCAGCAACTCGTCTCTCCTCAGGATATTGTAAACATGTAAATCGTTGTTCAGTTTCTAACTCCCAAGTAAGATATATATCAGGAACATATCTACCCTCAAATGGTGGAATATTCAATTTCAGTTTAGGAATATGGACATCATCTCGTACCTGAGGTGGTGGTGCAGGCCTACCATTACGAATATATACCTGAGGTCGACCTGCTGGTGGTGGTACAGGTGGCTGCACGTAGTGCTGATTTTGATCAACCTCATCCTCATAATCTCCCACATAATCATCCTCCTCCGCATCAGCAGCAGGAGCCACAGAAGTATCAACAGCAGCACCAACAGTTTGGCCAAACGCAAGAGGAACACGGCTTGCTCGGCGGAGGTCTATTTCGCGACGTGGAGGTAGTCATTGTTGTTGTTGATAGAGGCAAAGGTGTCCCGTCTTTCGATGAGATGATGGATATCGCTTTGGTGGCAGTCGACTTTGACGATCCGACTACGAACGTGCGAGGACGTCGCGCCTTAGCAATCGCTAAACCAACTCCAAGAGGTTATTGACCACGCCGGAGCACGATCAACCTGACCACGAGGGTCTGTTTCCTGCGAGCAAACGAAGAACAAGCAAGAAACTGAGATTGCAATCTGGATATTGCGAATATAAGATGAAAGCTTTATTGATCAAGGTGGGGTTCTGTGACGCCTTTGTCTGGTCGTTGAACACAAACGAAGTACGCGAAGTTGCAGCTATGGCGAACTTTTAATCTAAACAAAACCCAAAGTCTAAACGATGCCCTAAGGGCTGTATATATGGAGGAAGAGGGGGGGAATTTCGTGGCCCTTGGTGGAGGGGTCCGAAATCAACCCTATCTCTTGTTTCCCCACACATACGGACTCTAAAAATAGCCTATACTTATGTATTTCGAAATTACATGGGCCTGGCCCAATAATAAGGTGACGCAGCACCTAAAATAGCCTCGGGATGAAATTTAGGAAGTGGCATCTTGTATATTTCGTCCAAGGCTTCATGCACCCATTATGGTGGCTTCAAAGTCCTGAAATCATCACTTGTAACTCCGTTCTTGTTCCCCTTGCGCATGCCATCATCTCCATGCTTGTTCTTGCTCCAATGTTCATCCTTCTCCAAGCTAGGCCCTTCATTTGTAAGCAAAACAAATGTATCCAATTTAGGCAGCATCATATTCTCATGAACATTAGAATCATTACCAAGAAACGAAAGTACCTGGTAATTTAGTTGGCGTGCACGAGCTCTAGTAATTGGTCCAGTATGTATAGCAGCAGGGGCTGTGGCTGTAACAATTGTATTGATGTCCTCATCATCCTCCCCTTCTTGAAATGAAGTCGTCCTCGACGGAAGTTCATCTTCCTCACCCAAATAAGGCTTCAAATCTGCAATGTTAAAAGTGGGACTAACCCCAAAATCTGCAGGCAGCTCAAGTTTATATGCATTATCATTTATTTTCTCTAACACCTTAAATGGACCATCAGCACGTGGCATTAACTTTGATTTGCGCAAATCAGGAAATCTATCCTTACGCAAATGTAACCAAACAAGATCTCCAGGTGCAAACACAACATGTTTTCTACCCTTATCTCCAGCAAGTTTATATTTAGCATTCATGCGCTCAATGTTTTCCTTAGTTAACTCATGCATTTTTAAAATCAATTCAGCACGTTGTTTAGCATCAAAATTAACCTTCTCCGAAGATGGAAGAGGCAACAAATCAATAGGTGCACGAGGTAGGAAACCATACACAACTTCAAAAGGGCACATCTTAGTAGTAGAATGCAATGAACGATTATAAGCAAATTTAATATGAGGCAAGCATTCCTCCCACATTTTCTTATTATTCTTCAAAACAGCCCTAAGCATAGTAGACAACGTTCTATTGACTACTTCAGTTTGTCCATCAGTTTGGGGGTGACAAGTAGTACTAAAAAGCAGTTTAGTCCCCAACTTAGCCCATAAACATCTCCAAAAGTGGCTAAGAAATTTAGTATCACGATCTGAAACAATAGTATTTGGCACACCATGTAAGCGAATAATTTCACGAAAGAACAAATCAGCAACATTAACAGCATCATCGCTTTTATGACATGGTATAAAGTGTGCCATTTTCGAGAATCTATCCACGACAACAAATATGCTATCCCTCCCCTTCTTTGTTCGAGGTAAACCTAAAACAAAGTCCATAGATATATCCTCCCAAGGAACACTAGGTACAGGTAACAGCATATATCCACCATCCGCGGTAGCAATCATCACACGCGGAGATTTGCATTCTCTCGCATAATGACCTCCTCCCTTACAACGACGACAAATAATATCACTTGTGTGCCCTGTTGATGCCATGGAAGAAGAAGAACGCTGTGCAGGCCCCGCAGGTGCGCTCTTGGCAGATAATGGTGGTTGTGCCTGTTTTCTTGTATCACGGCTGGAGGTGGCACCGGATGGAGGTGCTGGTGCAGTTGAAGTAGAAGATGCACGTGGTGTCCATGATGAAGGTCGGCCTGCAGAAAAGTTAGTTCGCCCCAATGCTTGTCGATCCTGCACTTCACGTTCAGCTTTACAAGCAAGATGGAATAAACGAGTGATATTAGTATACTCCTTATAGTCTAGAATGGTCTGAATCTCTCTATTTAATCCACCCAGAAAACATGCAAGCATAGCTTCATTCTCCTCAACAATACCACATCTAATCATGCCAGTTTGTAATTCCTGATAATATTCTTCTACAGAATTTTTTCCTTGTCTTAAGCGCTGTAATGTTTGAAGCAATTCACGTTGATAATATGGTGGAACCCAACGCGTACGCATAGCAGTTTTCAAAGCGGCCCAAGTAGTTGGAATAGGATACAATCTACAATGTTCAGACCACCATACACATGCAAAACTAGTGAAAGCACAAACAGCAGCAGCAACTCGTCTCTCCTCAGGATATTGTAAACATGTAAATCGTTGTTCAGTTTCTAACTCCCAAGTAAGATATATATCAGGAACATATCTACCCTCAAATGGTGGAATATTCAATTTCAGTTTAGGAATATGGACATCATCTCGTACCTGAGGTGGTGGTGCAGGCCTACCATTACGAATATATACCTGAGGTCGACCTGCTGGTGGTGGTGCTGGTGGCTGCTCGTAGATCTGATTTTGATCAACCTCATCCTCATAATCGCCCGCATACTCATCATCCTCCTGGGTACCAGCAACAGCAGTAGCAGGAGCCACAGAAGTATCAACAGCAGCACCAACAGTTTGGCCAAACGCAAGAGGAACACGGCTCGCTCAGCGAAGGTCTATTTCGCGACGTGGAGGTAGTCGTTGTTGTTGTTGTTGTTGGAGAGGTGCGTTAGGTGCAGCGGGTGGTGGTGGTGGAAGACGCGCGAGCAATTCATTAAATCTGTTATCGAGCTTTGTTTCGAACGTCTTCTCAAGGCCAGTGATCTTCTCCATGGCCTCTTCAAAATTGTTCAGCACATCTTGCACCTGTTCAGTCATCATTTGCTGAAACTTATCTTGAAGCTCCTTGTTCGATAAATTCTCCCAGTCAATCTCGTCGGCTTGTGATCCTGGCATGGTTAGCAGCAATAGAAACACACAAGAATATGATCCTACAGACTACGAACAAGTGGTGGTGGTGGGTGTCACAAATCCGTCAAGCAAAACTCAAATTCTTACCAGTTCTTACCCAGCAACAGGCGGTGATCGGCAACCGTTGTAGTCAAAACTCTCAAAGCTTGGATAGAGCGATTACCAGGGAGAGTCAAACGCACGACGTAGATGTATGTGGAGCTGGGAAGGCTTATACTATGGTAGCAAAAAGGGTCAGCAATAATCAATTGAGAGATGCAAAGTTGAATAAACGCTCAACGACGGTACTGTGCTGGTCCTAGGCTAGACTGTGCTAGAGACGCGAGCCTAGAACACCAACAAAATCACGGCGCGGCACGTAAACAAGGGAAAAGCACACTCTGAATTTTTTTTTCGCTCTTTTTTTGCGCTCTTTTTTTTGCGCTGCTTTTTTTTTTGCGAAAAATCACTATAATGGCGAGTGTCTCAAAACTCTTCCTAGCTCAAACTGACAGGATGGGCACGAAATTTTCCGACCAATTTTTTTTTTCGACTGCCCGGACCCAAAAACTGGAAACGGGTCAAAAAGAACTTCCTATAATGGCACCTGTCTCAAAACACTCAGAAACACCTAAAAATAGGATAGCAAGAAATTTTTTCGAAAAATGCGTTTTCGAAAATTTTTGGGCCTAAACGGAGCGTGGCTACCCGACTCTTTTTTTTTCCGAAACCTACTCCGGCAAGGAAACACGAATCGGAATCTGGATGGATCCCGAAAACAAACCTAATAAGCAAGGAACTCGGATTGGTGGTGGATATATGGTGGTGGTATATGGCAGCGGTGGTGGTAGCGGTGGTAGTATATGGATATGGATCGGTGGTGGTATATGGGCACGGATTGGTGGTGGTATATGGATACGGATTCGGAGCGGTGGCGGATAAGCGGTGGTGGTAGATGGCAGGGGCGATGATGATGGTGCGGCGGCGGCGTGACAACTTATGACCAGAACTCGAAACTCTAAAAGACTAGACGCTAAGACCAGCAACTAGACCGACGATGCAACCGCAAATTCAACAAAGCAAAACCCTAAAAAGATTATGCAAAGGCTCAGATTGGTTCGGATATGATGAACTAACCCTAATTTTTTGTGTGGCTTTTTCGTGGACTGTAGGTATGAAGAACAGACTCGATCTAAACTACGAAAAACTGCAAAATCTCACCGAGCAACCTGGAAATCTGATACCACTTGATAGAGGCAAAGGTGTCCCGTCTTTCGATGAGATGGTGGATTTCGCTTTGGTGGAAGTCGACTTTGACGATCCGACTACGAATGTGCGAGGACGTCGCGCCTTAGCAATCGCTAAACCAACTCCGAGAGGTTATTGACCACGCCGGGGCACGATCAACCTGACCACGAGGGTCTGTTTCCTGCGAGCAAACGAAGAACAAGCAAGAAAACTAAGATTGCAATCTGGATATTGCGAATATAAGATGAAAGCTTTATTGATCAAGGTGGGGTTCTGTGACGCCTTTGTCTGGTCGTTGAACACAAACGAAGTACGCGAAGTTGTAGCTATGGCGAACTTTTAATCTAAACAAAACCCAAAGTCTAAACGATGCCCTAAGGGTTGTATATATGGAGGAAGAGGGGGGGAATTTCGTGGCCCTTGGTGGAGGGGTCCGAAATCAACCCTATCTCTTGTTTCCCCACACATACGGACTCTAAAAATAGCCTATACTTATGTATTTCGAAATTACATGGGCCTGGCCCAATAATAAGGTGACGCAGCACCTAAAATAGCCTCGGGACGAAATTTATGAAGTGGCATCTTGTATATTTCGTCCAAGGCTTCATGCACCCATTATGGTGGCTTCAAAGTCCTGAAATCATCACTTGTAACTCCGTTCTTGTTTCCCTTGCGCATGCCATCATCTCCATGCTTGTTCTTGCTCCAATGTTCATCCTTCTCCAACCTAGGCCCTTCATTTGTAAGCAAAACAAATGTATCCAATTTAGGCAGCATCATATTCTCATGAACATTAGAATCATTACCAAGAAACGAAAGTACCTGGTAATTTAGTTGGCGTGCACGAGCTCTAGTAATTGGTCCAGTATGTATAGCAGCAGGGGCTGTGGCTGTAACAATTGTATTGATGTCCTCATCATCCTCCCCTTCTTGAAATGAAGTCGTCCTCGACGGAAGTTCATCTTCCTCACCCAAATAAGGCTTCAAATCTGCAATGTTAAAAGTGGGACTAACCCCAAAATCTGCAGGCAGCTCAAGTTTATATGCATTATCATTTATTTTCTCTAACACCTTAAAGGGACCATCAGCACGTGGCATTAACTTTGATTTGCGCAAATCAGGAAATCTATCCTTACGCAAATGTAACCAAACAAGATCTCTAGGTGCAAACACAACATGTTTTCTACCCTTATCTCCAGCAAGTTTATATTTAGCATTCATGCGCTCAATGTTTTCCTTAGTTAACTCATGCATTTTTAAAATCAATTCAGCACGTTGTTTAGCATCAAAATTAACCTTCTCCGAAGATGGAAGAGGCAACAAATCAATAGGTGCACTAGGTAGGAAACCATACACAACTTCAAAAGGGCACATCTTAGTAGTAGAATGCAATGAACGATTATAAGCAAATTCAATATGAGGCAAGCATTCCTCCCACATTTTCTTATTATTCTTCAAAACAGCCCTAAGCATAGTAGACAACGTTCTATTGACTACTTCAGTTTGTCCATCAGTTTGGGGGTGACAAGTAGTACTAAAAAGCAGTTTAGTCCCCAACTTAGCCCATAAACATCTCCAAAAGTGGCTAAGAAATTTAGTATCACGATCTGAAACAATAGTATTTGGCACACCATGCAAG
This sequence comes from Triticum dicoccoides, assembly GCF_002162155.2. Taxonomy (NCBI): domain Eukaryota; kingdom Viridiplantae; phylum Streptophyta; class Magnoliopsida; order Poales; family Poaceae; genus Triticum; species Triticum dicoccoides. The sequence continues at coordinate 279,743,711 of NC_041387.1, read as the reverse complement.
CGAATAATTTCACGAAAGAACAAATCAGCAACATTAACAGCATCATCGCTTTTATGACATGGTATAAAGTGTGCCATTTTCGAGAATCTATCCACGACAACAAATATGCTATCCCTCCCCTTCTTTGTTCGAGGTAAATGATAGAGGCGGAGGTGTCCCGTCTTTCGATGAGATGATGGATTTCGCTTTGGTGGAAGTCGACTTTGACGATCCGACTACGAACGTGCTAGGACGTCGCGCCTTAGCAATCGCTAAACCAACTCCGAGAGGTTATTGACCACGCCGGAGCACGATCAACCTGACCACGAGGGTCTGTTTCCTGCGAGCAAACGAAGAACAAGCAAGAAACTAAGATTGCAATCTGGATATTGCGAATATAAGATGAAAGCTTTATTGATCAAGGTGGGGTTCTGTGACGCCTTTGTCTGGTCGTTGAACACAAACGAAGTACGCGAAGTTGCAGCTATGGCGAACTTTTAATCTAAACAAAACCCAAAGTCTAAACGATGCCCTAAGGGCTGTATATATGGAGGAAGAGGGGGGGAATTTCGTGGCCCTTGGTGGAGGGGTCCGAAATCAACCCTATCTCTTGTTTCCCCACACATACGGACTCTAAAAATAGTCTATACTTATGTATTTCGAAATTACATGGGCCTGGCCCAATAATAAGGTGACGCAGCACCTAAAATAGCCTCGGGACGAAATTTATGAAGTGGCATCTTGTATATTTCGTCCAAGGCTTCATGCACCCATTATGGTGGCTTCAAAGTCCTGAAATCATCACTTGTAACTCCGTTCTTGTTTCCCTTGCGCATGCCATCATCTCCATGCTTGTTCTTGCTCCAATGTTCATCCTTCTCCAAGCTAGGCCCTTCATTTGTAAGCAAAACAAATGTATCCAATTTAGGCAGCATCATATTCTCATGAACATTAGAATCATTACCAAGAAACGAAAGTACCTGGTAATTTAGTTGGCGTGCACGAGCTCTAGTAATTGGTCCAGTATGTATAGCAGCAGGGGCTGTGGGTGTAACAATTGTATTGATGTCCTCATCACAGTCACTAGCGGACTCATACCCACCATCCTCAGTAGCAATCATCACACGCTGAGATTTGCATTCTTGCGCATAATGACCTCTTCCCTTACAACGACGACAAATAATATCACTTGTGTGCCCTGTTGATCCCATGGAAGAAGAAGAGCTCTGTGCAGGCCCGGCAGGTGCGCTCTTAGCAGATGACGGTGGTTGTGCCTGCTTTCTTGTATCACGGCTGGAGATGGCACCTGATGGAGTTGTTGGTGCAGTGGAAGTAGAAGATGCACGCGGTGTCCATGAGGAAGGTCGACCTGCAGAAAAGTTAGTGCGCGCCATTGCTTGTCGATCCTGCACTTCACGTTATGCTTTACAAGCAAGATGGAATAAACGAGTGATATTAGTATACTCCTTATACTCTAGAATGGTCTGAATCTCTCTATTTAATCCACCCGTAAAACGTGCAAGCATAGCTTCATTCTCCTCAACAATACCACATCTAATCATGCTAGTTTGTAATTCCTGATAATATTCTTCTACAGAATTTTTTCCTTGTCTTAAACGCTGCAATTTTTGAAGCAATTCACGTTGATAATATGGTGGAACCCAACAAGTACACATAGCAGTTTTCAAAGCAGCCCAAGTAGCTGGAATAGGATATAATCTACAATGTTCAGACCACCATACACATGCAAAACTAGTGAAAGCACAAACAGCAGCAGCAACCCGTCTCTCCTCGGGATATTGTAAACATGTAAAACGTTGTTCAGTTTCTAACTCCCAAGTAAGATATATATCAGGAACATATCTACCCTCAAATGGTGGAATATTCAATTTCAGTTTAGGAATATGGACATCATCTCGTACCTGAGGTGGTGGTGCAGGCCTACCATTACGAATATATACCTGAGGTCGACCTGCTGGTGGTGGTGCTGGTTGCTGCACGTAGTTCTGATTTTGATCAACCTCATCCTCATAATCGCCTGCATACTCATCATCCTCCTGGGTACCAGCAGTAGGAGTGGCACGAGCCAAAGAAGCATCAACAACAGGAACAGCAACACCAGAAGATTGGCCATCCTCAATAGGAACACGCTTCGCTCGTCCATACTGATTCGGAAGGAGGCGTTGTTGTTGTTGCAGAGGTGCGATAGGTGCAGCCGGCGGTGGTTGTGGAAAACACGCGAGCAATTCATGAAACTTGCTATCAAGCTTTGTTTCGAACGTCTTCTCAATGCCATCTATCTTCTCCATGGCCTCGTCAAATCAGTTTAGCACATCTTGCACCTGTCCACTCATCATTTGCTGAAATTTATCATGTAGTTGTTTGTTCGTCAGGTTCTTCCAATCAGTCTCATCGGCTTGTGATCCTGGCATGGTTAGCAGCAATAGAAACACAAAATAATATGATTCTAGAGACTACTAGGAAGCGATGGTGGTGGTGGTGTGTCACAAATCCTTCAAGCGAATCTCAAATTCTTACCAGTTCTTACCCAGCAGCAGGTGGTGATCGGCAACCGTTGTAGTCAAAACTCTCAAAGCTTGGATAGAGCGATTACCAGGGAGAATCAAACGCATGACGTAGATGTATGTGGAGCTGGGAAGGCTTATAATTTGGTAGCAAAAAGGGTCAGCAATAATCAATTCAGAGATGCAAAGTTGAATAATAGCTCAAGGACGGTACTGTGCTGGTCCTATGCTAGACTGTGCTACAGACGCGAGCCTAGAACACTAACAAAATCATGGCGCTGCACGTAAACAAGGGAGGAGCACACTCTGAATTTTTTCTCTCTTTTTTTTGCAATTTTTTTTTCTCTTTTTTTTTGCTCCGCAACAAATTTTTTTCGAAAAAATCTACAAATGGTCTAGAAACTGCCTAACCAGAATTTTCTAGACTTAGTTTTTTTTGAAACTGGAGCTATTTTTCTACTGCGGGTAACACGAAAGTTCGGGAGTCCTTCTCTATCACGACTCGGAGTATGGCGTGATCTGGAAGTCGAAAACAAAGCAACAAATACTAGACTCGGACTAGGACTAGTGGCGGAGATGAATCTGGTGGAACTCGGACTGGTGGCGGAGATGAGTCTGGTGGAACTCGGACTGGTGGCAGATATATGTTGCAGGTGGACTCGGATTGGCGTGATGGAGGTGGATATGTGGTATATGGCTGCGGTGATGTCGATGGTGGTAGATGGCAGCGGTGATGACGATGGTGGTATATGGCAGCGGTGATGACCATGGTGGTATATGGCAGTGGTGATGACGATGGTGGTATATGGCAGCGGTGATGATGATGATGCAGCGGTGGCGTGACAACTTGTGAATAGAACTCGAAACTCTAAAGGACTAGACACTAAGACCAGCAACTAGACACGACGATGCAACCGCAAATTCAACAACGCAAATACAGAAAAGATTATGCAATGGCTCAGACTTGTTCAGATATGATGAACTAACCCTAATTTTTTTGTGGCTTTTTCATGGACTATAGGTATGAAGAAAAGACTCGATCTAAACTACGAAAAACTGTAAAATCTCACCGAGCAACCTGGAAATCTGATACCACTTGATAGAGGCAAAGGTGTCCCGTCTTTCGATGAGATGATGGATATCGCTTTGGGAGAAGTCGACTTTGATGATCCGACTACGAACGTGCGAGGACATCGCGCCTTAGCAATCGCTAAACCAACTCTGAGAGGTTATTGACCACGCTGAAGCACGATCAACCTGACCACGAGGGTCTGTTTCCTGCGAGAAAACGAAGAACAAGCAAGAAACTGAGATTGCAACCTGGATATTGCGAATATAAGATGAAAGCTTTATCGATCAAGGTGGGGTTCTGTGATGCCTTTGTCTGGTCGTTGAACACAAATGAAGTACGCGAAGTTGCAGCTATGGCGAACTTTAATCTAAACAAAACCCAAAGTCTAAACAGTGCCCTAAGGGCTGTATATATGGTGGAAGAGAGGGGGAATTTCATGGCCCTTGGTGGAGGGGTCCAAAATCAACCCTATCTCTTGTTTCCCCACACATACGGACTCTAAATATAGCCTATACTTATGTATTTCGAAATTACATGGGCCTGGCCCAATAAAAAGGTGACGCAGCACCTATAATAGCCTCTGGACGAAATTTATGAAGTGACATCTTGTATACTTCTTCCAAGGCTTCATGCACTCGTTATGGTGGCTTCAAAGACCTGAAATCATCACTTGTAACTCCGTTCTTGTTCCCCTTGCGCATGCCATCATCTCCATGCTTGTTCTTGCTCCAATGTTCATCCTTCTCCAAGCTAGGCCCTTCATTTGTAAGCAAAACAAATGTATCCAATTTAGGCAGCATCATATTCTCATGAACATTAGAATCATTACCAAGAAACGAAAGTACCTGGTAATTTAGTTGGCGTGCGTGAGCTCTATTAATTGGTCCAGTATGTATAGCAGCAGGGGCTGTGGGTGTAACAATGGTATTGATGTCCTCATCAAACGTGTTCCTGAACCGTGGTTGGCATTTGTTTGCTCGTGCGCATGGCCTCCAGGGGAGGCGCACCCTGCACTTCAGGTACGAAAGCGCCGCGAGTCTCTATGTCAGTGTCTTCGAGGAAGATGGTCGGCACTGCCCGGAGAGCAACAGCGACAACGACAACAATGACGAAGACCGGAGGGGCCGCACTGTTACTGGTGGTGAGCCGACACTTCGCGAGGGCCGCGCCACCTCCAGCAGCGGCGGCTCTTCTTCTAGAGAGAGTATGAGTGACGGCGACTACGACGAGCCACCTCGCGGCCAGGCTTGGACCGGGGAAGGCGATGAGTGATAGAGGCAAAGGTGTCCCGTCTTTCGATGAGATGATGGATTTCACTTTGGTGGAAGTCGACTTTGACGATCCGACTACGAACGTGTGAGGACATCGCGCCTTAGCAATCGCTAAACCAACTCCGAGAGGTTATTGACCACGCCGGAGCACGATCAACCTGACCACGAGGGTCTGTTTCCTGCGAGCAAACGAAGAACAAGCAAGAAACTGAGATTGCAATCTGGATATTGCGAACTTAAGATGAAAGCTTTATTGATCAAGGTGGGGTTCTGTGATGCCTTTGTCTGGTCGTTGAACACAAACGAAGTACGAAGGTGTAGCTATGACGAACTTTAATCTAAACAAAACCCCCAAAGTCTAAACGACGCCCTAAGGGCTGTATATATGGAGGAAGAGGGGGGGAATTTCGTGGCCCTTGGAGGAGGGGTCCGAAACCAACCCTAACTCTTGTTTCGCCACACATACGGACTCTAAAAATAGCCTATACTTAAGTATTTCGAAAATACATGGGCCTGGCCCAATAATAAGGTGATGCAGCACCTAGAATAGCCTCTAGACGAAATTTATGAAGTGGCATCTTGTATATTTCGTCCAAGGCTTCATGCACTCCTTATGGTGGCTTCAAAGTCCTGAAATCATCACTTGTAACTCCGTTCTCGATCCCCTTGCGCATGATATCAACTCCAAGCTTGTTCTTGCTCCAATGTTCATCCTTCTCCAAGCTAGGCCCTTCATTTGTAAGCAAAACAAATGTATCTAATTTAGGCAGCATCATATTCTCATGAACATTAGAATCATTATGATGCGGAGCATCCCTCGCTCATCCCCATGGATGTGCCTACATCTCCCTCAACACCACTTGGACCCATGACAAGAGCCCGAGCTAAGGCTATCGAAGATAAGGTGAACTCTCTCCTCTCCGAACTCCCTCTTACTACTCACGAGACATGGCTACTACCTCATTCGGAGACTCTGTGTGTAATCAGGTACATGGAGGTGAGCCAAGGGTCTACTACTTGCAAGAGCCAAGACGGCGAGGACCCCAAGCATGATGGACAAGAAGAAGAGCTGCAACAGAAGCTACAGGCATCGGACGTCTGACCCTGTCCGGACGTCCGACGAGTCCCAGGACACGGACGACCGGACCCTCCGGACGTCCGGTACCAGGCCACCCGAACCGAATCTACGGATGTCCGAGACGCTCCGAACGACCGGACGACCAACACCCGAGCCAAAACTACGGAAGACCGACAGCCTCCGGACGTCCGGCCCCTCCAGAAGCTCTGGACGTCCGACCATCTACGGACGATCGACGCGCCTACACCAGAACTGAAACAATGGACGTCCGAGCGCGCCTGGACGACCGGGCCATCCCAAGCCTCCGGACGTCCGACGCCTTCCGGACGTCCGACTCCTGAGTGACCGAACCTGTGGGTTGGAGCCCTTGTACCCCTTTGTTTTAACTCCCATTTGCACTAAGACTATAAATAGGACGCCCCCACCTCCTGGTACGGGTAGCATAGGTTTAGCTCATATTTTGTGTGAGAGCCTTGCTCATCCACTTGGCTACTTCTCCTCGGATCTCAGGACCTCTTCAGAGAAGATGCCCCAAGCGGATTCAAGACCCCTTTCTAGGGAAGACCATCGAGACCTCCGTACGGAGAAGAACTGTTCCTATGTATCATTACCTTAGTTGATCGGGGATCTTATGTTACTCTGTGTTGTCGGTGATCTAGCACTCGTGTGATTGATTCTATGTCGGTTTAGTGATTCTCCCTCTCGTTTTCCCCGTGTTTCCCCTTTGTGCTTCCGTGTGTTCGTCGTGATTCCCCATAGGATCCCTCCAAACGTGAAAGATCATCCACCTAGGGTTCCACCCTACATCATCATGGTATCATGAGCCAGGTTGATCATGTTTTTGGAGCCCCTACCCCGTGTTTTCTAGCTTGATTTTGTTGTTTTCGTCCTAATTCCGAAAATTCCCCACCAAAAATAGCCCCAAATTTTTTTGTGATTTGTTTGTGAGTTGAGATTTTGTTGGATTTGGTCCATGGATTTGTGTTGCTGCATGTGGATCTAGCTTTCCCCACCCTCTCCACCCTTTTCTATCCACCATATCAATCGATTTCGACCTCACCATCTTCTTCTTCCACCGAAATCTCGTAGTTCTTCTTCCCGAGCCCGATTTTCGCCCAGGCTCCGGACGACCGGAAAAGGTCGGACGTCCGACGAAGTCCGGACGACCGTAAAAGCCCGGACGTCCGTAAAACCCTGACGAAACTGAGCTTTGTCAGTTCGCCACCACCACAACCCCACATTCCACCACATCTTCCAAACCCACATACACCACCATCCTCCCTGATACCTCCTATGATGATTTTGACACAATTTTGTCTTTGAGATTTTGAGTTGTGGCTCCCGTATCCTTTTGTGTTTCAGCTATCTAGGTACGGTTCGAAGTCATCAACACCACGGCGCAACTCCTCGAGGGTCTCATCATCGCAAGGACGGTAACTTCGACGACATCTTTGTCATAACTTGCAATTGCATTGATACCCACATTATCCCTACTTTTGCGTAGCTTACCCATCGAGACTAGCCGTTGAGTATTGCAGGCAACGTGACTTTGTGCATATTAGTGATCATACTCCATAGCATACATACCATACAATAGTGGTGCATATCTTGAGATCAACTTGTGTGTCACAAAGTTGTCATCGCATACACAATTGCTACCTTGGTTCATGAGTTTTGCATGAGAAAAGAGCTCAAAAGTGAAAGAGCCACCCAAGCTTTTAAGCAAAGAGGAAAGATAAGCAAAGAGCTTATGAGCAAGAACCATAGCATCATACAACATTAAGATTGTCATATTCGATCATCTTGGATCATAGCACCGAAATATCATACATATAGCATACTTGGGATAGAGATTGTTGCATTTTTGCCTAGTAGGTTGTGCACAAGTTTGCGTATCCGCCTATTTTGCAATCGTGCTAGCATCTCTCTAGTATTGTGCAACAAGAGCATTTCGTGGTCTCCACATTTTGGCTCAATTTTGGATTGCACAATCCCATTTATCTATTTGCGTGTGTGTTTCCGTGTACCCATACTTGCTTGGTCTACTTGTTGCATTTGCAAATTTGTGAATCTTTTCCAACATTATTGAAGCTCACTTACTATTGCATCAAATTTTGTGCCACATCCTAACCAAGCTCCACCATAAGCTTTTACGTGTGTAGGTGTGAGAACCGACAGGAACTGGTACCAACAGTGCTATTTCATTGTCCGCATTTGAGTGAACTTGATTCATCTTCAACTTCGATCAAGGTACATTTGGTACACGTTCTTTTCCTTCTACCACTTACGGTTTGCTTGGTATGATGGATAGGCCAAGTTCTTCTACCACTCCACCTCTCATCGAGAACGGCGACGACATGTCATCATTCGTCACAAAGAGCCACCTCTTTGGTGCTCAAAGGGCATTACACCAAGAGCAACAAGCTATGAGCGACCGCATCGACAACCTCGCCACCGACTTATGATTCTCCGAGCAACGTACAAGAGACTACTTCGATAACAAGTTCGACTCTCACAAGCAAGAGAATGATGCAAGAATGGACGAGATCCGCGCCTTGATGAGGAACTGGCATCCTTCCACGTCTTCATCCTCAAGATGGAGCCGGTCAAGTCGACACTCCGAATACACCTTCTCCGACACAAGTACACCGACATCGACCATTCTTCAACGAGCCGCGCGTCAAGATCGACATGCATCTCGGAACCCGCTACATGACAAGCATTCACAAGAACAACTCGATGAGCAAATCCCTCGTCCTCAATCAAACCAAGTCGCTTTTGCTCAAGCTCAAGAACGGCAACGACTACGGCGCCAAGAGGAAGAAAGAGCGCATCTACACCAAGAAGAACAAGACGCCGAGGCTCAACGTCTTCAACAACAACAACGAGAAGTGCAAGCTCTTGAGGCGCAACGTGCCCTTCAAGAATCAAGTCGAGCCATCGCCAACCGCAATCGCGAATGGTGCAATCAAGAGGAAGCCCTTCGAGAAGAAATCCAAGAGAGGAACTACCTACCGCGTGTGCAACGTCAAGCTCCTCAAGCTCCTCCACAAGCTCGCCAAGCTCCACTTCAACCTCAAGTTCAACAAGAGCAAGTTGACCATGGACTACCTCCGCGCCAAGAGCAACATGAGGATGACTATCCTCCACGTCAAGGACGTCATCATCACCATCGCCAACAACACAATGAAGAGCAACGCTATGGCAAGCTCAAGTTCACAATGCCCAAGTTCAATGGAAGCAATGATCCGGAAGAGTACCTCTCATGGGCATTGAAGGTCGACAAAATTTTCCGCTTGCACAACTATGAGGAAGAGAAGAAGATCGCTATGGCATCACTTGAGTTCCAAGATTATGTGCTCATATGGTGGGCACAAGTACTTGAACGACGTCAAGCAAGAGGTGAACCACCAATCACCACGTGGGCTCAAATGAAGGATGTCATGCGGGCACGCTTTGTACCAACCTACTACAACCGCGATCTCTTCAAGAAGCTACAACTTCTCAAGCAAGGAACAAAGAGTGTTGAAGAATACTACAAGGAAATGGAGATAGCCATGATACGAGCCAATGTCACGGAAGATGATGAGCAAACAATGGCACGTTTCTTGAATGGACTCAATCATCCCATCAAGAAGATTGCCGACTTCCAACCCTATTCCAACCTCATTGAGCTCGTACATCAAGCAACCAAGGCGGAACGTCAAGTGCAAGATGACTTCAAGTACACCAAGTACTCATCCAAGACTTACGGTTTCTCCAACATCCAAGCTTCAACAACTCCTTCAACATCTACATCAACCAAACCGTCTCAAAGCAACGGCGACAAGTCAAGTTACAAGAAAACTTCGGCAAGTTCAAGTCGTCTTCCTCCTACTACAAGCAACTTCAAGCCGCGTGCTTCATCATCTACTCCAACCGATGAGACCGTCAAAACAAGCTCCTTCAAATGTTTCACTTGCGGCAGCCGAGGCCACAAGTCCTACCAATGCACGAACAAGCGCACCATGATCCTCAACGACGACGGCACATATGACTCAATGAGTGAAGAGGAGATGGAAGCCCTTGAGGAAGTGGCCCTGCACCGGCGCGTGAACGAGGATGAAGATGATCAAGTCTTTTGTGATGAGGATTCGAGCCCCGCTCTCGTTTTCTCCAAAGTCTTGACACTTCAACATCAACAAGAAGAAGACCAAAGATGCCACATCTTCCACACTAAGGCCGGCATCAATGGAAGGTCTGTCAAGGTCATCATCGATGGAGGTAGTTGTCACAACTTGGCAAGTGAAGAATTATGTTCCAAGCTTCAATTGGTCAAGAGGAAGCACCCGCACCCCTACAAGGTTCAATGGCTAAGTGACTCCGGCACTATACGAGTCGAGCATACGGTCCAAGTATCATTCAAAATTGGTGCTTATGAAGACACTTTGGAGTGTGATGTGGTCCCAATGACCGTTTGCCACCTACTTCTTGGTCGACCATGGCAATTCGACCGTAGTGTCATCCACAATGGGCGCACCAATCATTATAGCTTCAAAATGCAAGGGAAGGAATATGTGCTATGACCTATGTCTCCTAGTCAAGTGATAGCTGACAAGCAAGCCACCAATCATGGAAAGACGAGTGAAAAAGTGACACACCCAAAAGTGAGTGAGAGCCACAAGCCAAACTTGAGCGCCTCTTCGCCTAGAGAGAAAACCTCATCCTATTTGCCACCAAAAGTGAGATAAGAGAAGTGTGTGAGAACCCATCGAGTGTGATGCACTTCGTCCTTGTATGCAAAGATGGAGAGCCAACAACTAACACCTCTCACGAGCTACCTTTAGTGTTTCAATCTCTTTTGCAGGAATCCGAAGATGTTTTCCCCGATGAGCTACCCCCGGGTCTACCTCCACTACGAGGCATTGAGCATCGAATCGACCTCATCCCCGGAGCGCCACTTCCAAACAAAGCTCCATACCGTGTCAATCCCGAAGAAACCAAGGAGATTCAACGGCAAGTACAACAACTCATCGACAACGGTCATGTACGTGAAAGCTTAAGCCCATGTGCCGTTCCCGTTATACTTGTGCCTAAACCCGATGGAAGTTTCCGCTTGTGCTCCGATTGTAGACCCATAAACGCCATTACCGTTCGTTATAGGCACCCCATTCCTCGCTTAGATGATATGCTTGATGAACTTAGCGGAGCCAACTTTTTCTCCAAAATTGATCTTAAAAGTGGCTATTATCAAATCTGCATTCAAGAAGGTGATGAATGGAAAACTGCTTTCAAAACAAAATTTGGTTTATATGAGTGGTTAGTGATGCCTATGGGTTTGTCGGAAGCACCCGGAACTTTCGTGCGTCTTATGCATCATGTGCTTAGACCTTACATTGGAGTCTTCGTTGTGGTTTACTTTGATGATATCCTTGTGTTTAGCAAAACCATGAAAGAACACATTAATCATGTTAAATATGTGTTGCAAACCCTATGAAAGGAAAGCCTTTATGCGAACTTTAAAAAATGCACTTTTGGCGTTGACAAAGTGGTTTTCTTGGGTTTTGTTGTCTCTTCCAAGGGTGTCCATGTTGATGAAACTAAGATTCAAGCGATTAAAACTTGGCCCCAACCAACCAATTTGCAACAAGTGAGAAGTTTTCTTGGCCTTGCAGGATTTTACCGCCGCTTTGTGAAAAACTTTAGCACAATTGCCGCTCCTTTACATGCTTTGAGTAAGAAGAATGCTCCTTTTGTTTGGGGATCTTTGCAATCCACCGCTTTTGATGAGCTCAAGTCTTTACTTACTCATGCTCCGATTGTTGCTTTGCCCAACTTTGACAAAACTTTTGAGGTTAATTGTGATGCAAGTGGTACCGGAATTGGCGGAGTTTTGATGCAAGAAAAACGAGCCATTGCTTATTTTAGTGAAAAACTCTCCGGTGGTCAACTTAATTATCCCATCTATGACAAAGAATTGTATGCTTTAGTACGTGTGCTACATGTTTGGGAACATTTCCTTAGACCTCATGAATTTGTCATCCATACCGATCATGAAACGCTTAAGTACTTGAAAGGTCAAACTAAATTGAACAAGCGTCATGCCAAATGGAGTGAATTCATTGAATCTTTTCCTTATGTGATCAAGTACATTAAGGGTAAAGAAAATGTTGTTTCGGATGCACTTTCACGCATATGCATGCTTGTCACTCAACTTGAGTTGAATGTTATTGGTTTTGAGCATATAAAAGACTTGTATGAGCATGATCCTTCTTCTGCTACTCTTTATGCTAAGTGTTTGACACACACGTCTTGGGAACGATACTACATAAAGGATGATTATCTTATGAGAGCTAACAAAATTTGCATTCCTGAGTCTTCTCTTCGTTTGCTCCTTTTGCAAGAGGCTCATGGAGGCGGACTAATGGGGCACTTTGGACGCGACAAGACTTTCGCCACGCTCTCCAAGAACTACTTTTGGCCCAAGATGTTTCGTGATGTCTCACGCTTCACCAACCGTTGCTCTACATGTTGCAAAGCTAAGTCTAAAGCTCAATCCCATGGTCTTTACATGCCCCTTCCCATTCCTTATCAACCTTGGGAAGACATTAGCATGGATTTTGTACTTGGTTTGCCTAGAACTCAAAATGGCAAGGATTCCGTCTTTGTTGTTGTGGACCGATTTTCTGAGATGGCACATTTTATTCCTTGCAACAAGATACACGATGCTTCACATATTGCCAATCTCTTTTGTAGGGAAATCTTGCGACTTCACGGAGTACCAAAGGCGATTGTCTCGGACCGAGACATCAAGTTCTTGAGTTACTTTTGGAAGACCCTATGTGCCAAGCTCGGAATCAAGCTATTGTTCTCTTCAGCATACCATCCTCAAACCGACGGCCAAACGGAGGTGACGAACCGTGCACTCTCCACTCTACTTCGCGTGTTGATCAAGAAGAACATCAAGGAATGGAAGGCATGTCTACCCATCGCCGAGTACGCCTACAACCATGCAAGACGTTCCACGACCAGCAAGTCCCCCTTTGAGGTCGTCTATGGCTTCAACCCTTTGTCCCCATTGGACATTCTTCCTCTTCCTCTACAAGAGCGAACCAACCTCGACGCAAGTGCTCGTGCAAGCTACATCAAGAAGATGCATGAAGATACAAGGCACACCATCGAGTGCCAAGTACGACGACTAGCGACCAAGCTCAACATCAACAAGCAACCCATGGTATTCAACATTGCTGATCTAGTGTGGCTACATCTTCGCAAGGACCGCTTCCCCAATGAATGCAAGTCCAAGCTTCTACCTCGCGCCGATGGACCATTCAAGGTTCTAGCACGCTACAACGACAACGCCTAAAAAATCGACCTACCACGAGGCAAGTACAATATGAGCGACATCTTCAACGTCAAGGACCTCGCACCTTTCCATGGAGATGCACCTTTTGATCAGAG
>NC_041387.1:279728702-279730066 GCF_002162155.2 Triticum dicoccoides | reverse complement strand
CATCCCTCGCTCATCCCCATGGATGTGCCTACATCTCCCTCAACACCACTTGGACCCATGACAAGAGCCCGAGCTAAGGCTATCGAAGATAAGGTGAACTCGCTCCTCTCCGAACTCCATTTTACTACTCACGAGACATGGCTACTACCTCATTTGGAGACTCTGTGTGTAATCAGGTACATGGAGGTGAGCCAAGGGTCTACTACTTGCAAGAGCCAAGACGGCGAGGACCCCAAGCATGATGGACAAGAAGAAGAGCTGCAGCAGAAGCTACAGGCATCAGACGTCCGACCCTGTCCGGACGTCCGACGAGTCCCAGGACACAGACGACCGGACCCTCCGGACGTCCGGTACCAGGCCACCCGAATTGAATCTACGGATGTTCGAGACGCTCTGGACGACCGGACGACCAACACCCGAGCCAAAACTACGGAAGACCGACAGCCTCCGGACGTCCGGCCCCTCCAGAAGCTCCGGACGTCCGACCATCTACGGACGACCGACGCGCCTACACCACAACTGAAACGACGGACGTCCGAGCGCGCCCGGACGACCAGACCGTCCCGAGCCTCCGGACGTCCGACGCCTTCCGAACGTCCGACTCCTGAGTGACCGAACCTGTGGGCTGGAGCCCTTGTACCTGTGACGCCCGGATAATTAGGCTACAGTAATTCCACGTTAATGATGCCACATCACCACTCTTACTGTTGCTAACCTCGCAATCATTCAAAACCTTTTCAAATTCAAATTCAAATTAATGTCAAGCGACAAAGTTTTCAAAATATTAAAATTTAAATGTTTGGAGTGAACCAAATAATACATAGGTAATTATGGTGATGAAACCACATTTTTATAAAATGTTTAAATGCCCTTAGGTGAATAAAACAGTAGCAAAAACAATTATTTTAATGCTTTAAAAATAATAAACATTTTCAAAACTAAATTGTTATAGGTATTAAACTATTGTGGCAGTGGCATAATTTGTAAAATCCTATTTAGGTGCCACTTTGGTAATTTACTAAAACTAAAATAATAGGAAACTAAAGGAAAGCAAAGTATAAAAAAAAGAAAAAAAAAGGGGGAAATAGAAGAACCCCCCCCACTGGGCCACGGCCCAGCTGGCCGCTGGACCCACTAGGCCGGTCCAGTCGGCCCAGCCGCCGCCCGACCTAACCCTAGACGACCGACGCCCCCCACTCCCCTCGTTCCCCACTCCCCCCTCTTGTTTCCCCGCACGCCTCCCTCTGCTTCCTCGATCTGGATCGGGGGCAACGACCCCGACCCCGATCCCGCATCGCCTCACTCGTCCCTCGACACCGCCACTCGCCCTGCACCCGCCCGATGCCGTCTGTCGTCGCCCGGAG
>NC_041387.1:279720508-279727951 GCF_002162155.2 Triticum dicoccoides | reverse complement strand
CACCGCCGCCCTGCTGCCGCTTGTGCGGTGGCCGCCGGCAACCTCGCCCCGCACTGGGCGGGATGCGCCCCTGCGCCCATCCCTGGCCGGCGACGTGCCCCGCCGTGGCCACCCGTGCCCACGCCCGCGTGCCCCTGGGCATGCACCCGAACGGGGCACACCCGTTGCGCCCGAACCCGAACCACGCACACCCGAACCGATAGGCCCCCCCGGGCCACTGACTAGGGGGCCCCGCCCCAGAACGGTTTTAAGAAAAAAAAAGAAGAAAGAAAAGAAAAGGAATTAAAAATATATATATATATAAAAGAATATATTAAATATATAAATAAATAATAACTAAAATAATTAAAAAATTAATTAATTAATTAAGTAATTAATTAAGTAATTAATCTTGATTAGATTAACCTAATCACTAATTAAGCTAATTAATCTGTTTTAGTTAATCATAAAGAATGACAGGTGGGTCCCCCTGGACCCACATGTCAGGTTGACCAAGTCAACTCTGTTGACTGCTGATGTCAGCATGACATCATGCTGATGTCATTAACCTGTTTTTCGAATTAATTAAATAATTAATTAAATTCCAGAAATTAATAAAATCCTTAGAAAATCATATCTTTTAATCCGTAACTCGGATTAAAATATTTTCAACATGAAAGTTGCTCAGAACGACGAGACGAATCCGGATACGCAGTCCGTTCGTCCGCAACACACCCCTAACCTATCGATCTCGCAACTTTCCCCCTCCGGCTCCTCTGCCCGAAAACACGAAACACCGGGAATACTTTCCCGGATGTTTTTCCCCCTTCATCGGTATCACCTACTACCGTGTTAGGGCACACCGAACACCGCGTATTGCCTTGTTATATTTTGTGATGCTTTGTTTGCTCTGTATTCATTATTTCTTCCCCCTCTTCTCTCCGGTAGACTACGAGACCGACGCTGCTGCTGACCAGTTCGACTACGGAGTTGACGACCCCTCTCTCTTGCCAGAGCAACCAGGCAAGCCCCCCCCCCCTTGATCACCAGATATCGCCTATTCTCCTCTATACTGCTTGCATTAGAGTAGTGTAGCATGTTACTGCTTTCCATTAATCCTATTCTGATGCATAGCCTGTCATTGTTGCTACTGTCATTGATACCTTACCCGCAATCCTAGATGCTTAGTATAGTATGCTAGTTTATCATTATTGGCCCTACATTCTTGTCAGTCTGCCTTGCTATACTATTGGGCCGTGATCACTCGGGAGGTGATCACGGGTATATACTATACATACATACATACTATATAGACGGTGACTAAAGTCGGGTCAGCTCGATGAGTACCCGCAAGTGATTCTAATGAGGGGGGCTGAAAGGACAGGTGGCTCCATCCCGGTAGAGGTGGGCCTGGGTTCCCGACGGCCCCTGACTGTTACTTTGTGGCGGAGCGGCAGGGCAGGTTGAGACCACCTAGGAGACAGGTGGGCCTGGCCCTGTTCGGCGTTCGCGGATACTTAACACGCTTAACGAGATCTTGGTATTTGATCTGAGTCGGCTACGAGCCTATACGCACTAACCATCTACGCGGGAGTAGTTATGGGTATCCCGACGTCGTGGTATCAGCCGAAGCACTTCAAACGTCAGCGACGGAGCGGCGCGCGCCGAATTGGACTGGAACGCCACTAGGCTAGGTCTGCTTTCGGCCGCGTACGCAACGTGCAGGTGTGCTATGGGCGATGGGCCCAGACCCCTGCGCGCTTAGGTTTAGACCGGCGTGCTGGCCTCTCTGTTGAGCCTAGGTGGGGCTGCGACGTGTTGATCTTCCGAGGCCGGGCATGACCCAGGAAAGTGTGTCCGGCCAAATGGGATCGAGCGTGTTGGGTTATGTGGTGCACCCCTGCAGGGAAGTTAATCTATTCGAATAGCCGTGATCTTCAGTAACAGGACGACTTGGAGTTGTACCTTGACCTTATGACAACTAGAACCGGATACTTAATAAAACACACCCTTCCAAGTTCCACAGACAACCCGGTGATCGCTTTTCTACAGGGCGACGAGGAGAGGATCGCCGGGTAGGATTATGCTATGCGATGCTTCTTGGAGTTGCTACTTGGAGTTGCTACTTGGAGATGCTACTTGGAGGACTTCAATCTACTCTCTTCTACATGCTGCAAGACGGAGGCTGCCAGAAGCATAGTCTTCGACAGGATTAGCTATCCCCCTTTTATTCTGGCATTCTGCAGTTCAGTCCACCGATATGGCCCTTTACACATATCCCCATGCATATGTAGTGTAGCTCCTTGCTTGCGAGTACTTTGGATGAGTACTCACGGTTGCTTTTCTCCCTCTTTTCTCCCTTTCCCTTCTACCTGGTTGTCGCAACCAGATGCTGGAGCCCTGGAGCCAGACGCCACCGTCGACGACGACTACTACCCCGGAGGAGCCTACTACTACGTGCAGCCCGCTGACGACGACCAGGAGTAGTTTAGGAGGATCCCAGGCAGGAGGCCTGCGCCTCTTTCGATCTGTATCCCAGTTTGTGCTAGCCTTCTTAAGGCAGACTTGTTTAACTTATGTCTGTACTCAGATATTGTTGCTTCCGCTGACTCGTCTATGATCGAGCACTTGTATTCGAGCCCTCGAGGCCCCTGGCTTGTATTATGATGCTTGTATGACTTATTTATGTTTTAGAGTTGTGTTGTGATATCTTCCCGTGAGTCCCTGATCTTGATCGTACACATTTGCGTGCATGATTAGTGTACGATTGAATCGGGGGCGTCACAAGTTGGTATCAGAGCCGACTGCCTGTAGGAATCCCCCTTTCCAACTCCTTGGTCGAAGTTGAGTCTAGTCATTGCAAAACTTTTACTAACTTGGCTGTGTGCCTTATGGGCCCACGTCGCCTTTGGGTGGTAGTAGGATCTTTTATTCCTCGACCTATACTCTGGGACTCTGACATCTCTTCTATTCAGGTTAAACGATTTTACTAACTCGGACTCTAGGTTCTCGATAATACTTTCTCCCGGAGAGCCCCTTCAGTCCAGATGATTACTTTGTGCATCGAAGGATTCCGAAGATACCTTCCGATATTCTCCCGAGACCTTGTGCCTGTTGCTTTTGCAATTCCCTACCACTGCAATATCCCTAATGATAAATACTTACACCCGTCATTCTTACTTTATACCCAATCGATCTTGTTATTACAAGATACCTCGAAATTCTCTCTAATGTTCCGACAATACTTTGTGCCTACTGCCTTGCAGTTCCTTGCCACTTGAATACCCCTAAGAATAATTTCTCGCACTTTCCGAGTATCCGCTCATCCCCAGTTGTTTAGATGTTTCACAAAAGTCTTTGAAATACTATTCAATCCTCCGAAAATCCTTAGCAGCTTTATTGCTCTGCAAATACTTATCTACTTGCATTATGGATGCTTCCCATATATCTAGCAATATTCACTAGTATCTTTTGACACCGTCATTTTGATCCTATTGGTTCAACATGTGTGCGAATGCACACAATCATCTATCAACCCTTCTAAATTATCTTTCTGGCTCAGACATCATTTTTGAACATGAGCTGGTTCTTGACCAAACTATTGGACGTCAATTGTGACTCTGGTCTATCCAACTTATCCATCCTTGATCAGAGCGACAACTTCTGATCCTTTGTTTTGGAAATCGTAATTCCTTTGTTATCTAAGCATCGAATTATTCAGATGTTCTATAATATGATGCCCGTGCATTCTTTTCCTCTGGTTGAGTATCGATACTCACATCAGATCTTTTATGGACCGCTATATCCTTGGTTGGATTATTATACGACAGTGTCCTTCATATTGAATAACCTTCGGAGCCTTTACATGGGATATAATGCCTTTGGTAAATTGTATCACCTGCTTTTGAACAATGCTCTACTTTCGAGCTTGTATTATTTACTCCGAAGTTTGTGGTATATGTTTCTAAGAAGCCCCATTGGGTTGAACCTATACCTTCCTTAAAAACCGTATGAACCGGAAGGTTTTGACAAGTCAACCCTTCTAGTGTTTAGCAGATAATTTTCTATCATACAACTTCTTTGAGAACGAGAAGTGAATGGAAGGTTATGCATTATGGAAGTGGGAGTCGACCTTTAACTTTGTGTTCATGCCCATGGACACGATGTAGATCTTATCATTAAAGCTTCTCTTAAATTAATAATTCCCTTGGTATAAGTACATCTTATATCTGGGATCTGGTCTTTTGCAATCGTGGTTCCGACCATGATCTCCTTTAAATACCATTTCTCGTACAAGTTTAAGCACTTGTCTTCTACAGAGTAATACCCCAGTCCAACCTCTACTTTGAATTGTCGTCGAGTATTACCCCTTGGTATCTCAAGAATATCATGGGGCTGCATAACTTATTATGGGTTTTTCATCAACTATTATTTCTCACAGATTCCAATTTTCTCGGGTTCTGGGTTGTCGTCAATCGAGAATAACGATTCCACATTTTGGTTCGATAACCCTAAGTAATTTTCGTTGCTTATGATTTTATTAATCCTTTAAGTCTTTCCTAGCCTGATCGGCTAAATTTTAAACCGTACTACCTGGTCCTCCTTTTCGGAGCACAATTTTCGATGATGAGCTAAACTTACGTCGATCTTCCTCGTCATATCAGTTCGCCTTGAACAACAAGCTTGTTTTCAGGTTTGTGTCCTACCCATGGTTCCAATAACCTTCCGCTTCATTATTCCTTTGACTTGACGTCGTCACTGATTGATTACATCTTCATGAAATCTCTCGACAAATGTGTCGTGATTATCATCAAGCTTATGAGCTCTTCCAGGATATCAATTGAGTTCATGATGAGAAATACCATCCTTGCCCCTGATGATTTGTGTTACCTTTGACCACTTATTTGCCTTCCGTTCAACACAAAATTGTTCGTGTTTTGAGTTATACCTTGAGATCCCTACTATCCAGCATTTGTTCTTCCTTACCTTGGAGTATTACCATCTTTTAATATCAAGGATGTGGTGAGGATTGCTCCACCTCTTAAGAAATTCTTGGTATAGTGATACTTCTCACCATCACCATTCTTTCTTGGTCCTCGGTTGATTCCAACCGGGGTACCAACAAGTGAACTATGCTGTTTGGATTCTGTACTTCTAGCAACCCTATTTCTTTGAAGTTAATGGTCGGCTGTTCATTCTTAGTCTATTGATTATTGAATCACCATTCCGACATTGGTCGTGCAACCCAACCCGTATTTCGGGCGCACCGTTCAACCAATGTTTAATTATGTATGTTTTCCTCGAGCATATCCCATTATATTGTTTAATCTGACGGATGTTATCCCCTTATCCACATAATTGTGGAGATCCATCTTTTGGATACCTCGTTGAATTATCGCTGAGTCCATCAGCCACCTCATCATCCTCTCCTTGGGTTAATGATGAACTCTTGTTAACGAAAATCACTTCTTAGTTCATTTCCCGAGAATCTTACAGTGTCATCCCGTCAATTTGTGTTGCACCTTTCTTCTCAGGCATCCTGAGCCTGAGGTATCCTGACACCACTCATATCTGAATCTCCATCAGATATGATGGTTGGAACATATTTTCAAGAGTTATAACATTGGTCCTTTGATGACCCGGTAACATGATGTCATGCCTAGCACCCCCCCCTGGGTGGAGGACCTATTATTGTAGTATCCTTTTTAGCAAGTTTAGCCATTCTTCCCTGAGGAAATTGTAAGACTTATCCTACAAGTTGTTCCTAATGGATCCTTCCTATATCCAAAGTCTGACCTTTTGCTTGAAGACCGTGTCAATGCTATCTCGAAGCATGTCTATGGTACTCCAATTTTCAACAAGAACATTTGAAGCCCAATGTTAAATGTTTCCTGCTCAATTATCCAAACACCGCTGTATGGGTAATATCATGAAATTTCTCTCCCCTACCTAAGGAGTTTTCTACATAATATCCTGTCATGGATATCATGCTCTGCTTGTCCTTGGGAAGGATATACCCCTGATATACGTGTTTAAGCACATTTTCCTTCCCGTTGTTTTGTTCAAACTTACTTGTAAACTACTTAACCGAGCAGTGGTAATCCCCTGCATAGGTAAACACCTCGGTGTACCTTCCTGTCTGGTGTAACCCTGTTTCTACTGTTGATGACTTCCGGTAACCGCCGATGGATGAGAACTTTGCCTATTGGTCCGCCTCGTTCTACGAGCAGGAAAATGGTTCTCTTCGTCCCTCGCCCTTGGTACCGACATTGTTGACAACAAAACCGACAGGCTATCCTCTGACATACCTTGTTATCTTGACCGTGCAAATATTAGCGCCTTCCTGCTTTTAACCCACATGGTGGGCCCATAACCCACAGTTCCACAGGATCGAAACCTGACTCTCCTGTACACCCTGTTGTCAGAGTTATTCCTCGTGCTTGACTTTGTATGTAATTCACGGGCCACTTGCCTGTTGATCTATTCTGGTATCAGACACAATACTTATTCCCGTTGCTCTGAACCCCTTTCGCACTCTGCTTCAGGCAATGAATGATTGCCTATCCGCTTGAAACTTCTTATTATACCGTCTTACTTTGCTCTCGATGTGTGTCATTTGTTCAACTCAAGAGATACTCATATGTTCATTCTTGGGATACCCCCAGATGAATTTCCCTTATAACATCCTATCATTGTAGAGCTGCCCCGTACCTATTCGTAAGTACGATGGAGTTCCCCGAAGAAAGGACGACAACTTCATCATGATGCTTTGGAATAAAGAATTGAAGACATCAACGAAAGGGATTAACTTCTTCGAGAAGATCCATTAGAATAACCAAAACTTCCCCCCTTACTCCCCTCTTAAATCTCGGGACGAGATTTCTTGTAGTGGAGGAGAATTGTGACGCCCGGATAATTAGGCTACAGTAATTCCACGTTAATGATGCCACATCACCACTCTTACTGTTGCTAACCTCGCAATCATTCGAAACCTTTTCAAATTCAAATTCAAATTAATGTCAAGCGACAAAGTTTTCAAAATATTAAAATTTAAATGTTCGGAGTGAACCAAATAATACATAGGTAATTATGGTGATGAAACCACATTTTTATAAAAATTTTAAATGCCCTTAGGTGAATAAAACAGTAGCAAAAACAATTATTTTAATGCTTTAAAAATAATAAACATTTTCAAAACTAAATTGTTATAGGTATTAAACTATTGTGGCAGTGGCATAATTTGTAAAATCCTATTTAGGTGCCACTTTGGTAATTTACTAAAACTAAAATAATAGGAAACTAAAGGAAAGCAAAGTATAAAAAAAAGAAAAAAAGGGGAAATAGAAGAACCCCCCCCCCCCACTGGGCCACGGCCCAGCTGGCCGCTGGACCCACTAGGCCGGTCCAGTCGGCCCAGCCGCCGCCCGACCTAACCCTAGACGACCGACGCCCCCCACTCCCCTC
>NC_041387.1:279549817-279719499 GCF_002162155.2 Triticum dicoccoides | reverse complement strand
GGCGACGTGCCCCGCCGTGGCCACCCGTGCCCACGCCCGCGTGCCCCTGGGCGTGCAGCCGAACGGGGCACACCCGTTGCGCCCGAACCCGAACCACGTACACCCGAACCGATAGGCCCCCCCGGGCCACTGACTAGGGGGCCCCGCCCCAGAACGGTTTTAAGAAAAAAAAAGAAGAAAGAAAAGAAAAGGAATTAAAAATATATATATATATATATATATATATATAAAAGAATATATTAAATATATAAATAAATAATAACTAAAATAATTAAAAAATTAATTAATTAAGTAAGTAATTAATTAAGTAATTAATCTTGATTAGATTAACCTAATCACTAATTAAGCTAATTAATCTGTTTTAGTTAATCATAAAGAATGACAGGTGGGTCCCCCTGGACCCACATGTCAGGTTGACCAAGTCAACTCTGTTGACTGCTGATGTCAGCATGACATCATGCTGATGTCATTAACCTGTTTTTCGAATTAATTAAATAATTAATTAAATTCCAGAAATTAATAAAATCCTTAGAAAATCATATCTTTTAATCCGTAACTCGGATTAAAATATTTTCAACATGAAAGTTGCTCAGAACGACGAGACGAATCCGGATACGCAGTCCGTTCGTCCGCCACACACCCCTAACCTATCGAACTCGCAACTTTCCCCCTCCGGCTCCTCTGCCCGAAAACACGAAACACCGGGAATACTTTCCCGGATGTTTTTCCCCCTTCACCGGTATCACCTACTACCGCGTTAGGGCACACCGAACACCGCGTATTGCCTTGTTATATTTTGTGATGCTTTGTTTGCTCTGTATTCATTATTTCTTCCCCCTCTTCTCTCCGGTAGACTACGAGACCGACGCTGCTGCTGACCAGTTCGACTACGGAGTTGACGACCCCTCTCTCTTGCCAGAGCAACCAGGCAAGCCCCCCCCTTGATCACCAGATATCGCCTATTCTCCTCTATACTGCTTGCATTAGAGTAGCGTAGCATGTTACTGCTTTCCATTAATCCTATTCTGATGCATAGCCTGTCATTGTTGCTACTGTCATTGATACCTTACCCGCAATCCTAGATGCTTAGTATAGTATGCTAGTTTATCATTATTGGCCCTACATTCTTGTCAGTCTGCCTTGCTATACTATTGGGCCGTGATCACTCGGGAGGTGATCACGGGTATATACTATACATACATACATACTATACAGACGGTGACTAAAGTCGGGTCAGCTCGATGAGTACCCGCAAGTGATTCTAATGAGGGGGGCTGAAACGACAGGTGGCTCCATCCCGGTAGAGGTGGGCCTGGGTTCCCGACGGCCCCCGACTGTTACTTTGTGGCGGAGCGGCAGGGCAGGTTGAGACCACCTAGGAGACAGGTGGGCCTGGCCCTGTTCGGCGTTCGCGGATACTTAACACGCTTAACGAGATCTTGGTATTTAATCTGAGTCGGCTACGAGCCTATACGCACTAACCATCTACGCGGGAGTAGTTATGGGTATCCCGACGTCGTGGTATCAGCCGAAGCACTTCAGACGTCAGCGACGGAGCGGCGGGCGCCGAATTGGACTGGAACGCCACTAGGCTAGGTCTGCTTTCGGCCGCGTACGCAACGTGCAGGTGTGCTATGGGCGATGGGCCCAGACCCCTGCGCGCTTAGGTTTAGACCGGCGTGCTGGCCTCTCTGTTGAGCCTAGGTGGGGCTGCGACGTGTTGATCTTCCGAGGCCGGGCATGACCCAGGAAAGTGTGTCCGGCCAAATGGGATCGAGCGTGTTGGGTTATGTGGTGCACCCCTGCAGGGAAGTTAATCTATTCAAATAGCCGTGATCTTCGGTAACAGGACGACTTGGAGTTGTACCTTGACCTTATGACAACTAGAACCGGATACTTAATAAAACACACCCTTCCAAGTTCCACAGACAACCCGGTGATCGCTTTTCTACAGGGCGACGAGGAGAGGATCGCCGGGTAGGATTATGCTATGCGATGCTTCTTGGAGTTGCTACTTGGAGTTGCTACTTGGAGATGCTACTTGGAGGACTTCAATCTACTCTCTTCTACATGCTGCAAGACGGAGGCTGCCAGAAGCGTAGTCTTCGACAGGATTAGCTATCCCCCTTTTATTCTGGCATTCTGCAGTTCAGTCCACCGATATGGCCCTTTACACATATCCCCATGCATATGTAGTGTAGCTCCTTGCTTGCGAGTACTTTGGATGAGTACTCACGGTTTCTTTTCTCCCTTTCCCTTCTACCTGGTTGTCGCAACCAGATGCTGGAGCCCTGGAGCCAGACGCCACCATCGACGACGACTACTACCCCGGAGGTGCCTACTACTACGTGCAGCCCGCTGACGACGACCAGGTGTAGTTTAGGAGGATCCCAGGCAGGAGGCTTGCGCCTCTTTCGATCTGTATCCCAGTTTGTGCTAGCCTTCTTAAGGCAGACTTGTTTAACTTATGTCTGTACTCAGATATTGTTGCTTCCGCTGACTCGTCTATGATCGAGCACTTGTATTCGAGCCCTCGAGGCCCCTGGCTTGTATTATGATGCTTGTATGACTTATTTATGTTTTAGAGTTGTGTTGTGATATCTTCCCGTGAGTCCCTGATCTTGACCGTACACATTTGCGTGCATGATTAGTGTACGATTGAATCGGGGGCGTCACAGTACCCCTTCGTTTTGACTCCCATTTGCACTAAGACTATAAATAGGACGGCCCCACCTCCTGGTACGGGTAGCATAGGTTTAGCTCATATTTTGTGTGAGAGCCTTGCTCATCCACTTGGCTACTTCTCCTCGGAGCTCAGGACCTCTTCGGAGAAGATCCCCCAAGCGGATTCAAGACCCCTTTCTAGGGAAGACCATCGAGACCTCCGTACGGAGAAGAACTGTTCCTATGTATCCTTACCTTAGTTGATCGGGGATCTTATGTTACTCTATGTTGTCGGTGATCTAGCACTCGTGTGATTGATTCTATGTCGGTTTAGTGATTCCCCCTCTCGTTTTCCCCGTGTTTCCCCTTTGTGCTTCCGTGTGTTCGTCGTGATTCCCCGCAGGATCCCTCCAAACGTGAAAGATCATCCACCTAGGGTTCCACCCTACATCACATTACCAAGAAACGAAAGTACATGGTAATTTAATTGGCGTGCATGAGCTCTAGTAATTGGTCCAGTGTATGTAATAGTAGGGGCTGTGGGTGTAACAATGGTATTGATGTCCTCATCATCCTCCCCTTCTTGAAATGAAGTCGTCCTCGACGGAAGCTCATCTTCCTCACCCAAATAAGGCTTCAAATCTGCAATGTTAAAAGTGGGAGTAACCCCAAAATCTGCATGTAGCTCAAGTTTATATGCATTGTCATTTATTTTCTCTAACACCTTAAAAGGACCATCAGCACGTGGCATTAGCTTTGATTTGCGCAAATTAGGAAATCTATCCTTACGCAAATGTAACCAAACAAGATCTCCATGTGCAAACACAACATATTTTCTACCCTTATCTCCAACAAGTTTATATTTAGCATTCATACGCTCAATGTTTTCCTTAGTTAACTCATGCATTTTTAAAATCAATTCAGCACGTTCTTTAGCATCAAAATTAACCTTCTCCGAAGATGGAAAAGGCAACAAATCAATAGGTGCACGAGGTAGGAAACCATACACAATTTCAAAAGGGCGCATCTTAGTAGTAGAATGCAATGAACGATTATAAGCAAATTCAATATGAGGCAAGCATTCTTCCCACATTTTCTTATTATTCTTCAAAACAGCCCTAAGCATAGTAGACAATGTTCTATTGACTACTTCAGTTTGTCCATCAGTTTGGGGTGACAAGTGGTACTAAAAAGCAGTTTAGTCCCCAACTTAGCTCATAAACATCTCCAAAAGTGGCTAAGGAATTTAGTATCACGATCTGAAACAATAATATTTGGCACACCATGCAAGCGAATAATTTCCCGAAAGAACAAATCAGCAACATTAACAGCATCATCGCTTTTATGACATGGTATAAAGTGTGCCATTTTTGAAAATCTATCCACGACAACAAATATGCTATCCCTCCCCTTCTTTATTCGAGGTAAACCTAAAACAAAGTCCATAGATATATCCTCCCAAGGAACACTGGGTACAGGCAAAGGCATATATAAACCATGCGGATTGAGTCGTGGCTTAGCTTTTTGACATGTAGTGCAGCGAGCAACAAAACGCTCAACATCCCGTTCATCTTTGGCCAAAAGAAATGTGTAGCAAGTACGCCCTCCGTCTTCTTCACGCCAAAGTGTCCCATTAATCCTCCTCCATGCGCCTCCTGCAACAACAAAAGACGAACAGAGCTAGCAGGAATGCATAGCTTATTAGCACGGAACACAAAGCCATCATTAATAACGAACTTGTTCCATGTTCTTCCTTCTTTACAATTCTGCATTACATCTTTAAAATCAGCATCATGCACATATTGATCTTTGATGGTCTCCAAACCAAATATTTTGAAGTCAAGTTGTAAAAGCATAGTATAGCGACGAGACAATGCATCAGCAATAACATTTTCTTTTCCCTTCTTGTGTTTAATGACATAAGGGAAAGTCCCAATGAATTCCACCCATTTAGCATGTCTACGATTCAGTTTAGCTTGACTTATAATATGTTTCAAAGATTCATGATCAGAATGTATAACAAACTCTTTGGGCCACAAATAATGTTGCCATGTCTCTAAAGTCCGAACAAGAGCATATAATTCTTTATCATAAGTAGAATAGTTCAGACTAGGCCCACTCAATTTTTCAAAAAAGTATGCAACAGGTTTGACATCTAGTAATAACATACCTCCTAATCCAATTCCACTAGCATCACATTTAAGCTCAAAAGTCTTATTAAAATCAGGAAGTTGGAGTAACAGAGCATGTGTCAACTTATCTTTCAATACCGTGAAGGCTTCTTCCTGTGCGGTACCCCAAACAAAAGGCACATCCTTCTTTGTAAGCTCGTTGAGAGGTGCAGCAATGGTGCTGAAATCTCTCACAAAACGCCTATAGAAACCAGCGAGGCCAAGAAAACTCCTCACTTGTGTGACCGTTTTGGGCTGCGACCAACTCTCAATAGCTTCAATCTTGGCTTTATCAACTTCAATTCCCTGTGGAGTAACAACATAGCCAAGAAAAGATACTCGGTCGGTGCAAAAGGTGCACTTCCCAAGGTTACCAAACAAACGTGCATCACGTAGAGCAATAAAAATAGCACGTAAATGTTCCAAATGTTCTTGGTGGAGTCAGGGTGTCCCGATCTTTCGATGAGATGATAACTATCGATTTGGTGGAGACGACTTTGACGATCCGACTACAAACGTGCACGACGTTGCGCCTTAGCAATCCCTAAACCAACTCCGAGAGGTTATTGACCACGCCGGAGCACAATCAACCTGACCACGAAGGTCTATTCCTGCAAGCAATCGAAGAACAAGCAAGAATATGATAAAAGCAATCTGAATATTGCGAGTATATATGAAGTATTGATAAAGGTGGGGATCCGTAAGCGGTCTTGGTCTGGTCGTTGGACACAAACGAAGTACACGAAGTTGCAATGGCTAACTTTTAACTAAACAAATTCCAAGGGAAAAGCTACTAGATGGATCTACTTATATAGGAGCAAGGGGTGGCGGCCTAGGAGGTGGGAGGACGTCCCAAGGCAGCCTAAAACTAACCCTAGGTCGTACAAGGCCAATGGGCCCAAGTGGAGGTGATGCAACACCTTTGGACTTGTTGTTTGACTCGGATTCTGCTGCAACTTCTGATTGTTTCATTGATATCTCAATGCTCCGGACGAATTTGAAGGTGAATCCAATTGGGCTGCAAAGAGCACGAAATCTAGAATCCAACAAAAAATGAATCACCCAATTCGGAGTCCGTATGAAAAAGTTGTTGGCGTTTTGAGTCAGGTATGTCTGTGCAGTCCGAATCTGAATCCAGAACGTGAGAGACTTGGACTCTATCTTCTCTTGGCTCAAAAGTGACGTGAGAGAACTTTTTCAACAGCACTTAAACATCTCTTTCTCCCTTATCTTCATATGTGAATTGTACAAATATCACATACAGCTGTAATTAGACAAAACACAAAAGTGTGTGAAGTATTTTTGTTCTGGATAACATAAATAGATTATTGAATAGTTTGCACTAGAAATCACCTGACAAATATGCATGTATACAATATTTTTGGTCGTATCCAAGGTAGTCATGTCCTCATCATCCTCCCCTTTTTGAAAATAAAGCCCTCCTCGGCGTTGCTTAATATGAAATGTGGCTAAGAAAAGAGACAAGGTATACATGTTGTATATGTATATGTCATCTATTTTTACTTTCCTTGATTTTTGCACATATGACACATGTATACATGAGTAACTTTCATATATCATAAATATAAAGGCAAAATATTATCATAAGTAGAAGGCATGAAAATATTGCAACTCAGTTTGCACATATAAGTGAAGCTCCTATTCCTATCAAATGATTGACAATATTCATTATTAAACCATCCCAATATTGGTGAATAAACCTTACTTGCATCAACTTTACATGCTACAACATTCTTAAATAAGCAAACATGCAGTAAGTCATTGGACACAGAATCATCACCAAGATTAGAGGTCATATCAAAATGATTAAACATTGGTTCTTTTGCATCAATAGTTAATTCAATGGGTGCACTCAAAATTGTTGGTATTTCAGTTGTTTGATCACATGATGCATTCATGATAGTAACATGATTCTCTAAAATAGGTGGCGTGCTCAAATCAACAGGTAACTCAACACATGATGTATTTAAGTTAATTAGGGATGCATCATTCTCATGTGAAGTTATATCATCAATACCTTTACTGTTACCTTGTCGCAAAGACGTAGCTGATGTCGGTATGGACAATGACAATGTACCATACACTTGAGATGATGTCGCACTCACAATCTGAGGTGTGGCTGCTCTAGTAGGTGCAACGGTGGAGGAATCAACCGATGGTAGTGAGCATGAATTGGAATAGTAGTTGTTGTAGTCACCCAATGCATCCTCCTGTAACTGTCTCTCAAAGGTACAAGCACGAACATACATACTAGTAATGCAACGAGGAATATACATAAATCTTGCCTGAATATCATGGTTCAAACCACCAAAAAATCTATTCATTGTATCATCCTCAGATTCTTCCATGTCACAATGATGCATATAAGATTTGAACTCTTGGTAGTAAGCATGAACAGTGTTATTGCCTTGTTTAAATTGTTCAAATTTGCGAAGCAATTCATGACGATAGTAAGGAGGGAAAAATTGTTGTCTCATTACATGTTTCAAATCTTTCCAAGTTGTGGGTTGGTTATCAATATTTTTCTTACAATGCACACTCCAGCAAACAGAAGCAAAGCCAGTAAATGCTCTAGTGGCAGCTCGTACTCTCTCAACTTCAGAAAAGTCATGGTTACTAAAACCTTGTTCTACTTCAAACTCCCAAGCTAGATAAATAGCAGGATTAAATCTACCCTCAAATGACGGTAAAGAGATAAGCTGACCATGTGCTTGTGTGTGTTGTCCCAACTCTCGTGATGGTGAAGATGTGTCCGTCGTCCAAGAACTTCTATCTCCGGAACCTGTCATGATTAGTAGAAACAGGAAACAAAATTCGAGAATAATGTTCCTATGAACTACTAGGATGTGGTTGTAAAGTGCTCACAGTAAGGCAAATATCAATATCTTACAAGTTCTTACCATGCGGTAGGTGGTGACAGGCAACCAGCGATGTCAAATAACTCCAAAGATTGTGTAAATCGATTGCTAGGGGAACGTATGTATACACGGTGTAGAAATATGTGGAGCTGGGTTGGCTATATATGGTAGCAAAAGATTAGCAATAATCAATTCAAAGATGCAATGTTGAATAAACGCTCAATGACGGTACTGTGCTGGTCCTAGGCTAGACCGTACTAGAGACGCGAGCCTAGAACACTAAGGAGGTCACGGCATAGCACAACTAGCATCAATCAAGGATAAGTAGCTCTGGACAGCAAGATATAAGTGAAGATCACAACGGCAGTAAAGATAATGATGAATAATAACTGCCAAGCAGGATATATAACAACTCTCTCTCCAAATTTCCTCTTGAAAAGTTTGCTACTAACTCAAGCTTTCCAATGCAAAAAGAATCACTCAATTCCGAGGTGATATGAGGAGTCAAAAAATTCTAAAACTGGCTTGAAAAACTGGAATAAGTTGTGTTCGCGAACTTCGGAGGGCAAAAAGACCTATTTAGAAGCCGATTTTGAGGTGCCAAATATTAAACTAGCTTCCGCAACTATTTAGATGCGTCTCGTCTCTAGTTTTAATTTGAGTACTCGCGGAGCCAAAACGGACGTCGTATGAGGAAGTTATGTCTTTTTTACTGAATAGTGCACAAAACAGATTCGAGTCCGAATTCAACTACGAGATTGAGTCTAGATAGATCCGAATTTTGTTTTTTTTCTCTTTTTTTTTCCTCACACTTTTTTTTCTCTTTCTTTCTCTCTTTTTTTCTTTTTCTTTCTTTCCCTTTTTCTCTCTTTTTTTCTCTATCTTTCCAAGACAAACTAGATAAGATGCAGATTGGATCAGGTGAAGATGTGAATGACCTCAACTAGGATTATGACAATGGACAGTGCGTAGCACGTGGTGGAAATTGATGGATGAGATGATGGACAGCGGAAGGGATAATGATGCAGCGGCGACGTGACTAATGTGAACAGAACTCGAAACTCTAAAGGAACTAGACACTAAGACCAGCAACTCGACACGACGATGTAACCGATAATTCAATAATGCAAATAATGAAACGAAAATTGCAAAGGCTCAGACTGGCTAGGACAAAGGATGAATAGATCTAACTCTTTTTTTGTGGTTTTTTTCTTGGACAATAGGTAAGAAAATCAATCTAATCTAGGGATGACTGGAAATTCTCACCGAGCAACCTGAAAACTGATACCACTTGGTAGAGGCGAGGGTCCCGATCTTTCGATGAGATGATAACTATCGATTTGGTGGAGACAACTTTGACGATCCGACTACAAACGTGCACGACGTTGCGCCTTAGCAATCGCTAAACCAACTCCGAGAGGTTATTGACCACGCCAGGGCACAATCAACCTGACCACGAAGGTCTATTCCTGCAAGCAATCGAAGAACAAGCAAGAATATGATAAAAGCAATCTGAATATTGCGAGTATATATGAAGTATTGATAAAGGTGGGGATCCGTAAGCGGTCTTGGTCTGGTCATTGGACACAAACGAAGTACACGAAGTTGCAATGGCTAACTTTTAACTAAACAAATTCCAAGGGAAAAGCTACTAGATGGATCTACTTATATAGAAGCAAGGGGTGGCGCCCTAGGAGGTGGGAGGACGTCCCAAGGCAGCCTAAAACTAACCCTAGGTCGTACAAGGCCAATGGGCCCAAGTGGAGGTGATGCAACACCTTTGGACTTGTTGTTTGACTCGGATTCTGCTGCAACGTCTGATTGTTTCGTCGATATCTCAATGCTCCGGACGAATTTGAAGGTGAATCCAATTGGGCTGCAAAGAGCACGAAATCTAGAATCCAACAAAAAAAGAATCACCCAATTCGGAGTCCGTATGAAAAAGTTGTTGGCGTTTTGAGTCAGGTATGTCTGTGCAGTCCGAATCTGAATCCAGAACGTGAGAGACTTGGACTCTATCTTCTCTTGGCTCAAAAGTGACGTGGGAGAACTTTTTGAACAGCACTTAAACATCTCTTTCTCCCTTATCTTCATATGTGAATTGTACAAATATCACATACAGCTGTAATTAGACAAAACACAAAAGTGTGTGAAGTATTTTTGTTCTGGATAACATAAATAGATTATTGAATAGTTTGAACTAGAAATCACCTAACAAATATGCATATATACAATATTTTTGGTCGTATCCAAGGTAGTCATGTCCTCATCAGTTCTTCCAAAGATTTGCTATAAATCAGTATATCATCAAAATAGACTACCACAAATCGTCCAATGAAAACACATAAAACTTCGTTCATTAGTGTCATGAAAGTACTAGGCGCATTAGTTAACCCAAAAGGCATGACTAACCACTCATATGAACCAAACTTAGTTTTAAATGATGTTTTCCATTCATCTCCCAATTTCATACGAATTTGATGGTATCCACTACGCAAATCAACTTTCGAGAATATTGTAGAGCCACTCAATTCATCAAGCATATCATCTAGCCTAGGAATACGATGACGATAATGAATAGTAATATTATTAATGCCTCGACAATCAACACACATACGTGATGTACCATCCTTTTTCGGCACTAGAATAATAGGAACAGCATAAGGACTAAGGGATTCGCGTATATAACCTTTGTCGAGAAGCTCTTGTACTTGACGCATAATCTCCTTCGTCTCCTCTGGATTGGTACGGTATGGCGCACGGTTTGGCAGTGAAGCACCGGGAATTAAGTCAATCTGATGCTCAATCCCTCGAATAGGAGGTAATCCCGGTGGCACGTCTTGTGGAAAGACGTCAGCGAACTCCTGCAAAATTTTAGTGACAACAGGAGGCAAAGAGGAAGGCACGTCCTCGAATGAAAATAATGCCTCTTTGCACACAAAAGCATAGCAAACAGATTTGCTGAAATCTAGCTCATCAATATCCGATTTGGTGGCAAATAAACATGCACTTTTCAATTTAATTTCAGAAGCAACACTAGATGGTTTATTATTAGGCTTCATTTGTTGCTCAAATTCTTTTGCCACAATCTGATTTTCACTCTTATTCTTCTCCTGTTTTGCTTTATTAGCTCTACTAATATCATCTTTCAAAATAGAATCAGGAGTCATAGGAAGCAAAGTAATATTTTTATCCTTATGAACAAGAGTATACTGATTGTTTCTACCATGCTGTACAGAATTTTTATCAAATTGCCATGGTCTACCAAGTAATAAGGAACATGCTTGCATAGGTACCACATCACAATCAACATAATCAGCATATGTAGATGATGAGGACATCAATACAATTGTTACACCCACAACCCCTGCTGCTATACATACTGGACCAATTACTAGAGCTCGTGCACGCCAACTAAATTATCAGGTACTTTCGTTTCTTGGTAATGATTCTAATGTTCATGAGAATATGATGCTGCCTAAATTGGATACATTTGTTTTGCTTACAAATGAAGGGCCTAGCTTGGAGAAGGATGAACATTGGAGCAAGAACAAGCATGGAGATGATGGCATGCGCAAGGGGAACAAGAACAGAGTTACAAGTGATGATTTCAGGACTTTGAAGCCACCATAATGTGTGCATGAAGCCTTGGACGAAATATACAAGATGCCACTTCATAAATTTCGTCCCGAGGCTATTTTAGGTGTTGCGTCACCTTATTATTGGGCTAGGCCCATGTAATTTCGAAATACATAAGTATAGGCTATTTTTAGAGTCCGTATGTGTGGGGAAACAAGAGATAGGGTTGATTTCGGACCCCTCCACCAAGGGACACGAAATTCCCCCCCTCTTCCTCCATATATACAGCCCTTAGGGCATCGTTTAGACTTTGGGTTTTGTTTAGATTAAAAGTTCGCCATAGCTGCAACTTCGCGTACTTCGTTTGTGTTCAACGACCAGACAAAGGCGTCACAGAACCCCACCTTGATCAATAAAGCTTTCATCTTATATTCGCAATATCCAGATTGCAATCTCAGTTTCTTGCTTGTTCTTCGTTTGCTCGCAGGAAACAGACCCTCGTGGTCAGGTTGATCGTGCTCCGGCGTGGTCTATAACCTCTCGGAGTTGGTTTAGCGATTGCTAAGGCGCGACGTCCTCGCACGTTCGTAGTCGGATCGTCAAAGTCGACTTCCACCAAAGCGATATCCTTCATCTCATCGAAAGACGGGACACCTTAGCCTCTATCAAGTGGTATCAGATTTCCAGGTTGCTCGGTGAGATTTTACAGTTTTTCGTAGTTTAGATCGAGTCTGTTCTTCATACCTACAGTCCATGAAAAAGCCACAAAAAAAATTAGGGTTAGTTCATCATATCCGAACCAATCTGAGCCTTTGTGATAGAGGCGAGGGTGTCCCGATCTTTCGATGAGATGATAACTATCGATTTGGTGGAAACGACTTTGACAATCCGACTACAAACGTGCACGACGTTGCGCCTTAGCAATCGCTAAACCAATCTCCTGAGGTTACTGACGATGCCGGAAGCACGGTCAGCCTGACCACGAAGGTCTATTCCTGCAAGCAATCAAAGAACGAGCAAGAATATGATAAAGCAATCTGAATATTGCAAATATATATGAGGTATTGATAATGGTGGGGATCCGTAAGCGGTCTTGGTCTGGTCGTTGGACACAAACGAAGTACACGAAGTTGCAATGGCTAACTTTTAACTAATAAAATCCCAAGGAAAAGCTAATAGATGGATCTACTTATATAGGAGCAAGGGGTGGCGGCCAAGGAGGTGGGAGGACGTCCCAAGGCAGCCTAAAACTAAATCTAGGTCGTACAAGGCCAATGGGCCCAAGTGGAGGTGATGTAACACCTTTGGACTTGTAGTTTGACTCGGATTCTGCTGCAGCATCAGATTGTTTCGTCCACAACTCAACGCTCCGGCCGAATTTGAAGGTGATTCCAATTGGGTTGGAAAGTGCACGAAATTTAGTTTCCAAAAAAAAAGAATCACCCAATTCGGAGTCCGTATGAAAAACTTGTGTGCGTTTTGAGTCAGGTATGTCTGTGCAGTCCGAATCTGAATCCAGAACGTGAGAGACTTGGACTCTATCTTCTCTTGGGCCAAAAGTGACGTGAGAGAACTTTTTGGACAGCAAATAAACATCTCTTTCTTCCTTATCTTCATATGTGGATTGTATAAATGTCCCATACACCTGCAATTAGACAAAACACAAAAGTGTGTGAAGTATTTTTCTTCTGGATAACACAAATAGATTATTGAATAGTTTGCACTAGAAATCACCTGACAAATATGCATATATGCAATATTTTTGGTCATATCCAAGGTAGTCATGTCCTCATCATCCTCCCCTTCTTGAAAATAAAGCCGTCCTCGGTGTTGCTTAATCTGAAATGTGGCTAACAAAAGAGACAAGGTGTACATGGTGTATATGTATATGTCATCAATTTTTACTTCCCTTGATTTTTGCATATATGACACATGAATAGATGAGTAACTTGCATAGTTCATAAAATCTAAAGCCAAAAAATTAGCACAAGAAGTAGAAGGCATGAAAATATTGCAACTCAGTTTGCACATATAAGTGAAGCTCTTATTCATTTCAAAAGATTGACAATGTTCATCATTAAACCATCCCAACATTGGTGAATAAATCTTACTTGCATCAAATTTACATGCTACAACATTCTTAAATAAGCAAACATGCAATAAGTCATTCAACACAGAATCATCACCAAGATTAGAGGTCATATCAAAATGATTAAACATTGGTTCTTTTGCATCAATAGTTAATTCAATGGGTGCACTCAAAATTGTTGGTATTTCAGTTGTTTGATCACATGGCAAAGTCAAATTATCAACGTAGTCCTCTAAAATAGGTGGTGTGATCAAAGTAGTGGGTAGCTCATCAGATGGTGCATTCAAATTGACAAGGCATTCATCATTCTCATGTAGAGATGGAAGATCAGTACCTTTGTCATTACCTCTTATGATCAACTCAGATGATGTAGCCACTCTCGGGGGCGATGTGTCACATGGTGGAGATGATGTAGTCCTGACAACAACGGATGTGGTTGTCATAGTATGCCTAGTAGTTGAAGGAACAATCATATCAACTCTTGGAATGTGCATCGTGCGCTTGTTCTCCTCGTGGCCAACACGTTGTTTTATTTCCTGTTCAGCTTTGCAAGCAAGATGAAACAAATGGTCCATAGGATAACACTCTTCATGAATTAGTATCTCTTGAATATCACGGTTTAATCCTCCCCAAAATCTATCCATAAAATCATCTTCACTTTCTTCTAAAGAGGAATGCAACAAGGTAGTTTGTAAATCTTCATAATATTTTGTTACAGTTTCACTACCTTGTTTTAAGTGTTGCAACTTCTTAATCATGTCACGAGTATAATAAGCAGGGACGAAAGTATGTCGCATGGCAAGTTTCAAATCATCCCAAGTAGTAGGTATATAATCAGGGTGTAACCGACAATATTCACTCCACCAAACCAAAGCATAACCAGTCAAAGAACCAACCGCAACCTTAACCTTTTTATGTTCATTGAAATTATGGGAAGCAAATATATTTTTTATGTCGAACTCCCATTCAATATATAAAGCAGGTTTAAAACGGCCATTAAATGGTGGTATAGATACATTAACCTGATCATGTGCATTTGGATGTTTTTGCACCTCTCGTGACGGTTGTGGTATTTGCAAAGGTGGTGGCACGTCTCCCGCGATCGACAAAGCCCATGAATTGACTCTGGATCCTGTCATGATTAGTAGAACAAGAAACAAAACCCAAAAATAATGTTCCTATAACTACTAGGATGTGGTGGTAAAACGCTCACAGTAAAGCAAATATCAATGTCTTACAAGTTCTTACCATGCAGCAGGCGATGATCGGCAACCAGCGGTGTCAAGTAACTCCGAATATTGAGTAAAGCGATTTGCCAGGGGAGCGTACGTATACACGGTGTAGAAATATGTGGAGCTGGGTTGGCTATATATGGTAGCAAAAGATTAGCAATAATCAATTCAAAGATGCAATGTTGAATAAACGCTCAACGACGGTACTGTGCTGGTCCTAGGCTAGACCGGACTAGAGACGCGATCCTAGAACACTAATGAGGTCACGGTGTAGCACAACTAGCTCTGATACCACTTGGAAAAACATGATACCACTTGATAGAGGCGAGGGTGTCCCGATCTTTCGATGAGATGATAACTATCGATTTGGTGGAGACGACTTTGACAATCCGACTACAAACGTGCACGACGTTGCGCCTTAGCAATCGCTAAACCAATCTCCTGAGGTTACTGACGATGCCGGAAGCACGGTCAGCCTGACCATGAAGGTCTATTCCTGCAAGCAATCGAAAAAGGACCAAGAATATGATAAAGCAATCTGAATATTGCAAATATATATGAGGTATTGATAATGGTGGGGATCCGTAAGCGGTCTTGGTCTGGTCGTTGGACACAAACGAAGTACACGAAGTTGCAATGGCTAACTTTTAACTAAAAAAATCCCAAGGAAAAGCTAATAGATGGATCTACTTATATAGGAGCAAGGGGTGGCGGCCAAGGAGGTGGGAGGACGTCCCAAGGCAGCCTAAAACTAAATCTAGGTCGTACAAGGCCAATGGGCCCAAGTGGAGGTGATGTAACACCTTTGGACTTGTAGTTTGACTCGGATTCTACTGCAGCATCAGATTGTTTCGTCCACAACTCAACGCTCCGGACGAACTTGAAGGTGATTCCAATTGGGTTGGAAAGTGCACGAAATCTAGTTTCCAACAAAAAAAGAATCACCCAATTCGGAGTCCGTATGAAAAACTTGTGTGCGTTTTGAGTCAGGTATGTCTGTGAAGTCCGAATCTGAATCCAGAACGTGAGAGACTTGGACTCTATCTTCTCTTGGGCCAAAAGTGACGTGAGAGAACTTTTTGGACAGCAAATAAACATCTCTTTCTTCCTTATCTTCATATATGGATTGTATAAATGTCCCATACACCTGCAATTAGACAAAACACAAAAGTGTGTGAAGTATTTTTGTTCTGGATAACACAAATAGATTATTGAATAGTTTGCACTAGAAATCACCTGAAAAATATGCATATATGCAATATTTTTGGTCATATCCAAGGTAGTCATGTCCTCATCATCCTCCCCTTCTTGAAAATAAAGCCGTCCTCGGCGTTGCTTAATCTGAAATGTGGCTAACAAAAGAGACAAGGTGTACATGGTGTATATGTATATGTCATCAATTTTTACTTCCCTTGATTTTTGCATATATGACACATGAATAGATGAGTAACTTGCATAGTTCATAAAATCTAAAGCCAAAAAATTAGCACAAGAAGTAGAAGGCATGAAAATATTGCAACTCAGTTTGCACATATAAGTGAAGCTCTTATTCATTTCAAAAGATTGACAATGTTCATCATTAAACCATCCCAACATTGGTGAATAAACCTTACTTGCATCAAATTTACATGCTACAACATGCTTAAATAAGCAAACATGCAATAAGTCATTCAACACAGAATCATCACCAAGATTAGAGGTCATATCAAAATGATTAAACATTGGTTCTTTTGCATCAATAGTTAATTCAATGGGTGCACTCAAAATTGTTGGTATTTCAGTTGTTTGATCACATGGCAAAGTCAAATTATCAACGTAGTCCTCTAAAATAGGTGGTGTGATCAAAGCAGTGGGTAGCTCATCAGATGGTGCATTCAAATTGACAAGGCATTCATCATTCTCATGTAGAGATGGAAGATCAGTACCTTTGTCATTACCTCTTATGATCAACTCAGATGATGTAGCCACTCTCGGAGGCGATGTGTCACATGGTGGAGATGATGTAGTCCTGACAACAACGGATGTGGTTGTCATAGTATGCCTAGTAGTTGAAGGAACAATCATATCAACTCTTGGAATGTGCATCGTGCGCTTGTTCTCCTCGTGGCCAACACGTTGTTTTATTTCCTGTTCAGCTTTGCAAGCAAGATGAAACAAATGGTCCATAGGATAACACTCTTCATGAATTAGTATCTCTTGAATATCACGGTTTAATCCTCCCCAAAATCTATCCATAAAATCATCTTCACTTTCTTCTAAAGAGGAATGCAACAAGGTAGTTTGTAAATCTTCATAATATTTTGTTACAGTTTCACTACCTTGTTTTAAGTGTTGCAACTTCTTAATCATGTCACGAGTATAATAAGCAGGGACGAAAGTATGTCGCATGGCAAGTTTCAAATCATCCCAAGTAGTAGGTATATAATCAGGGTGTAACCGACAATATTCACTCCACCAAACCAAAGCATAACCAGTCAAAGAACCAACCGCAACCTTAACCTTTTTATGTTCATTGAAATTATGGGAAGCAAATATATTTTTTATGTCAAACTCCCATTCAATATATAAAGCAGGTTTAAAACGGCCATTAAATGGTGGTATAGATACATTAACCTGATCATGTGCATTTGGATGTTTGTGCACCTCTCGTGACGGTTGTGGTATTTGCAAAGGTGGTGGCACGTCTCCCGCGATCGACAAAGCCCATGAATTGACTCTGGATCCTGTCATGATTAGTAGAACAAGAAACAAAACCCAAAAATAATGTTCCTATAACTACTAGGATGTGGTGGTAAAACGCTCACAGTAAAGCAAATATCAATGTCTTACAAGTTCTTACCATGCAGCAGGCGGTGATCGGCAACCAGCGGTGTCAAGTAACTCCGAATTTGAGTAAAGCGATTTGCCAGGGGAGCGTACGTATACACGGTGTAGAAATATGTGGAGCTGGGTTGGCTATATATGGTAGCAAAAGATTAGCAATAATCAATTCAAAGATGCAATGTTGAATAAACGCTCAACGACGGTACTGTGCTAGTCCTAGGCTAGACCGGACTAGAGACGCGATCCTAGAACACTAATGAGGTCACGGCGTAGCACAACTAGCTCTGATACCACTTGGAAAAACATGATACCACTTGATAGAGGCGAGGGTGTCCCGATCTTTCGATGAGATGATAACTATCGATTTGGTGGAGACGACTTTGACAATCCGACTACAAACGTGCACGACATTGCGCCTTAGAAATCGCTAAACCAATCTCCTGAGGTTACTGACGATGCCGGAAGCACGGTCAGCCTGACCACGAAGGTCTATTCCTGCAAGCAATCGAAGAACGAGCAAGAATATGATAAAGCAATCTGAATATTGCAAATATATATGAGGTATTGATAATGGTGGGGATCCGTAAGCGGTCTTGGTCTGGTCGTTGGACACAAACGAAGTACACGAAGTTGCAATGGCTAACTTTTAACTAAAAAATTCCAAGGAAAAGCTAATAGATGGATCTACTTATATAGGAGCAAGGGGTGGCGGCCAAGGAGGTGGGAGGACGTCCCAAGGCAGCCTAAAACTAAATCTAGGTCGTACAAGGCCAATGGGCCCAAGTGGAGGTGATGTAACACCTTTGGACTTGTAGTTTGACTCGGATTCTGCTGCAGCATCAGATTGTTTTGTCCACAACTCAACGCTCCGGACGAATTTAAAGGTGATTCCAATTGGGTTGGAAAGTGCACGAAATCTAGTTTCCAACAAAAAAAGAATCACCCAATTCGGAGTCCGTATGAAAAACTTGTGTGCGTTTTGAGTCAGGTGTGTCTGTGCAGTCCAAATCTGAATCCAGAACGTGAGAGACTTGGACTCTATCTTCTCTTGGGCCAAAAGTGACGTGAGAGAACTTTTTGGACAGCAAATAAACATCTCTTTCTTCCTTATCTTCATATGTGGATTGTATAAATGTCCCATACACCTGCAATTAGACAAAACACAAAAGTGTGTGAAGTATTTTTGTTCTGGATAACACAAATAGATTATTGAATAGTTTGCACTAGAAATCACCTGACAAATATGCATATATGCAATATTTTTGGTCATATCCAAGGTAGTCATGTCCTCATCACTTTGCATAATCTTTTTAGGGTTTGCTTTGTTGAATTTGCGGTTGCATCGTCGGTCTAGTTACTGGTCTTAGAGTCTAGTCTTTTAGAGTTTCGAGTTCTGGTCATAAGTTGTCACGCCGCCGCCGCACCATCATCATCGCCCTTGCCATCTACCACCACCGCTCCGAATCCGTATCCATATACCACCACCAATCCGTGCCCATATACCACCACCGATCCATATCCATATACTACCACCGCTACCACCACCGCTGCCATATACCACCACCATATATCCACCACCAATCTGAGTTCCTTGCTTATTAGGTTTGTTTTCGGGATCCATCTAGATTCCGATTCGTGTTTCCTTGCCGGAGTAGGATTCGTGTTTCCTTGTCGGGTAGCCACGCTCCGTTTAGGCCCAAAATTTTTCGAAAACGCATTTTTCGAAAAAAATTCTGGCTATCCTATTTTTAGGTGTTTCCGAGTGTTTTGAGACAGGTGCCATTATAGGAAGTTTTTTTTGACCCGTTTCCAGTTTTTGGGTCCGGGCAGTCGAAAAAAAAAATTGGTCGAAAAATTTCGTGCCCATCCTGTCAGTTTGAGCTAGGAAGAGTTTTGAGACACTCGCCATTATAGTGATTTTTCGCAAAAAAAAACAGCGCAAAAAAAACAAGAGCGCAAAAAAAAAGAGCGAAAAAAAAATTCAGAGTGTGCTTTTCCCTTGTTTACGTGCCGCGCCGTGATTTTGTTGGTGTTCTAGGCTCGCGTCTCTAGCACAGTCTAGCCTAGGACCAGCACAGTACCGTCGTTGAGCGTTTATTCAACTTTGCATCTCTGAATTGATTATTGCTGACCCTTTTTGCTACCATATTATAAGCCTTCCCAGCTCTACATACATCTACGTCGTGCGTTTGACTCTCCCTGGTAATCGCTCTATCCAAGCTTTGAGAGTTTTTGACTACAACGGTTGCCGATCACCGCCTGTTGCTGGGTAAGAACTAGTAAGAATTTGAGTTTTGCTTGACGGATTTGTGACACCCACCACCACCACTTGTTCGTAGTCTGTAGGATCATATTCTTGTGTGTTTCTATTGCTGCTAACCATGCCAGGATCACAAGCCGAAGAGACTGATTGGGAGAACATGACGAATAAGGATTTGCATGATAAATTTCAGCAAATGATGAGTGGACAGGTGCAAGATGTGCTAAACAGATTTGAAGAGGCCATGGAGAAGATAGATGGCATGGAGAAGACGTTCGAAACAAAGCTCGATAACAAGTATAATGAATTGCTCGCGCGTCTTCCACCACCACCATCCGCTGCACCTAACGCACCTCTCCAACAACAACAACAACGACTACCTCCACGTCGCGAAACAGATCTCCGCCGAGCGAGCCGTGTTCCTCTTCCGTTTGGCCAAACTGTTGGTGCTGCTGTTGATACTTCTGTGGCTCCTACTGCTGATGCGGAGGAGGATGATTATGTGGGAGATTATGAGGATGAGGTTGATCAAAATCAGAACTACGTGCACCCACCAGCACCACCACCAGCAGGTCGACCTCAGGTATATATTCGTAATGGTAGGCCTGCACCACCACCTCAGGTACGAGATGATGTGCATATTCCTAAACTGAAATTGAATATTCCACCATTTGAGGGTAGATATGTTCCTGATATATATCTTACTTGGGAGTTAGAAACTGAACAACGTTTTACATGTTTACAATATCCCGAGGAGAGACGGGTTGCTGCTGCTGTTTGTGCTTTCACTAGTTTTGCATGTGTATGGTGGTCTGAACATTGTAGATTATATCCTATTCCAACTACTTGGGCTGCTTTGAAAACTGCTATGCGTACGCGTTGGGTTCCACCATATTATCAACGTGATTTGCTTCAAAAATTGCAGCGTTTAAGACAAGGGAAAAATTCTGTAGAAGAATATTATCAGGAATTACAAACTGGCATGATTAGATGTGGTATTGTTGAGGAGAATGAAGCTATGCTTGCACGTTTTGTGGGTGGATTAAATAGAGAGATTCAGACCATTCTAGACTATAAGGAGTATACTAATATCACTCATTTATTCCATCTTGCTTGTAAAGCTGAACGTGAAGTGCAGGATCGACAAGCATTGGCGCGATCTAACTTTTCTGCAGG
Source organism: Triticum dicoccoides (assembly GCF_002162155.2). Classification (NCBI taxonomy): domain Eukaryota; kingdom Viridiplantae; phylum Streptophyta; class Magnoliopsida; order Poales; family Poaceae; genus Triticum; species Triticum dicoccoides. Next base: position 279,698,626 of record NC_041387.1, on the reverse strand, counting down.
CCGACCTTCATCATGGACACCGCGTGCATCTTCTACTTCAACTGCACCAGCACCTCAATCAGGTGCCTCCTCCAGTCGTGATACAAGAAAACAGGCACAACCACCATTATCTGCCAAGAGCGCACCTGCTGGGCCTGCACAGAGTTCTTCTTCTTCCATGGCATCAACAGGGCACACAAGTGATATTATTTGTCGTCATTGTAAGGGAGGAGGTCATTATGCGAGAGAATGAAAATCTCCGCGTGTGATGATTGCTACCGCAGATGGTGGATATGAGTCCGCTAGTGACTATGATGAGGAGACTTTGGCTCTTATTACACGTGAAGAACATGGTGGCGATGATTCTGATCATGAGACGCAATACATGGCTCCTGAAGACGCTGACAGGTATGAATGTTTAGTTGCTCAACGTGTTTTGAGTGTGCAGGTCACACAAGCTGAGCAAAATCAGAGGCACAATTTGTTCCATACCAAGGGAGTTGTGAAGGAACGTTCTGTGCGCGTCATAATAGACGGAGGGAGCTGCAACAACTTGGCTAGCATGGAGATGGTGGAGAAGCTTTCTCTCACCATAAGACCACATCCACATCCTTACTACATCCAATGGTTCAACAACAGCGGCAAGGTTAAGGTAACACGTATTGTTCGTGTGCATTTTAGTATCTCTACATATGCTGATTATGTTGATTGTGATGTGGTACCTATGCAAGCATGTTCCTTATTACTTGGTAGACCATGGCAATTTGACAAATCACCATGGTAGAAACAATCACTATACTCTTGTTCATAAGGATAAAAATATTACTTTGCTTCCTATGACTCCTGATTCCATTTTGAAAGATGATATTAATAGAGCTAATAAAGCAAAACAGGAGAAGAATAAGAGTGAAAATCAGATTGTGGCAAAAGAATTTGAGCAACAAATGAAGCCTAATAATAAACCATCTAGTGTTGCTTCTGAAATTAAATTGAAAAGTGCATGTTTATTTGCCACCAAATCTGATATTGATGAGCTAGATTTCAGCAAATCTGTTTGCTATGCTTTTGTGTGCAAAGAGGCATTATTTTCATTCGGGGACATGCCTTCCTCTTTGCCTCCTGCTGTCACTAACATTTTGCAGGAGTTCGCTGACGTCTTTCCACAAGACGTGCCACCGGGATTACCGCCTATTCGAGGGATTGAGCATCAGATTGACTTAATTCCCGGTGCTTCACTGCCAAATCGTGCACCATACCGTACCAATCCAGAGGAGACGAAGGAGATTATGCGTCAAGTACAAGAGCTTCTCGACAAAGGTTATATACGCGAATCCCTTAGTCCTTGTGCTGTTCCTATTATTCTAGTGCCGAAAAAGGATGGTACATCACGTATGTGTGTTGATTGTAGAGGCATTAATAATATTACTATTCGTTATCGTCATCCTATTCCTAGTCTCGATGATATGCTTGATGAATTGAGTGGCTCTACAATATTCTCCAAAGTTGATTTGCGTAGTGGATACCATCAAATTCGTATGAAATTGGGAGATGAATGGAAAACAGCATTTAAAACTAAGTTTGGATTATATGAGTGGTTAGTCATGCCTTTTGGGTTAACTAATGTATCTAGTACTTTCATGAGATTAATGAACGAAGTTTTACGTGCTTTCATTGGACGATTTGTGGTAGTTTACTTTGATGACATATTGATTTATAGCAGATCTTTGGAAGAACATTTGGAACATTTACGTGCTGTTTTTATTGCTCTACGTGATGCACGTTTGTTTGGTAACCTTGGGAAGTGCACCTTTTGCACCGACCGAGTATCTTTTCTTGGCTATGTTGTTACTCCAAAGGGAATTGAAGTTGATAAAGCCAAGATTGAAGCTATTGAGAGTTGGCCGCAGCCCAAAACGGTCACATAAGTGAGGAGTTTTCTTGGCCTCACTAGATTCTATAGGCGTTTTGTGAGAGATTTCAGCACCATTGCTGCACCTCTCAATGAGCTTACAAAGAAAGATGTGCCTTTTCTTTGGGGTACCACACAGGAAGAAGCCTTCTCGGTATTGAAAGATAAGTTGACACATGCTCCTTTACTCCAACTTCCTGATTTTAATAAGACTTTTGAGCTTGAATGTGATGCTAGTGGAATTGGATTAGGCGGTGTGTTATTACAAGATGGCAAACCTATTGCATACTTTTCTGAAAAATTGAGTGGGCCTAGTCTGAATTATTCTACTTATGATAAAGAATTATATGCTCTTGTTCGAACTTTAGAAACATGGCAACATTATTTATGGCCCAAAGAATTTGTTATACATTCTGATCATGATCTTTGAAACATATTAAAAGTCAAGCTAAACTAAATCGTAGACATGCTAAACGGGTTGAATTCATTGAGACTTTTCCTTATGTCATTAAACACAAGAAGGGAAAAGAAAATGTTATTGCTGATGCATTGTCTCGCCGCTATACTATGCTTTCACAACTTGACCTCAAAATATTTGGTTGGGAGACCATCAAAGATCAATATGTGCATGATGCTGATTTTAAAGATGTAATGCAGAATTGTAAAGAAGGAAGAATGTGGAACAAGTTCGTCGTTAACGATGGATTTGTGTTTCGTGCTAACAAGCTATGCATTCCAGCTAGCTCCGTTCGTCTTTTGTTGTTGCAGGAGGCGCATGGAGGAGGATTAATGGGACACTTTGGCATGAAGAAGACGGAGGACGTACTTGCTACACATTTCTTTGGGCCAAAGATGAGACGGGATGTTGAGCGTTTTACTGCTCGCTGCACTACATGTCAAAAAGCTAAGTCACGACTCAATCCTCATGGTTTATATATGCCTTTGCCTGTACCTAGTGTTCCTTGGGAGGATATATCTATGGACTTTGTTTTAGGTTTACCTCGAACAAAGAAGGGGAGGGATAGCATATTTGTTGTCGTGGATAGATTCTCGAAAATGGCACACTTTATACCATGTCATAAAAGCGATGATGCTGTTAATGTGGCTGATTTGTTCTTTCGTGAAATTATTCGCTTGCATGGTGTGCCAAATACTATTGTTTCAGATCGTGATACTAAATTTCTTAGCCACTTTTGGAGATGTTTATGGGCTAAGTTGGGGACTAAACTGCTTTTTAGTACTACTTGTCACCCCCAAACTGATGGACAAACTGAAGTAGTCAATAGGACGTTGTCTACTATGCTTAGGGCTGTTTTGAAGAATAATAAGAAAATGTGGGAGGAATGCTTGCCTCATATTGAATTTGCTTATAATCGTTCATTGCATTCTACTACTAAGATGTGCCCTTTTGAAGTTGTGTATGGTTTCCTACCTCGTGCACCTATTGATTTGTTGCCTCTTCCATCTTCGGAGAAGGTTAATTTTGATGCTAAACAACGTGCTGAATTGATTTTAAAAATGCATGAGTTAACTAAGGAAAACATTGAGCGTATGAATGCTAAATATAAACTTGCTGGAGATAAGGGTAGAAAACATGTTGTGTTTGCACCTGGAGATCTTGTTTGGTTACATTTGCGTAAGGATAGATTTCCTGATTTGTGCAAATCAAAGTTAATGCCACGTGCTGATGGTCCCTTTAAGGTGTTAGACAAAATAAATGATAATGCATATAAACTTGAGTTGCCTGCAGATTTTGGGGTTAGTCCCACTTTTAACATTGAAGATTTGAAGCCTTATTTGGGTGAGGAAGATGAACTTCCGTCGAGGACGACTTCATTTCAAGAAGGGGAGGATGATGAGGACATCAATAAAATTGTTACACCCATAGCCCATGCTGCTATACATACTGGACCAATTACTAGAGCTCGTGCACGCCAACTAAATTACCAGGTACTTTCGTTTCTTGGTAATGATTCTAATGTTCATGAGAATATGATGCTGCCTAAATTGGATACATTTGTTTTGCTTACAAATGAAGGGCCTAGCTTGGAGAAGGATGAACATTGGAGCAAGAACAAGCATGGAGATGATGGCATGCGCAAGGGGAACAAGAACGGAGTTACAAGTGATGATTTCAGGACTTTGAAGCCACCATAATGGGTGCATGAAGCCTTGGACGAAATATACAAGATGCCACTTCATAAATTTCGTCCCGAGGCTATTTTAGGTGCTGCGTCACCCTATTATTGGGCCAGGCCCATGTAATTTCGAAATACATAAGTATAGGCTATTTTTAGAGTACGTATGTGTGGGGAAACAAGAGATAGGGTTGATTTCGGACCCCTCCACCAGGGGCCACGAAATTCCCCCCCCCCCCTCTTCCTCCATATATACAGCCCTTAGGGCATCGTTTAGACTTGGGGTTTTGTTTAGATTAAAAGTTCGCCATAGCTGCAACTTCGCGTACTTCGTTTGTGTTCAACGACCAGACAAAGGCGTCACAGAACCCCACCTTGATCAATAAAGCTTTCATCTTATATTCGCAATCGCCAGATTGCAATCTCAGTTTCTTGCTTGTTCTTCGTTTGCTCGCAGGAAACAGACCCTCGTGGTCAGGTTGATCGTGCTCCGGCGTGGTCAATAACCTCTCGGAGTTGGTTTAGCGATTGCTAAGGCGCGACGTCCTCGCACGTTCATAGTCGGATCGTCAAAGTCGACTGCCACCAAAGCGATGTCCATCATCTCATCGAAAGACGGGACACCTTTGCCTCTATCAGGATGGGATGAACTAACCCTAATTTTTTTTGGCTTTTTCGTGGACTATAGGTATGAAGAACAAACTCAATCTAGACTACGAAAAACTGTAAAATCTCACCGAGCAACCTGGAAATCTGATACCACTTGATAGAGGCAAAGGTGTCCCATCTTTTGATGAGATGATGGATTTCTCTTTGGTGGAAGTTGACTTTGACGATCCAACTACAGACGTGCGAGGGCATCGCGCCTTAGCAATCGCTAAACCAACTCCGAGAGGTTATTGACCACGCCGGAGCACGATCAACCTGACCACGAGGGTCTGTTTCCTGCGAGCAAACGAAGAACAAGCAAGAAATTGAGATTGCTATCTGGATATTGCGAATATAAGATGAAAGCTTTATTGATCAAGGTGGGGTTCTGTGACGCCTTTGTCTGGTCGTTGAACACAAACGAAGTACGCAAAGTTGCAGCTATGTCGAACTTTAATCTAAACAAAACCCCCAAAGTCTAAACGACGCCCTAAGGGCTGTATATATGGAGGAAGAGGGGGGAATTTCGTGGCCCTTGGAGGAGGGGTCCGAAACCAACCCTGACTCTTGTTTCCCCACACATACGGACTCTAAACATAGCCTATACTTAAGTATTTCGAAAATACATGGGCCTGGCCCAATAATAAGGTGACGTAGCACCTAGAATAGCCTGTAGACGAAATTTATGAAGTGGCATCTTGTATATTTCGTCCAAGGCTTCATGCACTCCTTATGGTGGCTTCAAAGTCCTGAAATCATCACTTGTAACTCTGTTCTCGATCCCCTTGCGCATGCTATGAACTCCAAGCTTGTTCTTGCGCCAATGTTCATCCTTCTCCAAGCTAGGCCCTTCATTTGTAAGCAAAACAAATATATCCAATTTAGGCAGCATCATATTCTCATGAACATTAGAATCATTACCAAGAAACGAAAGTACCTGGTAATTTAATTGGCGTGCGTGAGCTCTAGTAATTGGTCCAGTATATGTAATAGTAGGAGCTGTGGGTGTAACAATGGTATTGATGTCCTCATCAATGAGCCACATCACCGCCGTGCCCCGGTGAAGCAGGAGGAGGACTCCGACTGAGCGCGGTGGCTGCTGCGGCCGGGTCTCATGAGCCGCTGTAGTCGCATGACCACTTTTGTTCCTTTCTTTCTCCTGCATCAGAAAAGTAGAAAGGCCCTGTCGGGGTGTGTAATGAACCATGGCGCCTGTGCCATTATGCCATGATTATTGCTTTTATATTGTGTAGTTATATCCTTGGTGGTGGTGGTTGTGATTAGGATGCCTTAGCTTAACGTGCTTGTGTAGACTCCCGTGCTCCGAGGGCGCGCCTTGTTCCAGGGGCGTTCTCCAAGGCTTCCTTCTTGAAAACTCGAAGGTGGTCGAGCCTCAAGAGGTGTCATGCGGCTGCAGGGTTAGGAGATCTCATGAGGCGACATACCTCCCGCGAGCCCCCGAGCGTGGGCTGATCGCCGCTAGTCTGTCACGTCGCAATGCCCGGAGATACGGACTCGAGAGGACATGCATCGCCGTGAGCTCGTTTGAGAGCGTCGCGTGAGGATTAAGACACCAAAGGCTGGGGCAGCAAGGCTTTGGCGAGGCATGTTCGCGAGCGAGCCCTAAGCGCACACACAGCGACCAGCCCCCATGCGCGCGCGCACGAGGAAGAGCGACGGGCAACGGTCACTCTTCCTAAGACAAGATTTGAAAGAGTGAACGCTACGAGGAGAGAAAAATTCCCAACCCTTCCAAATAGAAGATGTGAAAACTCCGAATTTCATTTCAAGAAGTTGCAAACCAGCAATAGAAAGCAAGCAAAAGAACAGCCGTGTCCGGCACTTACACTAGTCTTCTTGTCTTCCAGCCAGCGCGGAGCATGGGGCCTCCACTAGGATGTGGGTGGGAGCCCCCGTGAGGCCCAGGGGCGGGACTCAGGAGACTCCGGGGCGTGTACATCCCCAACTCATTATTTCGTGAGAGTGTCACGAGCGGATATTTTCAGGGGCGCATGGCCTTGGTCATGGATAGAATTTCCAGAGGAGCTAGATGTTCCAGGCATTCTGGATGGGGACCCCATCTTGTGTCTCGAGGTGCGCGGCGCCAGGCCTGGAGACACGGGCGATCCTAAACGGGCCCTCCAACATGGGCGAGAGCTTGTGAAGCCCCTCCCTGGATAGCACCTGCCTCATGACGAGGTCACCCACCTCGAGGGTCCTGGAGCGGACACTACGACAGTGACACCATTGCAGCGCCTTCTGGTACCTCACTGCACGGAGCGAGGCTTGGCAGCGGCACTCGTCCCCCAGCACGAGGTCCAGCCCCCGTGAGGTGTCCTGGCGTGCCTCGTCAAACGCCAAGACCCGCGGGGAGTGATGTTTGACCTCATGAGGGAGGACCGCTTCAGTCCTGTAGACGAGGAAGGACAGGGTCTCACCTGTAGGCTTGGTAGCGGTGGTGCGGATGGAACACAACACGGACTGGGGCTCATCGAGCTATCCCCTGCCGCAAGCCTCGAGTTTCTTCTTCAAGCCCCTTGTCTTGAGGCCCCTCAGGACCTTCACATTGGCAGGATCGGCTTGGCCGTTGCTCCGCGGATGCACCACCGAAGCGTAGCATATCTGCGTTCCAAGGTTAGCACAGTATGTTTTGAAAAGGTTGCTCATGAACTGAGAGCCATTGTTGGTGATGATACGGTTAGGGACTCCAAAGCGGCTTGTGAGGCCTTTCATGAACTTGATGCCCGAGCCCGCCTGGATGGTACGCACGGGCCCCACCTCCGCTAACTTAGTGAACCTGTCGATGGTGACATATAAGTAGCGGTAACCCCCAGCTGCTCAAGGGAATGGATCCAGGATATCCAGCCCCTAGACGACGAACGACCATGAGAGCAGGATGGTCTGGAGGCCCTGAGTGGGCTGGTGGATTTGTTCGGCATTGAATTGGCATGCCTCACAGGATCTCACCATCTCAGTGGCATCTTTGAGTGCCGTGGGCCAGTAGAACCCGTGGCGGAACGCCTTGCCCACGAGGGTGCGCGACGAAGAGTGATGCCTGCAATCCCCGCTGTGGATGTTAGCTAGAAGCTCGCACCCCTGCTCCTTGGAGATGCACCGCAGAGAGGCATCGTATAGGCGCCTTCGGTAGAGCTCGTCGTCCCGGATGCAGTACGCGGTGGCCTGGCGGGCCAAACGTTCCGCATCTTCCTCCTTCTCTTGCAAGGTGCCTCTGAGAAAGTACGCCTTGAACTCCTCGGTCCAGAAACCCCCTAATGTTCGAGTGCGAGAAGCTGGCGGGCTCCCGAGGTCAGGCCGCATGCTTGTGCGCCCGAGGAGGGTGCCATGGGTGGCTCCTCCCAAGGCAGCGTTGGTCCTGCAGTGGGGGGAGTCACAGATGGCTTGAAGAGCCGCTCCTCGAAGACGCCAGGCTTCTAGGGGTGGCGCCAGGATACCCTTTTGGCAATGTCGTCCGCCTGCTAGTTCGTGCCACACGGTACATGCTGCAATTCCAAGCACAAGAATCGTTTCTCAATTTTGCGTACCTCTTCAAGATATGCCTCCATGTGCTCGTCTTTTGGCTTGTACGCCGTGTTGGAGATGTTGATGAGGAGCTGGGAGTCGCCCTTGATGGTGAGGCGCCTGACCGCCAGAGCCACCGCGGCCTTGAGGCCGGCGATCAGGCCCTCGTACTCGGTAATGTTGTTGGAGACCTTCTCGCCATGCTGGAAGGAGAGATGCACGGCGTAGTAGAGCTTGTCCTGGGTAGGCGAGATAAGCACGGCTCCAACCCCCGCGCCCTGGTGTGCGAACGCGCCGTCGAAGTAGATGACCCACCCATCTGGTGCTTCGTCTCCGGGCATGAGGGAACGGTCCTCGCCCACCCCTCGGTCAGGGGCATCAGTCCACTCTACCACAAAGTCAGTGAGGGCCGCACCCTTGATGACTCTAGTGGTGCTGAACTCCTGCAGGAACGCCTGCAGCTCGATTTTCCACTCAGCAACCCTTCCTGCAGCATTGGGACTCCGGAGCATCTTCTCTAGGGGGTATGTGGAGACGACCTTGATGGGGTGTCCTTGGAAGTAGTGGTGCAGCTTACTGGAGGCGACGAGGAGTGCAACTACGAGCTTCTATGGCATGGGATAACATGAGCGTGCGTCGCACAACATCATGCTGACGAAGTACACAGGATGCTCAACAAGGGAGGGGCGTCAATGGCGTCCTGCCCCTCTTGAGATGAGGGATCCTCAGGAGCCTTGCCGTCCGATGGGCAGCAAGGGTTTCTGGGGTGTCATCCCGAGGCTGCAGCGTCGTGTCCGCGAGTGGGACGCTATGCCACACACCCACATCCGCGCGCTCTTCCTGGACCACCACAAGTGTCGCGCTAGCCGAGTGGGGTGTGGCGGCCAGGTAAAGCACCAGGGGCTCAAGAGGACGAGGTGCCACCATGACTGGTGGGTTGATGAGGTACCTCTTGAGGTCCTGGAAAGCCGTCTCGGCCTCTGGAGTCCATTTGAACAGGCCCTTCTACTTCATCAGTTTGAAGAATGGAAGGGCACGCTCGCCTAGCTTGGAGATGAAACACCCCAATGAAGTCACGCAGCCCGCATGCTTCTGCATCTCCTCGAGGGTTTGCGGCGGGCTCATCCTTTGTATTTCCTAGATCTTCTCTGGGTTAGCCTTGATCCCTCTGTGTGACACCAGAAAACCCAGCAGCTTGCCGGACGGGACGCCGAACACGCACTTCTCCGGATCGAGCCGTAGATTCACCTTGCGTAAGTTAGTGAATGTTTCTTCTAAATCTTCGGCGAGGGTCTTCACCTCCCGCGTCTTAACCACTATGTCGTCGATGTATGCCTCGGCGTTTCTCCTGAGCTGTCGGCCAAGGGGGATGTGCATCAATCGCTGGGGTCGATGATGAGGTCGGCCTGAGGCACCGCCCAGCCCGGGGAAGCTGCTTGCTTCCGTCGGATGGCCCCTACTTGCCGGAAGAGCTGCTTGGCGTGCCAGCTCGATGTCAGCGCCTGCTTTCCGCTGAGGATGGCTGAATGGCATGTGGCGCCGATGTCGCGAAGCGCGTGATGAAGAGATCACGCAGCTCTTCCTAGGAGGTCACCGAAGACTTCGGCAGGTTGAGTAACCAGAAGTGACGCACGCCTGTGAGAGCCATAGGAGCCAATTTTCCATGACCTTGTCGTCGTCACCTGCCACCCAGAAAGCCTCCGCGTACACCCGGAGAAACCCCACAGGATCCGCCGTGCCGTCGTACAGCAGCGGAACCTCTGGCCTGAACTTGGGCGGCCATTGCACCCGCCGCAAGGTGGGGGAGAAAGCTCGTAGGCCTGTGATGCCTCCGAATGCACCTGTTGGCCCAGCGGGTGGAGCAGCACCTGCCATGGGAACCACGCGGCGCAGGGGAGGGCTAATGGGGAAGCGCATCTTCGACACACACACCTACCTGGCGCGCCAAATGTCGGATTCAGGGATCCGCAAACCAAAGAAAGGTTTGAACTCTTGGGCATGTGCTAAGAACTCAACCTCTCTAGCCAACCGACTCATCACACCCATGGCCTAGCTCGACGAGCAAACAATAAGATGGACACGGAGTTTACCCAGGTTCAAGCAACCTTGCGATGTAAGACCCTACTCCTGCTTTGGGGTCGATTAGGCTCGCGAGGGGCTGAGGATGACTAGTACAAGGGAAGAACAACCTCAGGAGGTCTACTCTAGTGTGGGTGTGAGCTGAAGGGATTCGGTCGTCCTCCCTCTGCTATGGTGGTGGCTAGCCTATATTTATAGTGGCCTTGGTCCTCTTCCCCCAAAATGTAGGCGGGAAGGGATCCCACAATGGCCAATTCAAACGGGGACAAGTAGTACATCCTATCCTGACAAAAGGAGCTCTTCTCCTGCAAAGCCTCTAGTCGTGACGTTGTGGTGGGCTCGGCGAGGACATCCGTCCTGCTGCCCTGACGGTCTCGGTCTTTTTGCACGGGAACGGAAACCTTTGGGTGATTCCTCGGGACCCCACGCCTACGCTTTCCTCCTTAGCACCAAAGAGGAAACCTGCTGCTCTACGCCCGCTGGCGCCTTCCTGGCCTTGGTCGTCATGGCTTGCATCACTGCACCTCATGAGGCTGAGCACCCGCATAGAAATCTCTGCTCCTCAGGAGGCAGCCTAGGGAGGCCACTTCCTTCGGAGGTCTTGATGTCGCCCGCCTCGCGAGGCTTGGCCCTCACAAGGGACTTGTCTTGCTGGTGTCATAGTTGGGCCGTACCCTGGTTCCTAGAACGCCGACACCTGTGGCCACAGGAAGGCAAGTCTGGGTACCCTGGTTTCTAGAACGCCGACACCTGTGTCCCGCCGGGGCGGTCAAGGAAATGGGTCTTGCCCCACCGGCCGCACAGCCAACCGCCACGGAGGCCTCTGCCGGCATGGTCAAGCCTTCACCGACCGGGGCCCCTCAAGGAATTCCTTGCGCCTCATCGGGAAGCGCTACCGTAACGGGGCTTACCAAGGGTCACGTTGACGACCTTCGGGACATAGCCAGGGAGACGCCAAGGAAGGATGGTGGCTTGTCGGCGTTCGCGGAGGATAAGAAGAGGAAGTGGACCGCGCCGGATGAGTAAGTACCCTTACCTTTACTTTCTGATTGTGCGCTCGTGGTCCATATGCTCATATAGTCTTCCCATTGTGCCAAACCAGAAGTGGTGGGAGAAGAAGAAGAAGGCGACCGTCGTGCCGAAGGTGCCCCTCACCTCGAAGGTGGCTTCAATAATTGGCCGCAATCTTGGCGGGCGTGGGGGCGCGCAACACCGGCCTGGCGCCATGCTTGGGTGCATGGACGCCGCTACACCTGGGCACGCGACCGCCTCGGCCCCACTTAGCACTTCGTCCGCGCCGCCGGGAGGGCCGATCACCGATGTCGTGGCGGCTCAGCCCATGGCGGCACCTGCGAAGGCTGCAGCAGCTCCAGCCACCGACAAGGAGACGACGCCTCAGCTCCGGCCGGCCGTCCTCACGTCTGCCGCCAAAAGTGACATAGGGCGCGCCAGGAGTAGCCTCAGGGAGTGCCCACTCCCGGGACCACATGGACCTAACTGACGGTCATCCCAACCGCATCGCGGGAGCTAAGCGCGGGGCAGGACCTAGAGCCCCCTTGTGAGGCCCTCGCGCTCGCGAACTGCGGCACCTTGATCAGGCTCAGGGCTTTGGATGACGCCCAAGCCATGCTCGATCGACTTGGAGCAGACCTCCAGGATGTCGACAAATGCCTAGCCAAGGACCCTGGGGCTCGCCTTGAGGTGGCTCCAGCTTGAGGCGGCCACCAAGGAGGCTCAGAGCCGGGCCGAGGCCATGATACGTCTCCAACGTATCTACTTTTCCAAACACTTTTGCCCTTGTTATGGACTCTAACTTGCATGATTTGAATGAAACTAGCCCGGACTGACGTTGTTTTCAGCAGAACTGTCATGATGTTGTTTTATGTGTAGAAAAGAAAAGTTCTCGGAATGTCCTGAAAATCCACGGGGGGACTTTTTGGAAAATATAAAAAATATTGGGAAAGAATCAAGACCAGGCGGCCCACACCCTGTCCACGAGACAGGGGGCACGCCCCCTCCCCCTGGGCACGCCCCCTATCTCGTGGGCCCCCTGGACCTCCACTGACCTCAACTCCAACTCCATATATTCACGTTTGGGGAGAAAAAAATCAGAGAGAAAGTTTCATCGCGTTTTATGACACGGAGCCGCCGCCAAGCCCTAATCTTTCTCGGGAGGGCTGGTCTGGAGTCCGTTCTGGGCTCCGGAGAGGGGGATTCGTCGCCGTCATCATCATCAACCATCCTCCATCACCAATTTCATGATGCTCACCACCGTGCGTGAGTAATTCCATCGTAGGCTTGCTGGACGGTGATGGGTTGGATGAGATTTACCATGTAATCAAGTTAGTTTTGTTAGGGTTTGATCCCTAGTATCCATTATGTTCTGAGATTGATGTTGCTATGACTTTGCTATGCTTAATGCTTGTCACTAGGGCCCGAGTGCCATGATTTCAGATCTGAACCTATTATGTTTTCATTAATATATGTGTGTTCTTGATCCTATCTTGCATGTCTATAGTCACCTATTATGTGTTATGATCCGACAACCCCGAAGTGACAATAATCGGGATACTTCTCGGTGATGACCATAGTTTGAGGAGTTCGTGTATTGACTATGTGCTAATACTTTGTTCCGGTTCTCTATTAAAAGGAGGCCTTAAATATCCCATAGTTTCCGCTAGGACCGCGCTGCCACGGGAGGGTAGGACAAAAGATGTCATGCAAGTTCTTTTCCATAAGCACGTATGACTATTTACGGAATACATGCCTACATTACATTGATGAACTGGAGCTAGTTCTGTGTCACCCTATGTTATAGCTATTACATGAGGAATCTCATCTGGCATAATTATCCATCACTGATCCATTGCCTACGAGCTTTTCACATATTGTGCTTCGCTTATTTACTTTTCCGTTGCTCTTGTTACAATCACTACAAAAACCCCAAAACTATTATCTTTACTTTTGCCACCATTACCTTTATTATCATACTACTTTGCTACTAAATACCTTGCTGCAGATACTAAGTTATCCAGGTGTGGTTCAATTGACAACTCAACTGCTAATACTCAAGAATATTGTTTGGCTCCCCTTGTGTCGAATCAATAAATTTTGGTTGAATACTTTACCCTCGAAAACTGTTGCGATCCCCTACACTTGTGGGTTATCAAGACTAATTTCTGGCACCGTTTCTGGGGAGGATAGCTCTATTCTCTGAGTCACTTGGGATTTATATCTGTTGATCACTATGAAGAACTTGAAAGACGACAGAACTACGATTTTGCCCTCGACTACGAGGGGAGGTAAGGAACTGCCATCTAGCTCTGCACTAGATTCTCCTTCCGTTATTAGTAAGCTTGCGACACCTAAACCTGCTACTGCTATGAATTCTGATATGTCGCATGTTATTCATGATGCCACTTCTACTATGCATGATACTTGTGATGAAACTACTTCTGTGCATGATACTACTTTGCCATTAGGTGAATTTCTTGATGAACAACTTGTTAGAGTTAGGGGGAATGAAATTATTGAAGATGCTATTATTGATGATAGTGGTGATGAAAATTCTCCTAATGATTATGAATTTCCTGTTGTTCCTGAGGGTTATGTTATGAATGAAGAAGCTGCTAGAGCTATCTTTGCTTGCAATGATAGATATGATCTTAAGAAATTATTAGGTAAATCGAAGCAATAGTCTCTTAATGCTAGAATGAAACCTGACCCTGCTTTTCCTACTTCACCTATTTGTGTTACTGATAAGGATTATAAATTCTCTGTTGATCCTGAGATTATTACTTTAGTTGAATCTGATCCTTTTTATGGCCTTGAATCTGAAACTGTTGTGGCACATCTTACCAAGTTGAATGATATAGCTACCCTGTTTACTCATGATGAGAAGTCTCGCTATTATTATATCCTTAAGATATTTCCGTTCTCATTAAAGGGTGATGCTAAGACTTGGTATAATTCTCTTGCTCCTGGTTGTGTGCGTAGTCCCCAGGATATGATTTATTACTTCCCTGCTAAATATTTCCCTGCTCATAAGAAACAAGCTGCCTTGCGGGAAATATACAATTTTGTGCAAATCAAAGAAGAGAGTCTCCCACAAGCTTGGGGGAGGCTTCGCTTGTGGGAGTCTTCTCCGGTTACTTAATGCTTTGCCTGATCATCCTCTCAAGAAAAATGAAATACTTGATATCTTTTATAATGGACTAACCGATGCTTCCAAGGACTACTTGGATAGTTGTGCTGGTTGTGTTTTCAGGGAAAGAACAGTCGACGAAGCTGAAATATTATTGAATAATATGTTGACTAATGAAAATAATTGGACTCTTCCTGAGCCAATTCCTGAACCAATTGAGCCAACTCCTGAGCCTATTCCTAAACCCACTCCGAAGAAGAGAGGTGTTTTATTTCTCATCCTGAAGATATGCAAGAGGCAAAGAAATCAATGATAGAAAAAGGTATTGAAGCTGAAGACGTTAAGAATTTACCTCCTATTGAAGAAATACATTGTCTTAATATACCGCCTGTTGAAGAACCACATTGTCTTGATAACCCGACACAGGTAGTAAAGGTAAATTCTCTCTATAGATATGATAAAGTTGAAATCCCCTCTACTAAACTTCATAGCTCGTGCTTAGACGAATTTGATGACTTTATGGCTAGACAAGAAAGTTTTAATGCTTATGTTGGTAGAGAGTTAAAGAATAATGCTTTTGAGATAGGATGTGTGAGCGATAATATGGCTAGAGTTAAAGGTGAACTCAAACTCATTAGCAAATATATTTCTATGGTTGCTACTCAAGCTGAGCAAGTACTCAAAGCTCAAAATGATTTGCTTGATGAATTAAATAATAAAAATGACTTTGCTATTAGAGTGGCTACTAGAAATGGTAGAATGACTCAGGAACCTTTGTATCCGGAAGGCCACCCTAAGAGAATCGAGCAGGATTCTCAGAGAAATAATTTAGAGGTACCTAGTTCTTCTAAAAAGAAGAAAAAGAAAAACGATAAAACTTTGCATGCTTCTAGTGGACCTACTGTAGACACACCTGAGAATCCCAATGATATTTCTATCTCTGATGCTGAAACACAATCAGGTGATGAAAATGAACCTAGTGATAATGTTAATGATAATGTTCATGTTGATGCTCAACCTAGCAAAAACAATGATGTAGAGAAAGAGAACCATGGGTTCAGAAACCCATGCCCTTTCCTCCTAAACCTTCCAAGACAAAGGATGATGAGGATTTTGAGCGCTTTGCTGAAATGATTAGACCTATTTTCTTACGTATGCGCTTAACTGATATGCTCAAAGTGAATCCTTATGCTAAGTATATGAAGGATATCATCACAAATAAAAGAAAGATATCGGAAGCTGAAATTTCCACCATGCTTGCTAATTACACTTTTAAGGGTGGAATACCAAAGAAACTTGGGGATCCCGGGGTACCAACTATACCATGCTCCATTAAAAGAAATTATGTTAGAACTGCTTTATGTGATCTTAGAGCCGGTGTTAGTGTTATGCCTCTCTCTTTATATCATAGACTTGAATTGAATAAGTTGACACCTACTGAAATATCTTTGCAAATGGCTGATAAATCAACTGCTATACCTATCGGTATTTGTGAGAATGTGCCTGTTGTGGTTGCAAATGTCATTATCTTAACGGACTTTGTTATTCTTGATATTCCCTAGGACGATAGTATGTCTATTATCCTTGGTAGACCTTTTCTTAATACTGCAGGGGCTGTTATTGATTGCAACAAAGGCAATGCCACTTTTCATGTTAATGGTAATGAGCATACGGTACACTTTCCGAGGAAACAATCTCAAGTTCATAGCATCAATTCTATTGGAAAAGTTCCAACTATTATTATTGGAGGTTTTGAATTTCCTCTCCCTGCTGTCAAGAAAAAGTATGATATTCTTATTGTTGGGGATTTTCATATCCCCATTGAGGAAACTTAGTGTTATTCGAAATTTCTCCGGTTCCGTGTTATTCGGAATGAGTTTGTTAACAAGACTTGATCAACCTTGTTAGTGGATTCATTTTGATGATCACGAGATGGATGAAACTAGAAGGCACAACCTTCTTTACCCTCTTTTTACTTTCTGTTATTTAGAATAAATAAAGAAAAAATAGTATTATCCGTCTATTTTCTGAATTATCCGTGCATAAAAAATATCCCGAAAATAAAAGTGCTCCAAATGCCCTGCAAATTTAGTATGATTTTTTATGGAATATTTGAGGATTTTAGGCACTGAAATCACTTCAGGAGGGGCAAGCACCAGGCCACGAGAGTGGAGGGCGCGCCCACCCCACCTGGGTGCGCCCCCCTGTCTCGTGGGCCCTTGGTGGCCCCCCTCCACTTATGCCAGCACCCACACACTTCATCTTCTACCCAAAAAAATCCCCATCCAGCTCAAGCACGAGTTCTAGCTCATTTTGGTGTGATTTTCGATCTCCTTGCTCAAAGCTCCATTCACAAAACTGCTTTGGGAGATTGTTGCTTGGTCTGTGACTCCTCCATTTGTCCAATTAGTTTTTGTTCTATTGCTTTATTCATCGCAAATTTTTGCTGCATAGGTGACCATGTTCTTGAGCTTGCATGTTGAATTTATGAGGTCCCAAGCAATTCCAATGCATGATATAGGCTCTAGGCACTTGTAGGAGTGGTTGCTACCAATCTTGTTTTGTTTTATTCACTTTTATTTTGAAGTTACTAAAATTTCAGAAAAAGAATTATGCTTAAAAGAATGTACCAAGGTGGTTCCTCGGTGAAGAAAAGGCCCAGGATTGCTATACGTGAGCAAGATGTTGAATTGCCGAGGGACGCAGATGTACGAGCTTGTGAGTGGCCATCCGATAATTTTATGGTCGAAGCAGGCTTTAAGGAGGAATTTGACGCATTTGTGCGTAATGCTGACTTGGAGGACTTCTTACATGATAAGTGTCCTCAGTACTATCAATTGACTGATTCCTTTGTTCGGAGGTTTAAATATAACTGCACGCGTAATTCTCCTAGTGTCATATTTGATATTTATGATACATCTTATACCTTGGACTTAGACGATTTTACAACTGCTTGCAAACTCCCATAGTGGGGTAATATTAATGATCCTCACAAATCTGAATTTAGAGATTTCCTTGCTAGTATTACTGTGGGGGAATCTAGGGACATAGCACATGCTACCATAGGGAGCATTCATTTTCCTGCTATACATTATTTTTCTCTCTTCATTGGTAGATGCATGAATGGTAAAGATGAAGCATGCCACATGTGTGTCCCTGATCTGTGTGTCCTCAAGAGTGCTATGTTAGGTTATAAAGGTTATAACTTGGGGGCAATAGTTGCACGTAGGTTGCAGAATAATAGTAGAAAGGGAAATTTATTTGGAGGAATTTATGCAACCCGCGTGGCTAATTATCTTGGTATAGCCCCACAAGAGGGAGATATGATAATACCTCCTGTTTATTTGGATTCTGAAGCTATGGTCTGTCATCAATTTCTTGGGAGGAATGAACAATTCCTCCAATATCGACTAATCTATGACAGATGCAACATCGTCCATGTTACTCTTCCTGCTCCCTACCTTTTTTATTATCAGGCAAAAGGAAGATATGTTGTCACCAGGGAGGAAGCAGCTGAACACGAGGGGAGAGCGGAGGCAGCTCGCCAACACGCCGCAGCTCAGGAGGCGGTTGCCGCTGCATCTCAGTACAACCCCAGTTTCACTTACGGATATCAGCCAGGCGGTCCTTGGTATTAGACCAACTTAGGCCAAAAGCCTAAGCTTGGGGGAGTACGTATTTCTCACCGACTTTACATTCATGTTCACACACTAGTCGTCGGTGCTCATACTCTTGCATTGTATTATCCATGCTAGTTTGAATTTCTTTTTCTAGTTTTCTTCTTGTGTGTTTGATAAACCTTAAGAAAAACTAAAAAAAAATAGTTACCTTAATTTCCATGCTTGTTGTAGAATTAAAATGAAAACCCAAAAAGATTTCTAGTTCTTCTTTTTAATTGTTGGGAGCTTTCTCGTGTAAATAGTTTTATTTTCTTTTCTTTTCTTTGGGGGTCGAGAAGACCATATTGAAAATGTTTAGTGGATCTCATATGCATGATTGTTTATTTAATTTAGAGCCCATATTATCTTGTCTTCTCTCTTGAGTTGAATGCTTGCAGATTCCAGCTTAGTCCAATGCACGTGCACTATTATTGTTATACACATCATTCAGTCGTGCAAGTGAAAGGCAATAATGACGATATATGATGGACTTATTGGGATGAGAAAAGCTGGTATGAACTCGACCTCTCTTGTTTTTGTAAATATGATGAGTTCATCGTTTCTGAGTCAGCTTATTATGAAGTAAACATATTTGCAATGACATTTAGAGATTATAGTTGTTTGTGGCATGCTTGATTAGCTATGAGTTATAATGGTTTACCTTGCGTGCCAACATGCTATTAGAATGATTATGATGTGATATGATGAGATGGCATCCTCCTTTGAATGAATTGAGTGACTCGACTTGGCACATGTTCACGGATGTAGTTGAATCAAATCAACATAGCCTTCATGATATTTATGTTCATGGTAGATTATATCCTACTCATGCTTGTATTTGGTGTGAATTAATTTTAATGCATGTTTATGACTGTTGTCGCTCTCTAAGTTGGTCGCTTCCCAGTCTTTTGCTAGCCTTCACCTGTACTAAGCTGGAATACTGCTTGTGCATCCAAACTCCTTAAAACCCAAAGTTGTTCCATATGAGTCCACTACACCTTCCTATATACGGTATTTACCTGCCGTTCCAAGTAAATTTGTATGTGCCAAACTCCAAACCTTCAAATGAAATTCTGTTTCGTATGCTTGAGCGGCTCATGTTACAACTAGGGCTGCCTATATCTTCCATGATAGGTGGGTTATTCTCAAGAGAAGTGGACTCCGCTCCCCATTCACGAGAAAGGGCCGGTAACCGGGATGCCCAGTCCCATGATCCAAAATGATCAAAGCAAATCAAAATAATTAAACAAAACTCCCCCAGGGCTGTTGTTAGTTGGAGGCACTCGTTGTTTCGTGCAAGCCATGGATTGATGCTTGTTGGTGGTTGGGGGAGTATAAACCTTTACCATTCTGTTTGGGAACTACCTATAATGCATGTAGTATGGAAGATACAACCATCTCATAGTTGTCGCGTTGATAGCAAAAGTATGCCGCTCAAAATATTATTCAATCTCTATTTAAAATCGAGCTCTGGCACCTCTACAAATCCCTACTTCCCTCTGTGTAGGGCCTATCTATTTACTTTTATGTTGAGTCATCACCCTTCTTATTAAAAAGCACCCGCTGGAGAGCACACTGTCATTTGCATTCATTACTATTGGTTTATATTGGGTATGACTTGACTGGATCTCTTTTACCATGAATTACAATGTTTAGTCAGTCCTTGATCTTTAAAGGTGCTCTAAATTTATGTTTTGCGGTCTCAGAAAGGGCTAGCAAGTTACCATTTTGTTATATCATGTTATGATTGTTTTGAGAAAGTGTTGTGATCCGAGTTTTATTATTATGGCTCGCTAGCTGATTATGCTATTGATATGAGTAATTGTGAGACCTAAGTGTTATTCTGAGTATGGTTAGTTCATAATATTTGCTGAAACTTGAATGCTGGCTTTTCATGTTTACAACAACAAGAGCAAACATAGTTTGTAAAAGTTTTTCTTTATCACTTTCAGTTTATCAACTGAATTGCTTGAGGACAAGCAAAGGTTTAAACTTGGGGGAGTTGATACGTCTCCAACGTATCTACTTTTGCAAACACTTTTGCCCTTGTTTTGGACTCTAACTTGCATGATTTGAATGAAACTAACCCGGACCGACGCTATTTTCAGTAGAACTGCCATGATGTTGTTTTATGTGTAGAAAAGAAAAGTTCTCGGAATGTCCTGAAAATCCACGGAGGGACTTTTTGGAAAATATAAAAAATATTGGTGAAAGAATCAAGACCAGGGGGCCCACACACTGTTCACGAGACGGGGGGCGCGCCCCCCTATCTCGTGGGCCCCCTGGACCTCCACCGACCTCAACTCAACTCCATATATTCACATTCGGGGAGAAAAAATCAGAGAGATAGTTTCATTGCGTTTTACGACACGGAGCCGCCGCCAAGCCCTAATCTCTCTCGGGAGGGCTAATCTAGAGTCCGTTCGGGGCTCCGGAGAGGGGGATTCCTCGCCGTCGCCGTCATCATCATCAACCATCCTCCATCACCAATTTCATGATGCTCACCGCCGTGCATGAGTAATTCCATCGTAGGCTTGCTGGACGGTGATGGGTTGGATGAGATTTACCATGTAATCAAGTTAGTTTTGTTAGGGTTTGATCCCTAGTATCCACTATGTTCTGAGATTGATGTTGCTATGACTTTGCTATGCTTAATGCTAGTCACTAGGGCCCGAGTGCCATGATTTCAGATCTGAACCTATTATGTTTTCATGAATATATGTGTGTTCTTGATCCTATATTGCAAGTCTATAGTCACCTATTATGTGTTATGATCCGACAACCCCGAAGTGACAATAATCGGGATACTTCTCGGTGATGACCGTAGTTTGAGGAGTTCATGTATTCACTATGTGCTAATGCTTTGTTCTGGTTCTCTACTAAAAGGAGGCCTTAATATCCCTTAGTTTCCGCTAGGACCCTGCTGCCACGGGAGGGTAGGACAAAAGATGTCATGCAAGTTCTTTTCCATAAGCACGTATGACTATTTACGTAATGCATGCCTACATTACATTGATGAACTGGATCTAGTTCTGTGTCACCCTATGTTATAGCTATTACATGAGGAATCTCATCTGGCATAATTATCCATCACTGATCCATTGCCTACGAGCTTTTCACATATTGTGCTTCGCTTATGTACTTTTCCGTTGCTCTTGTTACAATCACTACAAAAACCCAAAAACTATTATCTTTACTTTTGCCACCGTTACCTTTATTATCATACTACTTTGCTACTAAATACCTTTCTGCAGATACTAAGTTATCCAGGTGTGGTTGAATTGACAACTCAACTGCTAATACTCAAGAATATTCTTTGGCTCCCCTTGTGTCGAATCAATAAATTTGGGTTAATACTTTACCCTCGAAAGCTGTTGCGATCCCCTACACTTGTGGGTTATCAGGCCACTGCTGCAGAGAGCACGAAGGAGGCTGCCGAGGCGAGAGCGGCTCGTGATAGCGTTCTTGCCAAGGCGAGAGCGTCCGCCAAGGGCTCACACGAGGCGGAGGCTAGCCTGAAGGTGATTCAAGAAGAATAGGTTGTAGGCGCGCGGTAATTGTAGCAGCGAGAGGAGGACCTCAAGGCTCGCGAGGCGAAGCTTGCGGAGCGCGACTCCGAGCTGATGAAGGTCGGTGCCAAGCAGGCCATGAGCGTGGGTGCCTAGAAACGCTGCAGCATGAGGTGACCAAAGCCTAGGCAGCCTACGCCAAGCACGTCTCTAAAGTGAATGCTCAGCTGGTTGCCGAGGAGAAGAAGATCTGAGACGACGCCAAAGAGGGGGCAGTGGTGGGCCACACCGCCTTCTCCTACCTTGAGCTTAGGGCTCACCAAGCACTGCGGTCCATATGCAGGGGAGGATTCGAAGCTCCTCTCGCAGCCCCTAAGGGCGGCTACACCGATCTTTCCTCCAAGTTTACAGTGGAGCTCGAAGGCTCTGCCCAGAAGGTGGATGTCATCCTGGAGGAGAAGTGTCATGACCTCTTCTTCGTGGCAGCAACCCGCATCCTCAGCCACCTTCTCCTATGTACTCCTGGCTTCAACTTTGATGAGGTGATAGGCCCCATCCCTCATGAGTCTCGTGACATCATGGCAGAAGCCGCGGAGGGCCATGTGGCTGCGCTACTTGATAAGTTCACCTGCAACAGCAATGGCGGAGGCAAAGAGGCCGAGGTAGGCGGCGGCGACAACGGAGGAAAAGAGGTCGAGGTATGCGGCGGCTATGGCGGTGATGGCCCTTCTTCCTGGAGTTTCCTTGTTACCCTGCAACAGTCTGATCCTGCCTCGCGGAGGCGTAAGACTTTGTTTAAATTTGAGATACACTTGATGCTTGTAATAATTATTTGGACTATATATTATCCTTCCCGTGCTCGATTTCATTCCTGTTTGCCTTTGTGCTCTGCGTTGGCAGAGCCCAGCATCGTGCATACCTCGGCCATCATTGGAATGTCAAGTCATGATGCCTGGACAAGGCCAAGGGGTGAGGGGCTACGGAACTAGTGAAGGCTCCTGAGTCGCGATGCCTAGGGGTCCCCCTTGGACGTGCAAGAGGCCTGCACGAAGGAAATGCGGGTGACGACGAGGTTAACTCGGGGCCTCTCCTACCTTGCTCTTGTTGGCCTGCACCCTGGGCGCTATGCGAGGAGACTAGACACCAAGGACATTGGTGGGGTGACGTGCGTGGGGGTAGGCCTGCGAGCCAGAGCCCGGTCCCTTGGGTTTTTAAGTGCCGCTGGGACTGACTCGAGCATAGGCACCATGTCCAGCCCCGCTCGCGTGGGTCCCAAGGAAAGGCCACAAGCAGTGTTGCTGAAGAGTCGAGCAACCATCCTAAGGTTGATGCCACACATTGGGCTCCCTTAGTTGTTTATCCACCAGCGCGGAGCATGCGGCTTCCACTGGGCATGGGCATGGCCGTATTGTGACCGTTCCCGCTAGCACTGAGCATGGGGCTTTCACTGGGCGTGGGCAGGAGCTTTGTACTAGAGTCTCTCGGGCGTGTAAAGCCCTATTTTGTTCATACCTACGGCTGGCACGGTAGAACTTGCGGAGGTGTGTTTGGACGCCCGTGAGCCAGCGCGGGGCTCAGGAGGTCTTACCTCAGGTGGGTTGCACCTAGCTCTTTGCGTGGTCGTGCACTTGTGAACCTGGGTTATGAAGGCAACCTACACCGAATGGATGTCCGAAGGCCATTTCATGAGAATGCTAGACACCAAGGACCCATAGGAGGTGACGTGTGCGGATCCGGCCTGTCAGACAGAGCTTGGTCACTTGGGTTTATCAACGTTGCAGGGACAAACCCGAGCACAAACATCGTGCCATGCCTTCTCATGTAACAATCTGAGGAAGAGCACTCGGCGCGAGGTTCCCACGGTGGCAAAGCATCATGATCATGGTTGTACGAACCAAGCCGTGCCCCTACTCGCCTGCGCGAGATCAGCTCATGAGAGGAGAAGACACCATGAAGCCCAGGAGGTGATGTCCACGGGAGCTGGCCCGCGAGACACAACTCGGTCACTTGGATTTAACAACACTGCAGGAACGGAACCGAGCACATGCGCCATGCCAGTCCATAGTCATGAGGCGGTCGAGAGCAGGTTCGCACGGGCGCGAGGACTTTCATAGTGAGGATGCACCGATCATGCAATTTAAACTATCCAAAGATTTCAACAAAACACAACTAAATCCGATACATTGACAAAAACAACGCGGCTGCAGTGATGGACCCTAGTCAGGCTGAGGATGATGCAGCCCGCAGGGCACCGTCAATTGAACAAACCAAAAAGGCACTTGGCAATGTTGTTGCAGAAGCGTTAAGGTAGATGATGAAGCATGCCGCGGAGGTTCGCTCCTCATGAGCAAGACGACTCCTAAGGCTGGGGAGGCTCAAGAGGGATTGGGGCCTTGTGAGGCACCAGCACCGAGTGCCTGCGTCGTGAGACGCCAACGTGAGCTGTGCAAACTGCTGGTATGAGGCGCCCGTGGTCAACGGGCTGAAGGGCATGCGAATGTAGTTGCACGGGAAGGCCCCGCTCCGACGACGTGCGACGGCCCGAAGAGGTCCTGATAAGTGGGCCTATTGAGGCTCGGGATGTTGACGCAGACACATAGCTCACCGCACACGTCGTGGGCGGTAGCTGAGTTGGTGGAGCACGTGGGGCGACACTCACCGCGCATGGCCTGCACTTCCTCAAGTTTGCCGATCGCCTTGGTGATAAATTCTCGTGCTCCTGGCACCTCGCGCCGTGTTCCTTGCTTGCGAGGGCGTGCATCGCAGCACGCCTCCAAGTGGTGCCTGAGCACCTCCCTTGTCGCACTGGTCAGGTAAGTGGCCCTCCAGGTTGATAGAGGCAAAGGTGTCCCGTCTTTCGATGAGATGATGGATATCGCTTTGGTGGAAGTCGACTTTGACGATCCGACTACGAACGTGCGAGGACGTCGCGCCTTAGCAATCGCTAAACCAACTCCGAGAGGTTATTGACCACGCCGGAGCACGATCAACCTGACCACGAGGGTCTGTTTCCTGCGAGCAAACGAAGAACAAGCAAGAAACTAAGATTGCAATCTGGATATTGCGAATATAAGATGAAAGCTTTATTGATCAAGGTGGGGTTCTGTGACACCTTTGTCTGGTCGTTGAACACAAACGAAGTACGCGAAGTTGCAGCTATGGTGAACTTTTAATCTAAACAAAACCCCCCAAAGTCTAAACGATGCCCTAAGGGTTGTATATATGGAGGAAGAGGGGGGAATTTCGTGGCCCTTGGTGGAGGGGTCCGAAATCAACCCTATCTCTTGTTTCCCACACATACGGACTCTAAAAATAGCCTATACTTATGTATTTCAAAATTACATGGGCCTGGCCCAATAATAAGGTGACGCAGCACCTAAAATAGCCTCGGGACGAAATTTATGAAGTGGCATCTTGTATATTTCGTCCAAGGCTTCATGCACCCATTATGGTGGCTTCAAAGTCCTGAAATCATCACTTGTAACTCCGTTCTTGTTCCCCTTGCGCATGCCATCATCTCCATGCTTGTTCTTGCTCCAATGTTCATCCTTCTCCAAGCTAGGCCCTTCATTTGTAAGCAAAACAAATGTATCCAATTTAGGCAGCATCATATTCTCATGAACATTAGAATCATTACCAAGAAACGAAAGTACCTGGTAATTTAGTTGGCGTGCGCGAGCTCTCGTAATTGGTCCAGTATGTATAGCAGCAGGGCCTGTGGGTGTAACAATGGTATTGATGTCCTCATCATCCTCCCCTTCTTGAAATGAAGTCGTCCTCGACGGAAACTCATCTTCCTCACCCAAATTAGGCTTCAAATCTGCAATGTTAAAAGTGGGACTAACCCCAAAATCTGCAGGCAGCTCAAGTTTATATGCATTATCATTTATTTTCTCTAACACCTTAAAGGGACCATCAGCCCGTGGCATGAGCTTCGATTTGCGCAAATCAGGAAATCTATCCTTACGGAAATGTAACCAAACAAGATCTCCAGGTGCAAACACAACATGTTTTCTACCCAAATCTCCAGCAAGTTTATATTTGGCATTCATACGCTCAATGTTTTCCTTAGTTAACTCATGCATTTTTAAAATCAATTCAGCACGTTGTTTAGCATCAAAATTAACCTTCTCCGAAGATGGAAGAGGCAACAAATCAATAGGTGCACGAGGTAGGAAACCATACACAACTTCAAAAGGGCACATCTTAGTAGTAGAATGCAATGAACGATTATAAGCAAATTCAATATGAGGCAAGCATTCCTCCCACATTTTCTTATTACTCTTCAAAACAGCCCTAAGCATAGTAGACAATGTTCTATTGACTACTTCAGTTTGGCCATCAGTTTGGGGGTGACAAGTAGTACTAAAAAGCAGTTTAGTCCCCAACTTAGCCCATAAACATCTCCAAAAGTGGCTAAGAAATTTAGTATCACGATCTGAAACAATAGTATTTGGCACACCATGCAAGCGAATAATTTCACGAACGAACAAATCAGCAACATTAACAGCATCATCGCTTTTATGACATGGTATAAAGTGTGCCATTTTCGAGAATCTATCCACGACAACAAATATGCTATCCCTCCCCTTCTTTGTTCGAGGTAAACCTAAAACAAAGTCCATAGATATATCCTCCCAAGGAACACTAGGTACAGGCAAAGGCATATATAAACCATGAGGATTGAGTCGTGACTTAGCTTTTTGACATGTAGTGCAGCGAGCAATAAAACGCTCAACATCCCGTCTCATCTTTGGCCAAAAGAAATGTGTAGCAAGTACGTCCTCCGTCTTCTTCACGCCAAAGTGTCCCATTAATCCTCCTCCATGCGCCTCCTGCAACAACAAAAGACGAATGGAGCTAGCTGGAATGCATAGCTTGTTAGCACGAAACACAAATCCATCGTTAACGACAAACTTGTTCCACATTCTTCCTTCTTTGCAATTCTGCATTACATCTTTAAAATCAGCATCGTGCACATATTGATCTTTGATGGTCTCCAAACCAAATATTTTGAAGTCAAGTTGTGAAAGCATAGTATAGCGACGAGACAATGCATCAGCAATAACATTTTCTTTTCCCTTGTGTTTAATGACATAAGGGAAAGTCTCAATGAATTCAACCCATTTAGCATGTCTACGATTCAGTTTAGCTTGACTTTTAATATGTTTCAAAGATTCATGATCAGAATGTATAACACATTCTTTGGGCCATAAATAATGTTGCCATGTTTCTAAAGTCCGAACAAGAGCATATAATTCTTTATCATAAGTAGAATAATTCAGACTAGGCCCACTCAATTTTTCAGAAAAGTATGCAACAGGTTTGCCATCTTGTAATAACACACCTCCTAATCCAATTCCACTAGCATCACATTCAAGCTCAAAAGTCTTATTAAAATCAGGAAGTTGGAGTAAAGGAGCATGTGTCAACTTATCTTTCAATACCGTGAAGGCTTCTTCCTGTGCGGTACCCCAAACAAAAGGCACATCCTTCTTTGTTAGCTCGTTGAGAGGTGTAGCAATGGTGCTGAAATCTCTCACAAAACGCCTATAGAATCCAGCGAGGCCAAGAAAACTCCTCACTTGTGTGACCGTTTTGGGCTGCGGCCAACTCTCAATAGCTTCAATCTTGGCTTTATCAACTTCAATTCCCTGTGGAGTAACAACATAGCCAAGAAAAGATACTCGGTCGGTGCAAAAGGTGCACTTCCCAAGGTTACCAAACAAACGTGCATCACGTAGAGCAATAAAAACAGCACGTAAATGTTCCAAATGTTCTTCCAAAGATCTGCTATAAATCAGTATATCATCAAAATAGACTACCACAAATCGTCCAATGAAAGCACGTAAAACTTCGTTCATTAGTCTCATGAAAGTACTAGGCGCATTAGTTAACCCAAAAGGCATGACTAACCACTCATATAATCCAAACTTAGTTTTAAATGCTGTTTTCCATTCATCTCCCAATTTCATACGAATTTGATGGTAGCCACTACGCAAATCAACTTTGGAGAATATTGTAGAGACACTCAATTCATCAAGCATATCATCTAGCCTAGGAATAGGATGACGATAACGAATAGTAATATTATTAATGCCTCTACAATCAACACACATACGTGATGTACCATCCTTTTTCGGCACTAGAATAATAGGAACAGCACAAGGACTAAGGGATTCGCGTATATAACCTTTGTCGAGAAGCTCTTGTACTTGACGCATAATCTCCTTCGTCTCCTCTGGATTGGTACGGTATGGTGCACGGTTTGGCAGTGAAGCACCGGGAATTAAGTCAATCTGATGCTCAATCCCTCGAATAGGCGGTAATCCCGGTGGCACGTCTTGTGGAAAGACGTCAGCGAACTCTTGCAAAATGTTAGTGACAGCAGGAGGCAAAGAGGAAGGCACGTCCTCGAATGAAAATAATGCCTCTTTGCACACAAAAGCATAGCAAACAGATTTGCTGAAATCTAGCTCACCAATATCAGATTTGGTGGCAAATAAACATGCACTTTTCAATTTAATTTCAGAAGCAACACTAGATGGTTTATTATTAGGCTTCATTTGTTGCTCAAATTCTTTTGCCACAATCTGATTTTCACTCTTATTCTTCTCCTGTTTTGCTTTATTAGCTCTATTAATATCATCTTTCAAAATGGAATCAGGAGTCATAGGAAGCAAAGTAAAATTTTTATCCTTATGAACAAGAGTATAGTGATTGTTTCTACCATGGTGTACAGAATTTTTATCAAATTGCCATGGTCTACCAAGTAATAAGGAACATGCTTGCATAGGTACCACATCACAATCAACATAATCAGCATATGTAGAGATACTAAAATGCACACGAACAGTACGTGTTACCTTAACCTTGCCGCTGTTGTTGAACCATTGGATGTAGTAAGGATGTGGATGTGGTCTTGTGGTGAGAGAAAGCTTCTCCACCATCTCTATGCTAGCCAAGTTGTTGCAGCTCCCTCCGTCTATGATGACGCGCACAGAACGTTCCTTCACAACTCCCTTGGTATGGAACAAATTGTGCCTCTGATTTTGCTCAGCTTGTGTGACCTGCACACTCAAAACACGTTGAGCAACTAAACATTCATACCTGTCAGCGTCTTCAGGAGCCATGTATTGCGTCTCATGATCAGAATCATCTCCACCATGTTCTTCACGTGTAATAAGAGCCAATGTCTCCTCATCATAGTCACTAGCGGACTCATATCCACCATCCGCGGTAGCAATCATCACACGCGGAGATTTGCATTCTCTCGCATAATGACCTCCTCCCTTACAACGACGACAAATAATATCACTTGTGTGCCCTGTTGATGCCCTGGAAGAAGAAGAACTCTGTGCAGGCCCGGCAGGTGCGCTCTTGGCAGATAATGGTGGTTGTTCCTGTTTTCTTGTATCACGGCTGTAGGAGGCACCTGATTGAGGTGCTCGTGCAGTTGAAGTAGAAGATGCACGCGGTGTCCATGATGAAGGTCGGCCTGCAGAAAAGTTAGTTCGCGCCAATGTTTGTCGATCCTGCACTTCACGTTCAGCTTTACAAGCAAGATGGAATAAACGAGTGATATTAGTATACTCCTTATAGTCTAGAATGGTCTGAATCTCTCTATTTAATCCACCCAGAAAACATGCAAGCATAGCTTCATTCTCCTCAACAATACCACATCTAATCATGCCAGTTTGTAATTCCTGATAATATTCTTCTACAGAATTTTTTCCTTGTCTTAAGCGCTGTAATTTTTGAAGCAATTCACGTTGATAATATGGTGGAACCCAACGAGTACGCATAGCAGTTTTCAAAGCGGCCCATGTAGCGGGAATAGGATATAATCTACAATGTTCAGACCACCATACACATGCAAAACTAGTGAAAGCACAAACAGCAGCAGCAACCCGTCTCTCCTCGGGATATTGTAAACATGTAAAACGTTGTTCAGTTTCTAACTCCCAAGTAAGATATATATCAGGAACATATCTACCCTCAAATGGTGGAATATTCAATTTCAGTTTAGGAATATGGACATCATCTCGTACCTGAGGTGGTGGTGCGGGCCTACCATTACGAATATATACCTGAGGTCGACCTGGTGGTGGTGGTGCTGGTGGCTGCACGTAGTTCAGATTTTGATCTACCTCATCCTCATAATCTCCCACATAATCATCATCCTCCTGGGTACCAGCAGCAGCAGTAGCAGGAGCCAAAGAAGCACCAACAGCAGTAGCAGCGGCACCAGAATGTTGTCCTGGCTCAATAGGAACACGCTGTGCTCGTCCATACTGATTCGGAAGGGGGCGTAGTTGTTGTTGTTGCAGAGGTGCGACAGGTGCAGCCGGTGGTGGAAGACGCGCAAGCAGTTCATTAAATCTGTTATCGAGCTTTGTTTCGAACGTCTTCTCAAGGCCAGTAATCTTCTCCATGGCCTCTTCAAAATTATTCAACACATCTTGCACCTGTTCAGTCATCATGTGCTGAAACTTATCATGAAGCTCCTTGTTCGATAAATTCTCCCAGTCAATCTCGTCGGCTTGTGATCCTGGCATGGTTAGCAGCAATAGAAACACACAAGAATATGATCCTACATACTACGAACAAGTGGTGGTGGTGGGTGTCACAAATCCGTCAAGCAAATCTCAAATTCTTACCAGCTCTTACCCAGCAGCAGGCGGTGATCGGCAACCGTTGTAGTCAAAAACTCTCAAAGCTTGGATAGAGCGATTACCAGGGAGAGTCAAACACACGACGTAGATGTATGTGGAGCTGGGAAGGCTTATATTATGGTAGCAAAAAGGGTCAGCAATAATCAATTCAGAGATGCAAAGTTGAATAAACGCTCAACGACGGTACTGTGCTGGTCCTAGGCTAGACAGTGCTAGAGACGCGAGCCTAGAACACCAACAAAATCACGGCGCGGCACGTAAACAAGGGAAAAGCACACTCTGAATTTTTTTTTCGTCCTTTTTTTTGCGCTCTTTTTTTTTGCGCTGTTTTTTTTTTTGCGAAAAATCACTATAATGGCGAGTGTCAAAACTCTTCCTAGCTCAAACGGACAGGATGGGCACGAAATTTTTTCGACCAATTTTTTTTTTCGACTGCCCGGACCCAAAAACTGGAAACGGGTCAAAAAAAACTTCCTATAATGGCACCTGTCTCAAAACACTCAGAAACACCTAAAAATAGGATAGCCAGAAATTTTTTCGAAAAATGCGTTTTCGAAAAATTTTGGGCCTAAACGGAGCGTGGCTACACGAAATTTTTTCGACCAATTTTTTTTTTCCGAAACCTACTCCGGCAAGGAAACACGAATCGGAATCTAGATGGATCTCGAAAACAAACCTAATATGCAAGGAACTCGGATTGGTGGTGGATATATGGTGGTGGTATATGGTAGCGGTGGTAGTATATGGATATGGATCGGTGGTGGTATATGGACACGGATTGGAGGTGGTATATGGATACGGATTCGGAGCGGTGGTGGTAGATGGCAGGGGCGATGATGATGGTGCGGCGGCGGCGTGACAACTTATGACCAGAACTCGAAACTCTAAAAGACTAGACTCTAAGACCAGCAACTAGACACGACGATGCAACCGCAAATTCAACAAAGCAAAACCCTAAAAAGATTATGCAAAGGCTCAGATTGGTTCGGATATGATGAACTAACCCTAATTTTTTTTGTGGCTTTTTCGTGGACTGTAGGTATGAAGAACAGACTCGATCTAAACTAAGAAAAACTGTAAAATCTCACCGAGCAACCTGGAAATCTGATACCACTTGATAGAGGCAAAGGTGTCCCGTCTTTCGATGAGATGATGGATATCGCTTTGGTGGAAGTCGACTTTGACGATCCGACTACGAACGTGCGAGGACGTCGCGCCTTGGCAATCGCTAAACCAACTCCGAGAGGTTATTGACCACGCCGGAGCACGATCAACCTGACCACGAGGGTCTGTTTCCTGCGAGCAAACGAAGAACAAGCAAGAAACTAAGATTGCAATCTGGATATTGCGAATATAAGATGAAAGCTTTATTGATCAAGGTGGGGTTCTGTGACGCCTTTGTCTGGTCGTTGAACACAAACGAAGTACGCGAAGTTGCAGCTATGGCGAACTTTTAATCTAAACAAAACCCCCCAAAGTCTAAACGATGCCCTAAGGGCAGTATATATGGAGGAAGAGGGGGGAATTTCGTGGCCCTTGGTGGAGGGGTCCGAAATCAACCCTATCTCTTGTTTCCCCACACATACGGACTCTAAAAATAGCCTATACTTATGTATTTCGAAATTACATGGGCCTGGCCCAATAATAAGGTGACGCAGCACCTAAAATAGCCTCGGGACGAAATTTATGAAGTGGCATCTTGTATATTTCGTCCAAGGCTTCATGCACCCATTATGGTGGCTTCAAAGTCCTGAAATCATCACTTGTAACTCCGTTCTTGTTCCCCTTGCGCATGCCATCATCTCCATGCTTGTTCTTGCTCCAATGTTCATCCTTCTCTGAGCTAGGCCCTTCATTTGTAAGCAAAACAAATGTATCCAATTTAGGCAGCATCATATTCTCATGAACATTAGAATCATTACCAAGAAACGAAAGTACCTGGTAATTTAGTTGGCGTGCGCGAGCTCTCGTAATTGGTCCAGTATGTATAGTAGCAGGGCCTGTGGGTGTAACAATGGTATTGATGTCCTCATCACAGGTGGAAGCCCCTGAGCCTGTCCTGAGAGAGGCATCGGGCGCGCCTTCCTATGCGGGAGGAGGCGCGCCCCAGCACATGGCATGGCAGCCGAGGCGTCACGAGCGTGTGCCTTCTTTGCCTCGGGAAGGTTCTTGGGATGGAGCTACTTCTTCGCGGGGGCAGCCTCAGGAGGCGCGACATCACCTTCACCGTCAGAACCCTTGGTCGTTGCGGCCCGGTAGGTGTGCTCAAGGGAATGGACCACATCCTTCTCATCAAAGGTGACAGTGATGACACCGCTACAGCCTGGCATCTGGAGGATATTGTAACCATTGTGAGTAGCTTCCATGAACTTGGCGAGGGTAGGATATCCTCGGATGGCATTGTACGGGAGGACAATGTGGGCCACATCAAAGTCGATGAGCTCCGTGTGGTAGTTGTCGCGGGTATGAAAGGTGACTGGGAGGTGCACCTGCCCAAGAAGGGTGGTGGAGCCGTTGGTCACCCCAGAGAATGGCCTGTTGGGCATGAGCTGGTCATATGGCACCTGAAGTGTCTTGAAGGTCCCGACAGAGAGCACGTTGAGGCCAACACTACCATCAATGAGGGTCTTGCTGATGGAAATGTTGCTAATGGTGGGCATGCACAGCATGGGGAGCACGCCGGTGGTGGCCAAACACCTGAGGTGGTTCTTGGAATCTAAGGTGATGGCGTACTGCGACCACATGAGGGGACATACAGCCTCGGGAGGGCACCATTCACATCACGAGAGAACTTCTTGAAGAGGCGATTTGACGCGAGGGCTTGAGCTCCGCCGAGGATGCACATGACCGCGTGAGGCTCCTGGTAGCCCCCAGCCCCCTCATCCTGCTGATTGTCTTTGTTCCTCCTGGGTGGTGGCGACAGCGGTGGAGGCCAGCTTTGCCCTGAGGACGGGCCTTGTGAGGCTAATCGCGCCAGGCGCCGTCACGAGGCTTATCGTGTCAGTCACCCTCGCGAGGATGGTCACGCCAGCCCTGGCAGGGGTTGCGGTTGTCCCAGCACCTCCACTATGGCCCCCTCCATGTCCAAAGCCACGGTAGCTACGCTCGAAGCGGCAGCCCCAAGCGCTCGTCATGGAGCGCCCTGAGATCCTAACAGTCATCGGTGTTGTGGGTGCACACATTGGGGAAGACGCAGAATGGGCGACCATCCCTGGAGGGCTCGTCATGGTCATGACCACACTTTTGCTTAGGCTCTGCTGTTAACACGATGGGGCCCTTGTGCTTCAATTCCTTGGTCTTGGCCTTCTTGTGCTCAGGATCGTCATCCGGATAGTTGAGGAGGGAGAGGCGGCCCTCTTTGGCCCTAGCACACCTGTCAGCCAGGTTGAACTGCTCCAGTGCGGTGCACAGGTCATCATTGATGGTGAGCTCCTCGCTCATCTTGACGTCAGTGATGCCGTCGGTGAACGCCGAGATGATGGCTTCGTCCGAGGCTTTCAGGATATTGAGGTGGACTTGGGTGAAGCGGTGGATATACTTGCAGAGGCTCTCGCCGGGGAGTTGCTTCACGCGTCGCAAGTCATTGATGGTGAGGGCGCAGTCGTGGGTGCCTTGGAAGTTGGCGATGAACCGCTCGCAATGCTCATCCCGTGAGGAGATCGACCCTTTTGGGAGGTGCATGAGCCAGGAGCATCCCCCATCCTTTATGGCCATGGGGAACCAATTCGCCAAGACCTTGTCATTGCCGTTCGCCGCCTCCATGCTCAACGCATAGAGCTGGAGGAACTCCGTGGGTTGGGGATGCCGTCATAGCACGGGGCAGCTCCGGCATGAACTTGACCAGCCAGACCACCCGACGCAGCTCACAGGTGAAGGCGCGATAGCCGGCAGCGCTCACAAGAGTGGCTCGCGCGGGAGCAGTGTTGTCCAAGCGCCCACGTGCTGCAGCTTCTTGAACGGCCCGATCTTGGTGCTAACGCGGCGGCTTGGGGAGCGCACACGCGTCATGCAGCGGCTGTTGCACAACCTGGCTGCTAGCCTCGTCCCGCGCTGGGGCCGGTGCCCCACGTAGCGGGTCACGCGGCCGCGCCTCGCACCGGCGATCGGCATTGTCCCCGCGCAAAGGATAAGGCGGAGGTGCGCCGTGCACCACGGCGCTCACACGAGAACGTGGGGTCGGAGTGAGCGGGAAGACGTCGGGGCCTCGCCCACGACGTTGACGAGTTCGGTGGTGCAGCCAAGCCAGGCGTCGTAGCCTTCGCTGGCGGGGCGATACAGCAGTAGCTCGCACGCCATGAGCAGTGCAGCCTGCGCATTTGGCTAGATGAGAGAAGGCATGGCGGTGCGTCGATCGCGCTGCATAGAGGGTGGCAGAGAAGAGTCTTGCTGCTCATGTGTAGCAGGGTCAGTAGCGGCGTTGGCCACGACAGAAGCGGAGTTGTGGCGGGCGGCGCGGTCCACTGGTGATGTTTGGGGGACACAAGCCGCACGGGGCTTGGCATGAACACGACGAGCGCCAGCCATGGGGACATCAAAGTGGAAGCAGGACGAAGCGTAGGAACTTCATCACACCGCGACCTGGCGCGCCAAATGTTGGAATCGGGGCTCCGCAAACCCAAAGAATGGTTCAAAGTCTAGGGTGTGCGCGAAGAACTCTACTAAGCTGTGGCTCACTACTCACTGCCTCACGAAGATGCTCTGTCATGCTCGAGAGAGAGGGAGGAAGATAGAACACAGTGGTTTACCCAGGTTTGGGCGACCTTGCGGTGTAAGACCCTACTCCTGCTTTGTGGTGGATTGCCTCGCAAGGAGGATGAGGATGAACTAGTACAAGGATGAACTTCCTTGAGAGGGCTCAGAGTTCTACTTGGTCCGACCCCTCTCTACGATGGAGACTAACCTATACTTATACAAGCCCTGGTCCTCTTCCCCCGAGAACTCTTGGCGGGAAGGGAACTCACAACGACCAAATTTGAAGGGGGGCAGGAGTACACCCTATTCTGACTAAAGGTGCTCTTCGCCTGCAAAGCTTCTGGCGGTGATGCGTAGGTGGGCTCGGCGATGACCCCCGTCCTGGCGAGCCCATCGTCCTAGTCTTGTTGCATCAGAACGACAAGCTTTGGGGGGCTCCTTGGGAACCCGTGTGCTGTCCTAGTCCCTTTAGCAGCAAAGACGAAACCGTCCTGGTATGCGCTCGCTGGCACCTTCCTGGCTCCGCTTGTCGTGGCTCGCGTCATCCCGTGTGTCGCAAGGCGGGGTGGCAAGCCTAGAAGTGTTCGCCTGCGAGGGGCCTCAGGAGGTCGCTCCTCATGAATCCCTCGGGGCGCCTGATGACGCTTGCCGATGCTCGCCTCGTGAGGTGGGGGGCCTCGCGAGGGCTTTGCTTGTGAAGTCTTGATGTTGGGCCGTGCCGGGCCCTTTGACGATGCCACGTGTTGGGCCGCAGGCAGAAGGGCCTGGGTACTCCATGTCCCAGAGCCCCGAAAGTGCTCCACACGAACATGCGCAATACCAAGATGCGGGAGAAGATGAACATACGACTACCGAAGACTGCCAACGAGCTCTACACATTGGCAGACAAATGTGCATGTGTTAAGGAGGGGAGAAGGCTTCCTGCGGAAGATGCTAGCATTGAAGTTGATTCTGAGGACGATGACGCCGCCACCCAAAAGAAGAAAGGCCGGAAGCATAATAGGAAGCGTAAGGGCAAGCCAATTACGGCTGTAGAAGGGACCAGCAACTCTTGTTCCGCCAAGAAAACCAAGACCGTGAGCTCCATCAAGGAAGCTACCACGTGTGCTGATTGTGAGGTAGCTGCGGCAAGCGATACTGCAAGTTTCATTGTACCAAGGGTCACGACCTCCAAGAGTTCCAACAATTCGAACACCTGGTTGAGAAGCAAAAGGCTGAATATGAGAAGCGTCACAAGGAGAAGGGCAAAGATGGTACTGGTGGATCTAGTAAGAAGGGTCACGGTGGTCGAGGATGGCGCAGCAGCAAGCCAATCAGTAGGTAGAGAAACCTACAAGGGGCAGGGAAAAAGAAAGAAGAAAATGATGAGAGTGAATACGAAGATGACGATGAATCCAGTGAGCATGAATTCTAGAAGGCAACAGAAGCCATGTGCATTGACAGGGGTGCATCTTTGCATTCCTCTCACCACCAGCTTAAATAGTGGGCGGGTGAGGTCAGCACAGCGGAGCCAGCAGCAGATGCTTAGAAGCCCCTCAAGTGGTCACACACGCCTATCATTTTTTATGCCAAGGATCATCCCCATCGCACAACGGCGATAAGGTGCTTGCGGTTGTTGGTGAAACCAATAATACGCAACCTCAAGGTCACGAAAGTGTTAGTTCATAGTGGAGCCGGCTTGAACTTGATCTCTCCTGAGATGATCGAGATCCTACAAATCCATGATGAAGAGCTCGACAAAACTGGGACAATCCAAGGAATTAACCCGGGAAGGAGCCAGCCTAAGGGGAAGATCACACTACCGGTAAAGTTTGGCAGGGAACTGAACTTGTAAGTGCATCTAGTGCCACCCCTAGTTGGTTTTGGAGTATTGACGACAAAGTTGGTTGAGGGACTAATGCGTTTGTGAGAATTGCAGGATAACGCAGGTAGTGTCCCTCATTGATTCCGTTTACCTACCGAAGATGACCCCTAAAAATGTATGAAGACATTGGAGACAATGGTGGTATGAGAAGATATTCATATTGAAGACTATGACATGAGATGACATTACGTGATGACTATGCTGTGTGGTTTCGTTGTTTCCTTTTCTTCTTTGTTGAGTCATAGGAACCACCGTACTGTTAAGTGGGGTCCAAGTGAACTCAGTCAGAGTGACTGAAGTGATGCTCAACCCAAATCCTATGTCTTCAAGCGAAGACAATGAGAGCAAATCTTATCCAGAGCTGGATGAGTCAGCTTTGCTTGTAGCCCAAGTAAAGTTGCCGCATGTGTTTGAAATCTGACTGTTAGAACACGTGTCAGTTCCTTAGTGACCCAGGGTCATTTCGGACAAATCAGGTCGGGTTGCCTTGTGGCTATAAATAGCCCACCCCCTACACCATAAATTGGTGGCTGCTCAGAGTTAGTGCACGGCTTTTGTCGTTTTGAGAGCAACCCACCTCGAAGCCTTTGAGAGAGAAATCCTTCCGAGGACAAAGCCCAAACACCCAGAGCCAAAGGGTGTTAGGCATCACTGAATTCTTTCGGTCTGTGTGACCTGAAGACTTATTACACTTGAGGACTGTGTATCCTCCAGCCGGTTAGGCGTCGCGTTCTAAGCATCCAAGAGTCATTGTGGATTGCCGGGTGAACAAAGTCTGTGAAGGTTTGGAAGTCTACCTTGAAGACTTACCAGAGTGATTGGGCGAGGACTGGGTGTCCTTAGCTCAAGGGGAATAAGGTGAAGACACGGTCTTCTGAGTTAAATCTCAGCCTCCCTAACCAGACGTACAGTTGTCACAGCAACTGGAACTGGTCCAACAAATCTTGTGTCTTCAACAAGCGACTGGTTCTATCCCTTTCCATCCTTTACTTAAGTTTGTCTTCGTGAAGTCACTGCCTATCTGTGTATCTGTTTGACTTCATTGCTTGACTACTACTATTGATTGGCTTCACACTATCTTCCATCTCGATCCTTACTACTTAGCTGCTATTAGTCCTGTACTTTCACATCATTGCATATTTGACTATGGCTTGCTTATGGTAGTTTATCTTCCGCTGCATATCAACTAGGTCATTTCTGTTGTTTGTCTTCGAAACTTCTAAGTTTTGAAGACTTTCATAAAAATCGCCTATTCACCCCCCCCTCTAGTCGATACTAGCACTTTCAATTGGTATCAGAGCAAGGTACTCCCTTGTTCTGTGTGATTCGGTTTAACCACCTAGAGTTTAGCTATGTCGACTGCAGGATTGAGGAATGTATCTTGTCCCACCTTTGACGGTCATGAATATCCTCGGTGGAAAGCCATGATGAAGAAGCGACTCATGGCTATGGACAGCGAACTGTGGACCGTCACTGAGATTGGTCTTACCGATCTATGCAACATGGCGGAGGCTGATGACATTCGCATGTACACTCTACTGAACCTCACAGCGAAGGATGTCATCTGCTCCTGCCTATCTCGAAATCAGTTCAAGAACGTCATGCACCTCAATCACGCGAAGCTAATCTGGGACCGGCTTTCTGAGGTCTATGAAAGTCATCTTAATCGTCATGATCCTTGGCTTGCTGACTACAAGGACTCTCTTAAAGAGATGACCTTTCCACCTGAATCGTCTTCATCTTCACCATGCCTCATGGCAGGGGGTGCTAAGGTAACTGAATGCTATCTCTCTGAAACTAGTGATGATGAATCAGGTGATGAATTTGGCCCGAGCTATGTCAAACTTGCTTCCCTTGCCACTAAACAACAAAGAGCTTTGGAAAAGATTCAAAACATGCTTAGTAAGAGCGATGATATGTTGGGCGAAGAAATGGATCAGTCAAAAGTTTTGGCTGAGAGTCTTCAGAGACTTCATTCCAAGTTTGACGCCCTTCAAGATCAACATAATGCCCTCTTGTCTAATCATGAGAAACTTTCTTCTAAATGTCTTCAAAGAGAGCAAGATCTTGAAAAGATCAGAGTGGATTATGAAGATCTTTTGAAGAAGCACAATTCATTACTTGCTCAACAAATCAGTGTTGCTCGGGATGAATTTGAACCACCATGTTTAAAATGCATTGAGCGTGATAACGCTGCCTCTGTTGATGAATGTTCCACTGCTGCTACTGTTGCTCTGTCTTCAACTACTGATGTGGTCACTAACCCCTCTACGGAGGATACCACTACTATTGCTGATGAAAATGCTAGGTTGAAGACATTGCTTGAAACAGGGATGTACAAAAGTTTGAAGGGACATCAGACACTCTGCGATGTCCTCAAAAAGCAGATTCTGATCCGAAACCCTAGGAAAGAGGGTGTTGGGTTCGAGAGGAAAATGAATGCTGATGGTTCCTACTGGAAGCCTGAGCAGTATCCCAAAACCACTTGGGTTGCTGCAAAGGAACCTTCAGTGGATCCATCCACTTTATCTGGATTTACCTGTGCTAATCCTATTATCATTGATGAATCCTTTGATGCAAACTATAAACTGTTCAAAAATCTGAATGGTGAGGTGTTTGCCAGGTATATTGGTACAAACTGCAGGAATGGACCTCCTATGAAGAAGATCTGGGTTCCCAAAAGCTGCCCTGAGAATCTTCCAGTGAATGTGATAGAGGCAAAGGTGTCCCGTCTTTCGATGAGATGATGGATATCGCTTTGGTGGCACTCGACTTTGACGATCCGACTATGAACGTGCGAGGACGTCGCGCCTTAGCAATCGCTAAACCAACTCCGAGAGGTTATTGACCACGCCGGAGCATGATCAACCTGACCACGAGGGTCTGTTTCCTGCGAGCAAACGAAGAACAAGCAAGAAACTGAGATTGCAATTTGGATATTGCGAATATAAGATGAAAGCTTTATTGATCAAGGTGGGGTTCTGTGACGCCTTTGTCTGGTCGTTGAACACAAATGAAGTACGCGAAGTTGCAGCTATGGCGAACTTTTAATCTAAACAAAACCCAAAGTCTAAACGGTGCCCTAAGGGCTGTATATATGGAGGAAGAGAGGGGGAATTTCGTGGCCCTTGGTGGAGGGGTCCGAAATCAACCCTATCTCTGGTTTCCCCACACATACGGACTCTAAAAATAGCCTATACTTGTGTATTTCGAAATTACATGGGCCTGGCCCAATAAAAAGGTGACGCAGCACCTATAATAGCCTCGGGACGAAATTTATGAAGTGGCATCTTGTATATTTCGTCCAAGGCTTCATGCACCCATTATGGTGGCTTCAAAGTCCTAAAATCATCACTTGTAACTCCGTTCTTGTTCCCCTTGCGCATAGCATCATCTCCATGCTTGTTCTTGCTCCAATGTTCATCCTTCTCCAAGCTAGGCCCTTCATTTGTAAGCAAAACAAATGTATCCAATTTAGGCAGCATCATATTCTCATGAACATTAGAATCATTACCAAGAAACGAAAGTACCTGATAATTTAGTTGGCGTGCGCGAGCTCTAGTAATTGGTCCCGTATATGTAGCAGTAGGGGCTGTGGGTGTAACAATGGTATTGATGTCCTCATCATCCTCCCCTTCTTGAAATGAAGTCGTCCTCGACGGAAGCTCATCTTCCTCACCCAAATAAGGCTTCAAATCTGCAATGTTAAAAGTGGGACTAACCCCAAAATCTGCAGGCAGCTCAAGTTTATATGCATTATCATTTATTTTCTCTAACACCTTAAAGGGACCATCAGCACGTGGCATTAGCTTTGATTTGCGCAAATCAGGAAATCTATCCTTACGCAAATGTAACCAAACAAGATCTCCAGGTGCAAACACAACATGTTTTCTACCCTTATCTCCAGCAAGTTTATATTTAGCATTCATACACTCAATGTTTTCCTTAGTTAACTCATGCATTTTTGAAATCAATTCAGCGCGTTGTTTAGCATCAAAATTAACCTTCTCCGAAGATGGAAGAGGCAACAAATCAATAGGTGCACGAGGTAGGAAACCATACACAACTTCAAAAGGGCACATCTTAGTAGTAGAATGCAATGAACGATTATAAGCAAATTCAATATGAGGCAAGCATTCCTCCCACATTTTCTTATTATTCTTCAAAACAGCCCTAAGCATAGTAGACAACGTTCTATTGACTACTTCAGTTTGTCCATCAGTTTGGGGGTGACAAGTAGTACTAAAAAGAAGTTTAGTCCCCAACTTAGCCCATAAACATCTCCAAAAGTGGCTAAGAAATTTAATATCACGATCTGAAACAATAGTATTTGGCACACCATGCAAGCGAATAATTTCACGAAAGAACAAATCAGCAACATTAACAGCATCATGGCTTTTATGACATGGTATAAAGTGTGCCATTTTCGAGAATCTATCCATGACAACAAATATGCTATCCCTCCCCTTCTTTGTTCGAGGTAAACCTAAAACAAAGTCCATAGATATATCCTCCCAAGGAACACTAGGTATAGGCAAAGGCATATATAAACCATGAGGATTGAGTCGTGACTTAGCTTTTTGACATGTAGTGCATCGAGCAATAAAACGCTCAACATCCCGTCTCATCTTTGGCCAAAAGAAATGTGTACCAAGTACGTCCTCCGTCTTTTTCACGCCAAAGTGTCCCATTAATCCTCTCCATGCGCCTCCTGCAACAACAAAAGACGAACGGAGCTAGCTGGAATGCATAGCTTGTTAGCACGAAACACAAATCCATCGTTAACGACAAACTTGTTCCACATTCTACCTTCTTTACAATTCTGCATTACATCTTTAAAATCAGCATCATGCACATATTGATCTTTGATGGTCTCCAAACCAAATATTTTGAAGTCAAGTTGTGAAAGCATAGTATAGCGACGAGACAATGCATCAGCAGTAACATTTTCTTTTCCCTTCTTGTGTTTAATGACATAAGGGAAAGTCTCAATGAATTCAACCCATTTAGCATGTCTACGATTCAGTTTAGCTTGACTTTTAATATGTTTCAAAGATTCATGATCAGAATGTATAACAAATTCTTTGGGCCATAAATAAAGTTGCCATGTTTCTAAAGTCCGAACAAGAGCATATAATTCTTTATCATAAGTAGAATAATTCAAACTAGGCCCACTCAATTTTTCAGAAAAGTATGCAACAGGTTTTCCATCTTGTAATAACACACCTCCTAATCCAATTCCACTAGCATCACATTCAAGCTCAAAAGTCTTATTAAAATCAGGAAGTTGGAGTAAAGGAGCATGTGTCAACTTATCTTACAATACCGAGAAGGCTTCTTCCTGTGCGGTACCCCAAAGAAAAGACACATCTTTCTTTGTAAGCTCATTGAGAGGTGCAGCAATGGTGCTGAAATCTCTCACAAAACGCCTATAGAATCCAGCGAGGCCAAGAAAAATCCTCACTTGTG
This sequence comes from Triticum dicoccoides, assembly GCF_002162155.2. Taxonomy (NCBI): domain Eukaryota; kingdom Viridiplantae; phylum Streptophyta; class Magnoliopsida; order Poales; family Poaceae; genus Triticum; species Triticum dicoccoides. Next base: position 279,656,342 of record NC_041387.1, on the reverse strand, counting down.
TGACCGTATTGGGCTGTGGCCAACTCTCAATAGCTTCAATCTTGGCTTTATCAACTTCAATTCCCTGTGGAGTAACAACATAGCCAAGAAAATATACTCGGTCGGTGCAAAAGGTGCACTTCCCAAGGTTACCAAACAAACGTGCATCACGTAGAGCAATAAAAACAGCACGTAAATGTTCCAAATGTTCTTCCAAAGATCTGCTATAAATAAATATGTCATCAAAGTAAACTACCACAAATCGTCCAATGAAAGCACGTAAAACTTCGTTCATTAATCTCATGAAAGTACTAGGTGCATTAGTTAACCCAAAAGGCATGACTAACCATTTAAAACTTAGTTTTAAATGCTGTTTTCCATTCATCTCCCAATTTCATACGAATTTGATGGTATCCACTACGCAAATCAACTTTGGAGAATATTGTAGAGCCACTCAATTCATCAAGCATATCATCTAGCCTAGGAATAGGATGACGAAAACGAATAGTAATATTATTAATGCCTCTACAATCAACACACATACGTGATGTACCATCCTTTTTCGGCACTAGAATAATAGGAACAGCACAAGGACTAAGGGATTCACGTATATAACCTTTGTCGAGAAGCTCTTGTACTTGACGCATAATCTCCTTTGTCTCCTCTGGATTGGTACGGTATGGTGCACGGTTTGGCAGTGAAGCACCGGGAATTAAGTCAATCTGATGCTCAATCCCTTGAATAGGCGGTAATCCCGGTGGCACGTCTTGTGGAAAGACGTCAGCGAACTCCTGCAAAATGTTAGTGACAGCAGGAGGCAAAGAGGAAGGCATGTCCTCGAATGAAAATAATGCCTCTTTGCACACAAAAACATAGCAAACAGATTTGCTGAAATGTAGCTCATCAATATCAGATTTGGTGGCAAATAAACATGCACTTTTCAATTTAATTTCAGAAGCAACACTAGATGGTTTATTATTAGGCTTCATTTATTGCTCAAATTCTTTTGCCACAATCTGATTTTCACTCTTATTCTTCTCCTGTTTTGCTTTATTAGCTCTATTAATATCATCTTTCAAAATGGAATCAGGAGTCATAGGAAGCAAAGTAATATTTTTATCCTTATGAACAAGAGTATAGTGATTGTTTCTACCATGATGTACAAAATTTTTATCAAATTGCCATGGTCTACCAAGTAATAAGGAACATGCTTGCATAGGTACCACATCACAATCAACATAATCAGCATATGTAGAGATACTAAAATAACCACGAACAGTACGTGTTCCCTTAACCTTGCCGCTGTTGTTGAACCATTGGATGTAGTAAGGATGTGGATGTGGTCTTGTGGTGAGAGAAAGCTTCTCCACCATCTCCATGCTAGCCAAGTTGTTGCAGCTCCCTCCGTCTATGATGACGCGCACAGAACTTTCCTTCACAACTCCCTTGGTATGGAACAAATTGTGCCTCTGATTTTGCTCAGCTTGTGTGACCTGCACACGCAAAACACGTTGAGCAACTAAACATTCATACCTGTCAGCGTCTTCAGGAGCCATGTATTGCGTCTCATGATCAGAATCATCTCCACCATGTTCTTCACGTGTAATAAGAGCCAAAGTCTCCTCATCATGGTCACTAGTGGACTCATATCCACCATCCGCGGTAGCAATCATCACACGCGGAGATTTGCATTCTCTCGCATAATGACCTCCTCCCTTACAACGATGACAAATAATATCACTTGTATGCTGATGAGGACATCAATACAATTGTTACACCCATAGCCCCTGCTGCTATAAATACTGGACCAATTACTAGAGCTCGCGCACGCAAACTAAATTACCAGGTAATTTCGTTTCTTGGTAATGATTCTAATGTTCATGAGAATATGATGCTGCCTAAATTGGATACATTTGTTTTGCTTACAAATGAAGGGCCTAGCTTGGAGAAGGATGAACATTGGATTAAGAACAAGCATGGAGATGATGGCATGCGCAAGGGGAACAAGAACGGAGTTACAAGTGATGATTTCAGGACTTTGAAGCCACCATAATGGGTGCATGAAGCCTTGGACGAAATATACAAGATGCCACTTCATAAATTTCGTCCCGAGGCTATTATAGGTGCTACGTCACCTTATTATTGGGCCAGGCCCATGTAATTTCGAAATACATAAGTATAGGCTATTTTTAGAGTCCGTATGTGTGGGGAAACAAGAGATAGGGTTGATTTCGGACCCCTGCACCAAGGGCACGAAATTCCCCCCTCTTCCTCCATATATACAGCCCTTAGGGCATCGTTTAGACTTTGGGTTTTGTTTAGATTAAAAGTTCGCCATAGCTGCAACTTCGCGTACTTCGTTTGTGTTCAACGACCAGACAAAGGCGTCACAGAACCCCACCTTGATCAATAAAGCTTTCATCTTATATTCCCAATATCCAGATTGCAATCTCAGTTTCTTGCTTGTTCTTCGTTTGCTCGCAGGAAACAGACCCTCGTGGTCAGGTTGATCGTGCTCCGGCATGGTCAATACCCTCTCGGAGTTGGTTTAGCGATTGCTAAGGCGCGACGTCCTCGCACGTTCGTAGTCGGATCGTCAAAGTCGACTGCCACCAAAGTGATATCCATCATCTCATCGAAAGACGGGACACCTTTGCCTCTATCAAGTGGTATCAGATTTCCAGGTTGCTCGGTGAGATTTTACAATTTTTCGTAGTTTAGATCGAGTCTGTTCTTCATACCTACAGTCCACGAAAAAGCCACAAAAAAAATTAGGGTTAGTTCATCATATCCGAACCAATCTGAGCCTTTGCATAATCTTTTTAGGGTTTTGCTTTGTTGAATTTGCGGTTGCATCGTCGTGTCTAGTTGCTGGTCTTAGAGTCTAGTCTTTTAGAGTTTCGAGTTCTGGTCATAAGTTGTCACGCCGCCGCTGCACCATCATCATCGCCCCTGCCATCTACCACCACCGCTCCGAATCCATATCCATATACCACCACCAATCCGTGCCCATATACCACCACCGATCCATATCCATATACTACCACCGCTACCACCACTGCTGCCATATACCACCACCATATATCCACCACCAATCTGAGTTCCTTGCTTATTAGGTTTGTTTTCGGGATCCATCTAGATTCCGATTCGTGTTTCCTTGCCGGAGTAGGATTCATGTTTCCTTGTCGGGTAGCCACGCTCCGTTTAGGCCCAAAATTTTTCGAAAACGCATTTTTCGAAAAATTTTCTGGCTATCCTATTTTTAGGTGTTTCTGAGTGTTTTGAGACAGGTGCCATTATAGGAAGTTTTTTTTGACCCGTTTCCAGTTTTTGGGTCCGGGCAGTCGAAAAAAAAGTGGTCGAAAAATTTCGTGCCCATCCTGTCAGTTTGAGCTAGGAAGAGTTTTGAGACACTCGCTATTATAGTGATTTTTCGCAAAAAATGCGTTTTCGAATTTTTTTTTTCCGCACGAATCCTACTCCGGCAAGGAAACACGAATCGGAATCTAGATGGATCCCGAAAACAAACCTAATAAGCAAGGAACTCAGATTGGTGGTGGATATATGGTGGTGGTATATGGCAGCGGTGGTGGTAGCGGTGGTAGTATATGGATATGGATCGGTGGTGGTATATGGGCACGGATTGGTGGTGGTATATGGATACGGATTCGGAGCGGTGGTGGTAGATGGCAGGGGCGATGATGATGCTGCGGCGGCGGCGTGACAACTTATGACCAGAACTCGAAACTCTAAAAGACTAGACGCTAAGACCAGCAACTAGACCGACGATGCAACCGCAAATTCAACAAAGCAAAACCCTAAAAAGATTATGCAAAGGCTCAGATTGGTTCGGATATGATGAACTAACCCTAATTTTTTTTGTGTGGCTTTTTCGTGGACTGTAGGTATGAAGAACAGACTCGATCTAAACTACGAAAAACTGTAAAATCTCACTGAGCAACCTGGAAATCTGATACCACTTGATAGAGGCAAAGGTGTCCCGTCTTTCTTTGTTGAATCCCTTAGTCCCAAAACCGTGCGCCATACCGTACCAATCCAGAGGAGACGAAGGAGATTATGCGTCAGGTACAAGAGCTTCTCGACAAAGGTTATATACGCGAATCCCTTAGTCCTTGTGCTGTTCCTATTATTCTAGTGCCGAAAAAGGATGGTACATCACGTATGTGTGTTGATTGTAGAGGCATTAATAATATTACTAATCGTTATCGTCATCCTATTCCTAGGCTAGATGATATGCTTCATGAATTGAGTGGCTCTACAATATTCTCCAAAGTTGATTTGCGTAGTGGATACCATCAAATTCGTATGAAATTGGGAGATGAATGGAAAACAGCATTCAAAACTAAGTTTGGATTATATGAGTGGTTAGTCATGCCTTTTGGGTTAACTAATGCACCTAGTACTTTCATGAGATTAATGAACGAAGTTTTACGTGCTTTCATTGGACGATTTGTGGTAGTTTCCTTTGATGACATATTGATTTATAGCAGATCTTTAGAAGAACATTTGGAACATTTACGTGTTGTTTTTATTGCTCTACGTGATGCACGTTTGTTTGGTAACCTTGGGAAGTGCACCTTTTGCACCGACCGAGTATCTTTTCTTGGCTATGTTGTTACTCCACAGGGAATTGAAGTTGATAAAGCCAAGATTGAAGCTATTGAGAGTTGGCCGCAACCCAAAACGGTCACACAAGTGAGGCATTTTGTGAGAGATTTCAGCACCATTGCTACACCTCTCAATGAGCTTACAAAGAAAGATGTGCCTTTTCTTTGGGGTACCGCACAGGAAGAAGCCTTCTCGGTATTGAAAGATAAGTTGACACATGCTCCTTTACTCCAACTTTCTGATTTTAATAAGACTTTTGAGCTTGAATGTGATGCTAGTGGAATTGGATTAGGCGGTGTGTTATTACAAGATGGCAAACCTGTTGCATACTTTTCTGAAAAATTGAGTGGGCCTAGTCTGAATTATTCTACTTATGATAAAGAATTATATGCTCTTATTCGGACTTTAGAAACATGGCAACATTATTTATGGCCCAAAGAATTTGTTATACATTCTGATCATGAATCTTTGAAACATATTAAAAGTCAAGCTAAACTGAATCGTAGACATGCTAAATGGGTTGAATTCATTGAGACTTTTCCTTATGTCATTAAACACAAGAAGGGAAAAGAAAATGTTATTGCTGATGCATTGTCTCGCCGCTATACTATGCTTTCACAACTTGACTTCAAAATATTTGGTTTGGAGACCATCAAAGATCAATATGTGCATGATGCTGATTTTAAAGATGTAATGCAGAATTGTAAAGAAGGAAGAATGTGGAACAAGTTTGTTGTTAACGATGGATTTGTGTTTCGTGCTAACAAGCTATGCATTCCAGCTAGCTCCGTTCGTCTTTTGTTGTTGCAGGAGGCGCATGGAGGAGGATTAATAGGACACTTTGGCGTGAAGAAGACGGAGGACGTACTTGCTACACATTTCTTTTGGCCAAAGATGAGACGGGATGTTGAGCGTTTTATTGCTCGCTGCACTACATGTCAAAAAGCTAAGTCACGACTCAATCCTCATGGTTTATATATGCCTTTGCCTGTACCTAGTGTTCCTTGGGAGGATATATCTATGGACTTTGTTTTAGGTTTACCTCGAACAAAGAAGGGGAGGGATAGCATATTTGTTGTCATGGATAGATTCTCGAAAATGGCACACTTTATACCATGTCATAAAAGTGATGATGCTGTTAATGTTGCTGATTTGTTCTTTCGTGAAATTATTCGCTTGCATGGTGTGCCAAATACTATTGTTTCAGATCGTGATACTAAATTTCTTAGCCACCTTTGGAGATGTTTATGGGCTAAGTTGGGGACTAAACTGCTTTTTAGTACTACTTGTCACCCCCAAACTGATGGACAAACTGAAGTAATCAATAGAACGTTGTCTACTATGCTTAGGGCTGTTTTGAAGAATAATAAGAAAATGTGGGAGGAATGCTTGCCTCATATTGAATTTGCTTATAATCGTTCATTGCATTCTACTACTAAGATGTGCCCTTTTGAAGTTGTGTATGGTTTCCTACCTCGTGCACCTATTGATTTGTTGCCTCTTCCATCTTCGGAGAAGGTTAATTTTGATGCTAAACAACGTGCTGAATTGATTTTAAAAATGCATGAGTTAACTAAGGAAAACATTGAGCGCATGAATGCTAAATATAAACTTGCTGGAGATAAGGGTAGAAAACATGTTGTGTTTGCACCTGGAGATCTTGTTTGGTTACATTTGCGTAAGGATAGATTTCCTGATTTCCGTAAATCAAAGTTAATGCCACGTGCTGATGGTCCCTTTAAGGTGTTAGAGAAAATAAATGATAATGCATATAAACTTGAGCTGCCTGCAGATTTTGGGGTTAGTCCCACTTTTAACATTGCAGATTTGAAGCCTTATTTGGGTGAGGAAGATGAACTTCCGTCGAGGACGACTTCATTTCAAGAAGGGGAGGATGATGAGGACATCAATACAATTGTTACACCCACAGCCCCTGCTGCTATACATACTGGACCAATTACTAGAGCTCGTGCACGCCAACTAAATTACCAGGTACTTTTGTTTCTTGGTAATGATTCTAATGTTCATGAGAATATGATGCTGCCTAAATTGGATACATTTGTTTTGCTTACAAATGAAGGGACTAGCTTGGAGAAGGATGAACATTGGAGCAAGAACAAGCATGGAGATGATGGCATGCGCAAGGGGAACAAGAACGGAGTTACAAGTGATGATTTCAGGACTTTGAAGCCACCATAATGGGTGCATGAAGCCTTGGACGAAATATACAAGATGCCACTTCATAAATTTCGTCCCGAGGCTATTTTAGGTGCTGCGTCACCTTATTATTGGGCCAGGCCCATGTAATTTCGAAATACATAAGTATAGGCTATTTTTAGAGTCCGTATGTGTGGGGAAACAAGAGATAGGGTTGATTTCGGACCCCTCCACCAAGGGCCACGAAATTCCCCCCCTCTTCCTCCATATATTCAGCCCTTAGGGCATCGTTTAGACTTTGGGTTTTGTTTAGATTAAAAGTTCGCCATAGCTGCAACTTCGCGTACTTCGTTTGTGTTCAACGACCAGACAAAGGCGTCACAGAACCCCACCTTGATCAATAAAGCTTTCATCTTATATTCGCAATATCCAGATTGCAATCTCAGTTTCTTGCTTGTTCTTCGTTTGCTCGCAGGAAACAGACCCTCGTGGTCAGGTTGATCGTGCTCCGGCGTGGTCAATAACCTCTCGGAGTTGGTTTAGCGATTGCTAAGGCGCGACGTCCTCGCACGTTCGTAGTCGGATCGTCAAAGTCGACTTCCACCAAAGCGATATCCATCATCTCATCGAAAGACAGGACACCTTTGCCTCTATCACCTAGTTGGTTTTGGAGTATTGACGACAAAGTTGGTTGAGGGACTAATGCGTTTGTGAGAATTGCATGATAACGCAGGTAGTGTCCCTCATTGATTCGGTTTACCTACTGGAGATGACCCCTAAAAATATATGAAGACATTGAAGACAATGATGGTATGAGAAGATATTCATATTGAAGACTATGACATGAGAAGACATTGCGTGAAGACTATGGAGCGCGAAGACTGTGTGGTTTCGTTGTTTCCTTTTCTTCTTTGTTGAGTCATAGGAACCACCTGAGTGTTAAGTGGGGTCCAAGTGAACTAAGTCAGAGTGATTGAAGTGATGCTCAACCCAAATCCTATGTCTTCGAGCGAAGACAACGAGAGCAAATCTTATCCAGAGCTGGATGAGTCAGCTTTGCTTGTAGCCCATGTAAAGTTGCCGTGTGTGTTTGAAATCTGACCGTTGGAACACATGTCAGTTCCTTAGTGACCCAGGGTCATTTCGGACAAATCAGGTCGGGTTGCCTTGTGGCTATAAATAGCCCACCCCCTACACCATAAATTGGTGGCTGCTCAGAGTTAGTGCACGGCTTTTGTCGTTTTGAGAGCAACCCACCTCGAAGCCTTTGAGAGAGAAATCCTTGCGAGGACAAAGCCCAAACACCCAGAGCCAAAGGGTGTTAGGCATCACTGAAGTCTTTCTGTCTGTGTGACCTGAAGACTTATTACACTTGAGGACTGTGTATCCTCCAGCCGGTTAGGCGTCACGTTCTGAGCATCCAAGAGTCATTGTGGATTGCCGGGTGAACGAAGTCTGTGAAGGTTTGGAAGTCTACCTTGAAGATTTACCAGAGTGATTGGGCGAGGACTGGGTGTCCTTAGCTCAAGGGGAATAAGGTGAAGACACGGTCTTCTGAGTTAAATCTCAGCCTCCCTAACCAGACGTACAGTTGTCACAGCAACTGGAACTGGTCCAACAAATCCTATGTCTTCAACAAGCGAGTGGTTCTATCCCTTTCCATCCTTTACTTAAGTTTGTCTTCGTGAAGTCACTGCCTATCTGTGTATCTGTTTGACTTCATTGCTTGACTACTACTGTTGATTGGCTTCACACTATCTTCCATCTCGATCCTTACTACTTAGCTGCTATTAGTCCTATACTTTCACATCATTGCATATTTGACTATGGCTTGCTTATGGTAGTTTATCTTCCGCTGCATATCAACTAGGTCATTTCTGTTGTTTGTCTTCGAAACTTCTAAGTTTTGAAGACTTTCATAAAAATCGCCTATTCACCCCCCTCTAGTCGATACTAGCACTTTCGGAACTATAGAACATAAAAGCTTGTGTTTGATGTTGTCAAGATCCTCTTGCCTTTTAATAGAATTCTTGGTCGCTCAACACTTGCAAAGTTTATGGCAGTGTCTCATTATGCCTATAACACGTTGAAGATGCCAGGGCCAGTTGGGTGTCATTTCCATCGGCTCTGATAAGAAAGATGAGGTCATATGTGTCGACAAGGTTTATAGAGATGTGGTTGCAGCAGCTCCTGCTAAGAAAAAGAAGAGCAAGAAGCCCGACAAGACATCTAGTGAGAATTCCAAGAAGCGCGCCTCCTCGGAGTGTTGCGCACCCTTTGCAGACTTGCCAGAAAGATCTGGTGGTAAAAAGTCCAAATCTACTCCACCTGCGATGAAGAAGGTGCCAACAAAGGAGGACGACACTGGCAGTACTTTCACCATTAGTGCCATTCTTGACAGTAAATAGGAAAGCGCGCTCATTATCTTCCTGCGGAGAATGTAGACTTGTTTGCATGGCAACCATCTGACATCCCACGACATTCCTAGGGAGGTAATTGAGCACCACCTTGTTTTCTGTCCCCACGCTCGGCCCATTAAGTGGAAGGTCAGAAAGCAAGCTTTGGAACGACAACAGTTCATCAACAGAAGGAGCTACAGAAGGAGGAACTACAAAAGCTTTCTGTAGTAGCAGGAGGAGCTACAGAAGCATCAACAGCAGTAGACCTGCTGGATGGTGCCCTAGAGGTGGTTGTTGATGTTGTTGCAATGGGGCAGCAGATGCAGGTGGTGGTTGTGGAAGACGCGTGAGTACTGCATCAAACTTGGCATCCAACTTGGTATCAGTTGTCTTCTCAATGTCATCAATCCTCTTTGGTGCCTTTCCAAAGCTGGCCATCACGTCTTCCACCTGTTGACTCAACATTTGCTGAATTTTATCATGAAGCTCCTTCTTCGTCATGTTCTCCCAGTCAATCTCATCGGCTTGTGGTCCTGCCATGGTTAGCAACAATAGGAACACACAAGAATATGATCCTACAGACTAGTAAAAGTGGTGGTGTCACAAATCGATGAAGCAAATCTCAAAATTTTACCAGTTTTAACCTAGCAGCAGATTGTGATCGACAACCGTTGTAGTCAAAACACTCAAAGCTTGGACAGAGCAATTGCCAGGTGGTGTCAAACGCACAATGTAGATGTATGTGGAGCTGGGAAGGCTTATGATATGGTAGCAAAAATGTCAGCAATAATCAATTAAGAGATGCAAAGTTAAATAGACGCTCAATGTCGGTACTGTGCTAGTCCTAGGCTATACCATGCTAGAGACACGAGCCTGGAATGCTAACAAAGTCACAGCGCTGCACGTAAACAACGGAGGAGCACGCTCTGAATTTGTTTTCAATTTTTTTGCACATTTTGCCTCTTTTTCCTTGAAACCGGAACTATTTTCTTGTACGAGTAACACGGAAGTTGGGGAATCTGACTTGTTCACGATCCATAGTATCCCGTGATCTCAAACTCGAAAATAAAGGAACAAATACTGGACTCGGAATAGGACTAGTGGCGGAGATGAAACTGGAGGAAGCTCGGACTGGTGATGGTATATGACGGTGGTATATGTGGACTCGGATAGGTGGTGGTATATGGGGATGGTATATGTGGACTCAGGTTGGTGGTTGTATATGCCAGCGGCGATTGATATGGTGGGGGTGGTATATTGCAGTGATGAAGATGGTGCGGCGGCGACGTGACAACCTTTGACCAGAACTCGAAACTCTAAAGGAACTAGACGCTAAGACCATCAACTCGACACGGCGATGCAACCAACAATTCAACAAAGAAAAACTCTAAAATTATTATACAAAGGCTCAGATTAGTTCAGATATGACGAACTAACCCTAGTTTGTTTTGGTTTTTTCATGGAATATAGGTATGGAGAACAAACTCGATCTAAACTACGAAAAACTGTAAAATCTCATAGAGCAACCTGGAAATCTGATACCACTTGATAGAGACAAGGGTGTCTCGATGTTTTGATGAGATAGCTATCATTCTCTGTGGGAGTCGACCTTGATGATATTATTTTGAACGTGCAAGACGTTACACCTTAGCAATCACTAAACCAACTTCCGAGGGGTTATTGACCATGCTGGAGACCGATCAACCTGACCTCGAGGGTCCATTTCATACGAGCAAACAAATAACAAGCAAGAAACTAAGACTGCAATCTGGATATTGTGAATATAAGAGGAAAGCTTTATTGATGAAAGTCGGGTCCTGTGACGTCTTGGTCTGGTCGTTGAACACAAACGAAGCACACGAACTTGCAGCTATGGCAAACTTTTAATCTAAACAAAACCAAAAGCCTAAACGATGCACTAAGGGTTGTATATACAGAGTAGTAGGGGGGAATTTCGTGACCCATTGTAGGAGGGTCCGAAACCAACCCTAACTTTGTTTCCCCGCACATATGGACTCTAAAAATAGCCTATACTTAAGTATTTTGCAATTACATGGGCCTGTCCCAAAAATAAGGTGGCGCAACACCTAAAATAAGCTATGGATGAAATTTATGAAGGGGCATCATATATATTCATCCATGTCCTTGTAGGTCATGACTGAAGCTTCAAAGTGCTGAAATATGCACTAGAAACGCCATTCTGGATCCCTCGACGCGCGTCTTCATCTCTATGCTTGATCCTGCTCCAGTGTTCATCCCTCTTATCCATGTTGGGCCTTTCATTAGTAATAAACACAAATTCATCCAATTTTGGAAGCATTATATTCTCATGAACATTAGAATTGACACCAACGAAAGTACCTAGTAATTCAATTGGCGTGCGTGAGCTCTAGTAATTGGTCCGGTGTGTATAGTGGCAGGTGTCGGTGTCAAAACTGGCAGATCTCGGGTAGGGGGTCCAGATCTGTGCGTCTAAGGCTAATGGTAACAGGAGGCAGGGGACATGATGTTTTACCCAGGTTTGGGCCCTCTCGATGGAGGTAAAACCCTACTTCCTGCTTGATTGATCTTGATGATATGAGTATTACAAGAGTATATCTACCACGAGATCGTAGAGGCTAAACCCTAGAAGCTAGCCTATGATGATTATGATTCCGATCGTCCCTCTACGGACTAAACCCTCCGGTTTATATAGACACCGGAGAGGGCTAGGGTTATACAAAGTCGGTTACAAAGAAGGAGATCTAATATCCGGATCGTCAAGCTTGTCTTCCACGCAAAGGAGAGTCCTATCCGGACACGGGACGAAGTCTTGAGTCTTCTATCTTCACGGTCCAACAGTCCGGCCAAAGTATATAGTCCGGCTGTCCGGACACCCCCTAATCCAGGACTCCCTCAATAGCCCCTGAACCAGGCTTCAATGACGATGAGTCCGGCGCGTAGATTGTCTTCGGCATTGCAAGGCGGGTTCCATATCCGAATAGTCCAAAGTCTCAAACACTTAAATCGTGTCCAGATCTGCAAGATGATTTTCACATGCCATCGTAGAGAGAACGATATTCCACAAATATAATCTGCTGACATCTTTAGATAATGTGATATCACACCATGGTCGAGTCATTATTGAACCGTCTTCCCACAGCCAGCCTCCGCACATATTGCGAGGCGGTTTCCCGGGCACATCTTGTCAGAGCAGAGATCGTGTTCCCCTTATCGCGGGGCTTTCATCAATATGGGCACGGGTAGCCCAATCGCACCGCCAATCGCGGCGAGTGGGGAACGAGGGGGTTCCACCAGGCAAGTGGGGAGGCGCAAAAGTTTTTATTGCCTCTATAAAGAGATAAGGCTTCTTCTTCTTTACCCACACCTTTCCCTTCCGCTCGTCCATTCCCCTTCGCTCGAGCCCTAGTGCCCAAGAACTCATCTCCACCAAAAAGAGGTTCTCCGAAGATGTCCGGATCCGGAGCAGGAGGCAAATGGATGGCCTCTACCACCCGGGAGAAGGATATCAAAAAGCTCCGAGAGGCCGGGTACCTGGCCAAGAAAATAGGCCACCATGTTCCGACGGCGGGACAGATCGTCCCCAATCCGGAGCCCCACGAGAGGGCCGTGTTTCTTCGTCATTTTGTCCGCGGGCTTAGGTTTCCCCTTCACCCATTTGTTCGCGGCATCATGTATTATTACGAGATTGATTTTCATGATTTGTCCCCTAATTCTTTCCTTAACATCTTGACGTTTATCGTCGTGTGTGAGGCCTTTCTCCATATTTCGCCTCACTTCGACTTATGGCTGAAGATCTTCAATGTGAAGCCCAAGGTGGTGAACGGCGAGCACGCTGAGTGCGGCGGTGCCATGGTGAGAAAGATGCCCAAGGTCACATGGCCGACGGGCACCTTCAATGATTTCGTCAAGGAGTGGCAGTAGCAGTGGTTCTATATTACCGAGCCGCGCGGCAAAAAGTGGGCCGCTGCTCCTGAATTCCCCCTGCGGCTCACGTCCTGGCCCAAGAAGGGCCTAAACTGGTCCTTATCCAATGAGCTGTCGGTGCTCCAAACACGCGTCCAGAGCGAGGTAGACAAGGATGTCAAACTCGTCAAAGTAGTCCAGGTGATGTTATTTCGCCTGGTTCTCCCTTGCCAGCACCGAGCCTGCAATTTGTGGGAATACGACTCGGCCGAGCACCAGACCCTAGGAGAGCTCTACGGCTCCTCACACAAGGACATCTGGAAGGTGCTCTTCAAGTCCGGTAAACCGTGGCTGAGCTCCGCCGAGGGTCATGGGTATCAACTGTCCCGCCCCGCAAGTCCAATAAGTTATCGCTATGTTCTGTCTATCCATGTTTAGCTGGCATATCCCAAGGGAGACGCTTTATCCTGCTTCCTCTAATTATCCCAGGAATGGAGGAAGAAGGTGGGGCAGATACACTGTCCGGCCCCGCTGCCGGAGGAACCGGCAGGACCTCTTCTGACGAAGATGCTGGTCCCAGCGCCTTACAAGGTGCCGAAGAAAGAGGCCTCCAAGAAGGCCAAGGAGACCCGGAGCGGCCTCCGTCGCCGCGGTGCTTCGGAACCAAAATCCAAAGACTCCAGCGCCCATCCTTCCTCCAAAGACGAAGAGGAGGAAGAAGAAGACGAGTCCTCCATGGGGGGGGAGGGAAGAAAAGGACGACTTCCTCATCCCTGGAGGCCGAATCGCCAAAGAGGGGGAAAAGCTCCCTCCCGAAGGCGTCCACCACGGCTACCAATAGCAGCCCAGAGTGGGATCCTAGGGCCCAGCCCCTAGTAAAATCGTGAGTACACGAAATCCGAACATGCCTACGCGCTCCGGATTACTAGGGTGCAGTAGTTTAACTGTCGCCATACTTTGTGCAGCCCGGCGAGGTCTCGCGCCGAGCAATCCTCATCGGAGGATTCGGTGAGCTCAGATGCCCTGGAGAGTGAGATGCCTCAGGAGGCCCCTTCCCCGAAGCCTGGACATGACACCGACGTGTCGTCCCAGCAGGACCCGGACCAGGGAGGGCATACCTCTGGGGCCGGATACATGGGAGCAACGGTTCCTATGAACGTCGACGGCGGGGGCGATCTTGGATTCAGCCCGCAGCCGGACACGGTCCTGGAGATCTTTAAAGCTCCAGGATTGGGCGAGCAGCCCCTCTTGATAGAGGGAGGCAAGCCCGCTCCACCAGCAACCTCTGTCCAAGCAGAGTCGCAGGGCGGCCTATCAACAACGCTAAAGAATGCGCCCATCGTCGAAGAACATCGCGCCCTCATTGGTGCGGTGATTGAAAAGATTCAGTCCACTAAGAGCGGACTGAATGAATCCTGCCTTAGCCTAATAAATGGCTTTGAGGTATGTTTTTAGAAACCTTTGAAGATTGCCATAATATGAGAAGTAGCCCCTGATGCACTGTCCGGTGAAAGATAGAGAGCCGAACAGGGGATCAAATTGCCGCTTCGCAGGAGACTCAGTTGATGACATGTATCTCTTTGCTTGAAAACATGCGTCTGTAGCGACGACTGCCTCTCATACTGCGGAGGTGTCCGGACTAAAGCAAAGTCTGGGACGGGCCGAAGAAGAACTTGGCTGAGTGAAGAAGCAGTTGGAGGACAAGCAAGGTATGTCGAAACCTTTTGACAACTTGAGCACAAATGAGAGTTGTGCCTGAAGAAAATATTTGTATTGTGTGCTCTAGGAGCAAATGCCGAGATTGAGGCACTGAAGAAGGCTGTGGTCGAAGCCGACAAGAAGGCCGCCGCGGAGCAGGCTCTTCGCGAGAAGCACGAGGCCAGGGTCATTGAAGCTGAACGAGAGCTCCAGGAGGCCGTCAAGAAAAGCAAGACCTTGGAGCAGAGTCTAGCAGGGAAAGAATCCGAACTCGCCCAAGCTCTCGAAACCGTAAATGATGCTCAGGAGGAAGCCCGAGGTGCTCTGAAGGACATTCAGGAGGCACGGAGGGTTGCGGATGGTAAGGCTTTTTTACTCAAAGCAATTTTTATATAGTAATAGGAGAAACTCTAAGCGACAAACTGAATTCTTGTTTCTCCAGGAGCGTTTGCGGACCTGCCATGCAGCATATCTGATGCTGCCCAATTCTACCGGACTGAAGAGAAGAAGTCTGCGGAGAAGCATTTCTGGTCGCAGTATTTGGCGCCGAATTATCCGGTGCCCTTTATCGATCAGCTAAAGCAGCTAGTCGAACTGCACCATGCGGCCGAACTAGCCATGAAGGACTTAGTTGTCCGGCTGTGGCCCGCTGAGCCAACTCCAGGCAGTTACTTCAGACTCGTGGAGCGGATTGCTGGTGCTTGCCCTCGGCTCGAAGTCATTAAGCGGTCGGTCTGTATAGTAGGTGCACGCATGGCATTTGCCCGTGCGAAGGTGCACTGCGGGAAGCTTGATGCTGAAAAGCTGATGACTGAGGGGCCACCGGAGGGTAAGGAGCATCGCAAGCCTGAATTATATTATGAGGGTGTCCTGAAAGGATCCCGCCTTGTGGCGGAACAGTGTACCAAAGACACTATATTTCCCTGAAGGCAGTCATGCTGTCCTTTGTAATGCGGGTTACTGGCACTGTTATTATTTATTTCCTGTTATATGAAAGTTTTTTCTTCCTATGCGGCCGTTTAGTATATATAAATCCTGAGAGTTGGCCAGTCGTCGGCTTCTGCCCCCACATAGAAAGTACGGGGGTGTTTGGGACATACCTGAACACACTTTATCCCATTTTTGGGTCATTGAAGGAGGTGTTCATCACCGTGAACCAGGCAATCAGACTATAGGGCTTTATCACTCTCACTTAGCCATAGGAATTCGAGTATGGTAGGTGCAGCCCCTGGTGTTCGAAGACCGTACGAGGGGCTCTGACAGCGCCTGATCGGAAGACCGATCTGTTGTACTCTGCATTTGTTATGGCATTGCACAGAATAAATCCTTAAAGATTTTACAACCTCTCGAACAGCTGACCAGCTCTCGCCGTATCATGACAGTCAGTTTTCGGCTTTCTCTATGGAGGTGCTCGTCCGGAAGAACTGGGACACAATCGCAGTAGTTCTCCCAGCGCTACCTTAGCCGATGGAGCGGAACATAAGGTACCAAAACATGGGAGCCGGGTAAACCCAACTAATGACCCACGACATGATTTGGAGTTGATGCATATAGTGCTATAAGTTCGGGGTGCCGAGCGACCGAGAAGGTGGCCGGACTTTGTTGCCATATTGTGAGTACAATGAAGCCCCTGGCATAATGGGGCATGACGCTATGTGCGGGTGCTGTTATGATGAAAAAAGCGTCAATGAGGAACGACGGCCGGCAAGTGTTTTTTAATTCTACATGTTGTAGTGGAGTGATACGTTTATGCGTATGAGTACGGTTTACGCTATGAAAAGAGGTATGCTGGCGGAACCTGTCGCGGACGGGAGGAGGCTGTGTGCGGACCCGAAGTGTATCTGGACTCTCTCCTTGGGGGATACTTGTGTGTTCCCGCCTTGTGCGTCCGAGCTGATTCCATGTCGCCAGTCCTGTTCACCGCAAAAGTGAGCCCGTAAAGAAAAATGCTTAGAGGCAGTTGCATGTCATAGGGTGGTTGAACCGCGGGTGCCTGATCGGAGCCTGGTCGAGCCGGGCTATCATGTCGTAAAGTAGCTCGGACTCCATGTGGGTGTCCGGGGGGTTGGCTGTCTAATCGAAGTTTGATAGAAGGGCACAACTCGCTATCTCAGCGGCGGTATGATTTCCACTCTCCGGGTGGAGTTCGGCCTTGCCCATAATGGAGACCATGTCACGTGGGTTTGGCATGATATGGTACCACTTTGAGTCGAGCCAATGCGGTTCATCCCGGTAGTATATAGTAGTTACTGTATAAGGGGACAATGCCGTAGACTTACTCTTTGGCATGGTGTTTGTTCGGTGATCCGAAGACGACCTCCAGGGTGATGGCCCTGTAAGACTTGGCCTTTCCACCTGGAACGACATCCTTGAGAAGATGTTTTTAGTGGGTTTGATCCTCGAGCGATCAATACCTATATGGTGAACTGTGTTTTGGCGCAACAAGTTTGATCTGCCATTTACGCCCATAGGGGCTCCTGTGAGGTGGATCCCACCAACTGTTGGGTCGATGGTAAGTGCAATTAAATTGCCATGGTTGGTATTGTCCAGACGGTCTATGTGATCGGAGATGATCGATCGTATTTTTGTACTGTGGGGTGACTGATAGAGGCTAAGGTGTCCCATCTTTCGATGAGATGATGGATTTTGCTTTGGTGGAAGTCGACTTTGACGATCCGACTACGAACGTGCGAGGACGTCGCGCCTTAGCAATCGCTAAACCAACTCCGAGAGGTTATTGACCACGCCGGAGCACGATCAACCTGACCATGAGGATCTGTTTCCTGCGAGCAAATGAAGAACAAGCAAGAAACTAAGATTGCAACCTGGATATTGCGAATATAAGATGAAAGCTTTATTGATCATGGTGGGGTTCTGTGACGCCTTTGTCTCGTCGTTGAACACAAATGAAGTACGCGAAGTTGCAGCTATGACAAACTTTAATCTAAACAAAACCCAAAGTCTAAACGATGCCCTAAGGTCTGTATATATGGAGGAAGAGGGGGGAATTTCGTGGCCCTTGGTGGAGGGGTCCGAAATCATCCCTATCTCTTGTTTCCCCACACATACGGACTCTAAAAATAGCCTATACTTCTGTATTTTGAAATTACATGGGCCTGGCCCAATAATAAGGTGACGCAGCACCTAGAATAGCCTCGGGATGAAATTTATGAAGTGGCATCTTGTATATTTCGTCCAAGGCTTCATGCACCCATTATGGTGGCTTCAAAGTCCTGAAATCATCACTTGTAACTCCGTTCTTGTTCCCCTTGCGCATGCCATCATCTCCATGCTTGTTCTTGCTCCAATGTTCATCCTTCTCCAAGCTAGGCCCTTCATTTGTAAGCAAAACAAATGTATCCAATTTAGGCAGCACCATATTCTCATGAACATTAGAATCATTACCAAGAAACGAAAGTACCTGGTAATTTAGTTGGCGTGCGCGAGCTCTAGTAATTGGTCCAGTATGTATAGCAGCAGGGGCTGTGGGTGTAACAATTGTATTGATGTCCTCATCATCCTCCCCTTCTTGAAATGAAGTCGTCCTCGACCGAAGTTCATCTTCCTCACCCAAATAAGGCTTCAAATCTGCAATGTTAAAAGTGGGACTAACTCCAAAATCTGCATGCAGCTCAAGTTTATATGCATTATCATTTATTTTCTCCAACACCTTAAAGGGACCATCAGCACGTGGCATTAGCTTTGATTTGCGCAAATCAGGAAATCTATCCTTACGCAAATGTAACCAAACAAGATCTCCAGGTGCAAACACAACATGTTTTCTACCCTTATCTCCAGCAAGTTTATATTTAGCACTCATACGCTCAATGTTTTCCTTAGTTAACTCATGCATTTTTAAAATCAATTCAACACATTGTTTAGCATCAAAATTAACCTTCTCCGAAGATGGAAGAGGCAACAAATCAGTAGGTGCACGAGGTAGGAAACCATACAGAACTTCAAAAGGGCACATCTTAGTACAAGAATGCAATGAACGATTATAAGCAAATTCAATATGAGGCAAGCATTCCTCCCACATTTTCTTATTATTTTTCAAAACAGCCCTAAGCATAGTAGACAATGTTCTATTGACTACTTCAGTTTGTCCATCAGTTTGGGGGTGACAAGTAGTACTAAAAAGCAGTTTAGTCCCCAACTTAGCCCATAAACATCTCCAAAAGTGGCTAAGAAATTTAGTATCACGATCTGAAACAATAGTATTTGGCACACCATGCAAGCGAATAATTTCACAAAAGAACAAATCAGCAACATTAACAGCATCATCGCTTTTATGACATGGTATAAAGTGTGCCATTTTCGAGAATCTATCCACGACAACCAATATGCTATCCCTCCCCTTCTTTGTTCGAGGTAAACCTAAAACAAAGTCTATAGATATATCCTCCCAAGGAACACTAGGTACAGGCAAGGGCATATATATAAACCATGAGGATTGAGTCGTGACTTAGCTTTTTGACATGTAGTGCAGCGAGCAATAAAACGCTCAACATCCCATCTCATCTTTGGCCAAAAGAAATGTGTAGCAAGTACGTCCTCCGTTTTCTTCACGCCAAAGTGTCCCATTAATCCTCCTCCATGCGCCTCTTGCAACAACAAAAGACGAACAGAGCTAGCTGGAATGCATAGCTTGTTAGCATGAAACACAAATCCATCATTAATGACGAACTTGTTCCACATTCTTCCTTCTTTACAATTCTGCATTACATCTTTAAAATCAGCATCATGCACATATTGATCTTTGATGGTCTCCAAACCAAATATTTTGAAGTCAAGTTGTGAAAGCATAGTATAGCGACGAGACAAAGCATCAGCAATAACATTTTCTTTTCCCTTCTTGTGTTTAATGACATAAGGGAAAGTCTCAATGAATTCAACCCATTTAGCATGTCTACGATTCAGTTTAGCTTGACTTTTAATATGTTTCAAAGATTCATGATCAGAATGTATAACAAATCCTTTCGTCCATAAATAATGTTGCCATGTTTCTAAAGTCCGAACAAGAGCATAGAATTCTTTATCATAAGTAGAATAATTCAGACTAGGCCCACTCAATTTTTCAGAAAGATATGCAACAGGTTTGCCATCTTGTAATAACACACCTCCTAATCCAATTCCGCTAGCATCACATTCAAGCTCAAAAGTCTTACTAAAATGAGGAAGTTGGAGTAAAGGAGCATGTGTCAACTTATCTTTCAATACCATGAAGGCTTCTTCTTGTGCGGTACCCCAAAGAAAAGGCACATCTTTTCTTTGTAAGCTCATTGAGAGGTGCAGCAATGGTGCTGAAATCTCTCACAAAACGCATATAGAATCCAGCGAGGCCAAGAAAACTCCTCACTTGTGTGACCATTTTGGGCTGCGGCCAACTCTCAATAGCTTCAATCTTGGCTTTATCAACTTCAATTCCCTGTGGAGTAACAACATAGCCAAGAAAAGATACTCGGTCGGTGCAAAAGGTGCACTTCCCAAGGTTACCAAACAAACGTGCATCACGTAGAGCAATAAAAACAATACGTAAATGTTCCAAGTGTTCTTCCAAAGATCTGCTATAAATCAATATGTCATCAAAGTAAACTACCACAAATCGTCCAATGAAAGCACGTAAAACTTCGTTCATTAATCTCATGAAAGTACTAGGTGCATTAGTTAGCCCAAAAGGCATGACTAACCACTCATATAATCCAAACTTAGTTTTAAATGTTGTTTTCCATTCATCTCCCAATTTCATACGAATTTGATGGTATCCACTACGCAAATCAACTTTGGAGAATATTGTAGAGCCACTCAATTCATCAAGCATATCATCTAGCCTAGGAATAGGATGACGATAACGAATAGTAATATTATTAATGCCTCTACAATCAACACACATACGTGATGTACCATCCTTTTTCGGCACTAGAATAATAGGAACAGCACAAGGACTAATGGATTCGCGTATATAACCTTTGTCGAGAAGCTCTTGTACTTGACGCATAATCTCCTTCGTGTCCTATGGATTGGTACGGTATGGCGCACGGTTTGGCAGTGAAGCACCGGGAATTAAGTCAATCTGATGCTCAATCCCTCGAATAGGCGGTAATCCCGGTGGCACGTCTTGTGGAAAGACGTCAGCGAACTCCTGCAAAATGTTAGTGATAACAGGAGGCAAAGAGGAAGGCACATCCTCGAATGAAAATAATCCCTCTTTGCACACAAAAGCACAACAAACAGATTTGCTGAAATCTAGCTCATCAATATCAGATTTGGTGGCAAATAAACATGCACTTTTCAATTTAATTTCAGAAGCAACACTAGATGGTTTATTATTAGGCTTCATTTGTTGCTCAAATTCTTTTGCCACAATCTGATTTTCACTCTTATTCTTCTCCTATTTTGCTTTATTAGCTCTATTAATATCATCTTTCAAAATAGAATCAGGAGTCATAGGAAGCAAAGTAATATTTTTATCCTTATGAACAAGAGTATACTGATTGTTTCTACCATGGTGTACAGAATTTTTATCAAATTGCCATGGTCTACCAAGTAATAAGGAACATGCTTGCATAGGTACCACATCACAATCAACATAATCAGCATATGTAGAGATACTAAAATGCACACGAACAGTACGTGTTACCTCAACCTTGCCACTGTTGTTGAACCATTGGATGTAGTAAGGATTTGGATGTGGTCTTGTGGTGAGAGAAAGCTTCTCCACCATCTCCATGCTAGCCAAGTTGTTGCAGCTCCCTCCGTCTATGATGACGCACACAAAACGTTCCTTCACAACTTCCTTGGTATGTAAAAAATTGTGCGTCTGATTTTGCTCAGCTTGTGTGACCTACACACTCAAAACATGTTGAGCAACTAAACATTCATACCTGTGAGCGTCTTCAGGAGCCATGTATTGCGTCTCATGATCAGAATAATCTCCACCATGTTCTTCACGTGTAATAAGTGCCAAAGTCTCCTCATCATAGTCACTAGCGGACTCATACCCACCATCCTCGGTAGCAATCACCACACGCTGAGATTTGCATTCTCTCGCATAATGTCCTCTTACCTTACAACGGCGAAAAATAATATCACTTGTGTGCCCTGTTGATGCCATGGAAGAAGAAGAACTCTGTGCAGGCCCGACAGGTGCGCTCTTGGCAGATAATGGTGGTTGTGCCTGTTTGCTTGTATCACGGCTGGAGGAGGCACCTGATTGAGGTGTGATGAGGATATCAATACAATTGTTACACCCACAGCCCCTGCTGCTATACATACTGGACCAATTACTAGAGCTCGTGCACGCCAACTAAATTACCAGGTACTTTCGTTTCTTGGTAATGATTCTAATGTTCATGAGAATATGATGCTGCCTAAATTGGATACATTTGTTTTGCTTACAAATGAAGGGCCTAGCTTGGAGAAGGATGAACATTGGAGCAAGAACAAGCATGGAGATGATGGCATGCGCAAGGGGAACAAGAACGGAGTTACAAGTGATGATTTCAGGACTTTGAAGCCACCATAATGGGTGCATGAAGTCTTGAACGAAATATACAAGATGCCACTTCATAAATTTCGTCCCGAGGCTATTTTAGGTGCTGCGTCACCTTATTATTGGGCCAAGCCCATGTAATTTCGAAATACATAAGTATAGGCTATTTTTAGAGTCCGTATGTGTGGGGAAACGAGAGATAGGGTTGATTTCGGACCCCTCCACCAAGGGCCACGAAATTCCCCCCTCTTCCTCCATATATACAGCCCTTAGGGCATCATTTAGACTTTGGGTTTTGTTTAGATTAAAAGTTCGCCATAGCTGCAACTTCGCGTACTTCGTTTGTGTTCAACGACCAGACAAAGGCGTCACAGAACCCCACCTTGATCAATAAAGCTTTCATCTTATATTCGCAATATCCAGATTGCAATCTTAGTTTCTTGCTTGTTCTTCGTTTGCTCGCAGGAAACAGACCCTCGTGGTCAGGTTGATCGTGCTCCGGCGTGGTCAATAACCTCTCGGAGTTGGTTTAGCGATTGCTAAGGCGCGACGTCCTCGCACGTTCGTAGTCGGATCGTCAAAGTCGACTTCCACCAAAGCGAAATCCACCATCTCATCGAAAGACGGGACACCTCCGCCTCTATCAAGTGGTATCAGATTTCCAGGTTGCTCGATGAGATTTTACAGTTTTTCGTAGTTTAGATCGAGTCTGTTCTTCATACCTACAATCCACGAAAAAGCCACAAAAAAATTAGGGTTAGTTCATCATATCCGAACCAATCTGAGCCTTTGCATAATCTTTTTAGGGTTTTGCTTTGTTGAATTTGCGGTTGCATCGTCGTGTCTAGTTGCTGGTCTTAGAGTCTAGTCTTTTAGAGTTTCGAGTTCTGGTCATAAGTTGTCACGCCGCCGCCGCACCATCATCATCGCCCCTGCCATCTACCACCACCGCTTATCCGCCACCGCTCCGAATCCGTATCCATATACCACCTCCAATCCGTGTCCATATACCACCACCGATCCATATCCATATACTACCACCGCTACCACCACCGCTGCCATATACCACCACCATATATCCACCACCAATCCGAGTTCCTTGCATATTAGGTTTGTTTTCGAGATCCATCTAGATTCCGATTCGTGTTTCCTTGCAGGAGTAGGTTTCGGAAAAAAAAGAGTCGGGTAGCCACGCTCCGTTTAGGCCCAAAATTTTTCGAAAATGCATTTTTCGAAAAAATTTCTGGCTATCCTATTTTTAGGTGTTTCTGAGTGTTTTGAGACAGGTGCCATTATAGGAAGTTTTTTTGACCCGTTTCCAGTTTTTGGGTCCGGGCAGTCGAAAAAAGAAAAAAAAATTGGTCGAAAAAATTTCGTGCCCATCCTGACCGTTTGAGCTAGGAAGAGTTTTGAGACACTCGCCATTATAGTGATTTTTCGCAAAAAAAAAGCAGCGCAAAAAAAAAAGAGCGCAAAAAAAATAAGAGCGAAAAAAAATCAGAGTGTGCTTTTCCCTTGTTTACGTGTCGCGCCGTGATTTTGTTGGTGTTCTAGGCTCGCGTCTCTAGCACAGTCTAGCCTAGGACCAGCACAGTACCGTCGTTGAGCGTTTATTCAACTTTGCATCTCTGAATTGATTATTGCTGACCCTTTTTGCTACCATAATATAAGCCTTCCCAGCTCCACATACATCTATGTCGTGTGTTTGACTCTCCCTGGTAATCGCTCTATCCAAGCTTTGAGAGTTTTTGACTACAACGGTTGCCGATCACCGCCTGCTGCTGGGTAAGAACTGGTAAGAATTTGAGATTTGCTTGACGGATTTGTGACACCCACCACCACCACTTGTTCGTAGTCTGTAGGATCATATTCTTTTGTGTTTCTATTGCTGCTAACCATGCCAGGATCACAAGCCGACGAGATTGACTGGGAGAATTTATCGAACAAGGAGCTTCATGATAAGTTTCAGCACATGATGACTGAACAGGTGCAAGATGTGCTGAATAATTTTGAAGAGGCCATGGAGAAGATTACTGGCCTTGAGAAGACGTTCGAAACAAAGCTCGATAACAGATTTAATGAACTGCTTGCGCGTCTTCCACCACCGGCTGCACCTGTCGCACCTCTGCAACAACAACAACTACGCCCCCTTCCGAATCAGTATGGATGAGCACAGCGTGTTCCTATTGAGCCAGGACAACATTCTGGTGCCGCTGCTACTGCTGTTGGTGCTTCTTTGGCTCCTGCTACTGCTGCTGCTGGTACCCAGGAGGATGATGATTATGTGGGAGATTATGAGGATGAGGTTGATCAAAATCCGAACTACGTACAGCCACCAGCACCACCACCACCAGGTCGACCTCAGGTATATATTCGTAATGGTAGGCCCGCACCACCACCTCAGGTACGAGATGATGTCCATATTCCTAAACTGAAATTGAATATTCCACCATTTGAGGGTAGATATGTTCCTGATATATATCTTACTTGGGAGTTAGAAACTGAACAACGATTTACATGTTTACAATATCCTGAGGAGAGACGAGTTGCTGCTGCTGTTTGTGCTTTCACTAGTTTTGCATGTGTATGGTGGTCTGAACATTGTAGATTATATCCTATTCCAACTACTTGGGCTGCTTTGAAAACTGCTATGTGTACGCGTTGGGTTCCACCATATTATCAACGTGAATTGCTTCAAATATTGCAGCGTTTAAGACAAGGGAAAAATTCTGTAGAAGAATATTATCAGGAATTACAAACTGGCATGATTAGATGTGGTATTGTTGAGGAGAATGAAGCTATGCTTGCACGTTTTCTGGGTGGATGAAATAGAGAGATTCAGACCATTCTAGACTATAAGGAGTATACTACTATCACTCATTTATTCCATCTTGCTTGTAAAGCTGAACGTGAAGTGCAGGATCGACAAGCATTGGGGCGAACTAACTTTTCTGCAGGCCGACCTTCATCATGGACACCACGTGCATCTTCTACTTCAACTACACCAGCACCTCCATCCGGTGCCACCTCTAGCCGTGATACAAGAAAACAGGCACAACCACCATTATCTGCCAAGAGCGCACCTGCGGGGCCTGCACAGCGTTCGTCTTCTTCCATGGCATCAACAGGGCACACAAGTGATATTATTTGTCGTCGTTGTAAGGGAGGAGGTCATTATGCGAGGGAATGCAAATCTCCGCGTGTGATGATTGCTACCGCGGATGGTGGATATGAGTCCGCTAGTGACTATGATGAGGAGACATTGGCTCTTATTACACGTGAAGAACATGGTGGAGATGATTCTGATCATGAGACGCAATACATGGCTCCTGAAGACGCTGACAGGTATGAATGTTTAGTTGCTCAACGTGTTTTGAGTGTGCAGGTCACACAAGCTGAGCAAAATCAGAGGCACAATTTGTTCCATACCAAGGGAGTTGTGAAGGAACGTTCTGTGCGCATCATAATAGACGGAGGGAGCTGCAACAACTTGGCTAGCATGGAGATGGTGGAGAAGCTTTCTCTCACCACAAGACCACATCCACATCCTTACTACATCCAATGGTTCAACAACAGCGGCATGGTTAAGGTAACACGTACTGTTCGTGTGCATTTTAGTATATCTACATATGCTGATTATGTTGATTGTGATGTGGTACCTATGCAAGCATGTTCCTTATTGCTTGGTAGACCATGGCAATTTGATAAAAATTCTGTACACCATGGTAGAAACAATCACTATACTCTTGTTCATAAGGATAAAAATATTACTTTGCTTCCTATGACTCCTGATTCCATTTTGAAAGATGATATTAATAGAGCTAATAAAGCAAAACAGGAGACGAATAAGAGTGAAAATCAGATTGTGGCAAAAGAATTTGAGCAACAAATGAAGCCTAATAATAAACCATCTAGTGTTGCTTCTGAAATTAAATTGAAAAGTGCATGTTTATTTGCCACCAAATCTGATATTGATGAGCTAGATTTCAGCAAATCTGTTTGCTATGCTTTTGTGTGCAAAGAGGCATTATTTTCATTCGAGGACGTGCCTTCCTCTTTGCCTCCTGCTGTCACTAACATTTTGCAGGAGTTTGCTGACGTCTTTCCAAAAGACGTGCCACCGGGATTACCGCCTATTCGAGGGATTGAGCATCAGACTGACTTAATTCCTGGTGCTTCACTGCCAAACCGTGCACCATACCGTACCAATCTAGAGGAGACGAAGGAGATTATGCGTCAAGTACAAGAGCTTCTCGACAAAGGTTATATACGCGAATCCCTTAGTCCTTGTGCTGTTCCTATTATTCTAGTGCCGAAAAAGGATGGTACATCACATATGTGTGTTGATTGTAGAGGCATTAATAATATTACTATTCGTTATCGTCATCCTATTCCTAGGCTAGATGATATGCTTGATGAATTGAGTGGCTCTACAATATTCTCCAAAGTTGATTTGCGTAGTGGCTACCATCAAATTCGTATGAAACTGGGAGATGAATGGAAAACAGCATTTAAAACTAAGTTTTGATTATATGAGTGGTTAGTCATGCCTTTTGGGTTAACTAATGCACCTAGTACTTTCATGAGATTAATGAACGAAGTTTTACGTGCTTTCATTGGACGATTTGTGGTAGTTTACTTTGATGACATATTGATTTATAGCAGATCTTTGGAAGAACATTTGGAACATTTACGTGATGTTTTTATTGCTCTACGTGATGCACGTTTGTTTGGTAACCTTGGGAAGTGCACCTTTTGCACCGACCGAGTATCTTTTCTTGGCTATGTTGTTACTCCATAGGGAATTGAAGTTGATAAAGCCAAGATTGAAGCTATTGAGAGTTGGCCGCAGCCCAAAACGGTCACACAAGTGAGGAGTTTTCTTGGCCTCGCTGGATTCTATAGGCGTTTTGTGAGAGATTACAGCACCATTGCTGCACCTCTCAATGAGCTTACAAAGAAAGATGTGCCTTTTCTTTGGGGTACCGCACAGGAAGAAGCCTTCACGGTATTGAAAGATAAGTTGACACATGCTCCTTTACTCCAACTTCCTGATTTTAATAAGACTTTTGAGCTTGAATGTGATGCTAGTGGAATTGGATTAGGAGGTGTGTTATTACAAGATGGCAAACCTGTTGCATACTTTTCTGAAAAATTGAGTGGGCCTAGTCTGAATTATTCTACTTATGATAAAGAATTATATGCTCTTGTTCGGACTTTAGAAACATGGCAACATTATTTATGGCCCAAAGAATTTGTTATACATTCTGATCATGAATCTTTGAAACATATTAAAAGTCAAGCTAAACTGAATCGTAGACATGCTAAATGGGTTGAATTCATTGAGACTTTCCCTTATGTCATTAAACACAAGGGAAAAGAAAATGTTATTGCTGATGCATTGTCTCGTCGCTATACTATGCTTTCACAACTTGACTTCAAAATATTTGGTTTGGAGACCATCAAAGATCAATATGTGCATGATGCTGATTTTAAAGATGTAATGCAGAATTGTAAAGAAGGAAGAATGTGGAACAAGTTTGTCGTTAACGATGGATTTGTGTTTCGTGCTAACAAGCTATGCATTCCAGCTAGCTCCGTTCGTCTTTTGTTGTTGCAGGAGGCGCATGGAGGAGGATTAATGGGACACTTTGGCGTGAAGAAGACGGAGGACGTACTTGCTACACATTTCTTTTGGCCAAAGATGAGACGGGATGTTGAGCGTTTTATTGCTCGATGCACTACATGTCAAAAAGCTAAGTCACGACTCAAGCCTCATGGTTTATATATGCCTTTGCCTGTACCTAGTGTTCCTTGGGAGGATATATCTATGGACTTTGTTTTAGGTTTACCTCGAACAAAGAAGGGGAGGGATAGCATATTTGTTGTCGTGGATAGATTCTCTAAAATGGCACACTTTATACCATGTCATAAAAGCGATGATGCTGTTAATGTTGCTGATTTGTTCTTTCGTGAAATTATTCGCTTGCATGGTGTGCCAAATACTATTGTTTCAGATCGTGATACTAAATTTCTTAGCCACTTTTGGAGATGTTTATGGGCTAAGTTGGGGACTAAACTGCTTTTTAGTACTACTTGTCACCCCCAAACTAATGGACAAACTGAAGTAGTCAATAGAACGTTGTCTACTATGCTTAGGGCTGTTTTGAAGAATAATAAGAAAATGTGGGAGGAATGCTTGCCTCATATTGAATTTGCTTATAATCGTTCATTGCATTCTACTACTAAGATGTGCCCTTTTGAAGTTGTGTATGGTTTCCTACCTCGTGCACCTATTGATTTGTTGCCTCTTCCATCTTCGGAGAAGGTTAATTTTGATGCTAAACAACGTGCTGAATTGATTTTAAAAAGAGTTAACTAAGGAAAACATTGAGCGTATGAATGCTAAATATAAACTTGCTGGAGATAAGGGTAGAAAACATGTTGTGTTTGCACCTGGAGATATTGTTTGGTTACATTTGCGTAAGGATAGATTTCCTGATTTGCGCAAATCAAAGTTAATGCCACGTGCTGATGGTCCCTTTAAGGTGTTAGAGAAAATAAATGATAATGCATATAAACTTGAGCTGCCTGCAGATTTTGGGGTTAGTCCCACTTTTAACATTGCAGATTTGAAGCCTTATTTGGGTGAGGAAGATGAACTTCCGTCGAGGACGACTTCATTTCAAGATAGGATGATGAGGACATCAATACAATTGTTACACCCACAGCCCCTGCTGCTATACATACTGGACCAATTACTAGAGCTCATGCACGCCAACTAAATTACCAGGTACTTTCGTTTCTTGGTAATGATTCTAATGTTCATGAGAATATGGTGCTGCCTAAATTGGATACATTTGTTTTGCTTACAAATGAAGGGCCTAGCTTGGAGAAGGATGAACATTGGAGCAAGAACAAGCATGGAGATGATGGCATGCGCAAGGGGAACAAGAACGGAGTTACAAGTGATGATTTCAGGACTTTGAAGCCACCATAATGGGTGCATGAAGCCTTGGACGGAATATACAAGATGCCACTTCGTAAATTTCATCCCGAGGCTATTTTAGGTGCTGCGTCACCTTATTATTGGGCCAGGCCCATGTAATTTTGAAATACATAAGTATAGGCTATTTTTAGAGTCCGTATGTGTGGGGAAACGAGAGATAGGGTTGATTTCGGACCCCTCCACCAAGGGCCACGAAATTCCCCCCTCTTCCTCCATATATACAGCCCTTAGGGCATCGTTTAGACTTTGGGTTTTGTTTAGATTGAAAGTTCGCCATAGCTGCAACTTCGCGTACTTCGTTTGTGTTCAACGACCAGACAAAGGCGTCACAGAACCCCACCTTGATCAATAAAGCTTTCATCTTATATTCGCAATATCCAGATTGCAATCTTAGTTTCTTGCTTGTTCTTCGTTTGCTCGCAGGAAACAGACCCTCGTGGTCAGGTTGATCGTGCTCCGGCGTGGTCAATAACCTCTCGGAGTTGGTTTAGCGATTGCTAAGGAGCGACGTCCTCGCACGTTCGTAGTCGGATCGTCAAAGTCGACTTCCACCAAAGCGAAATCCACCATCTCATCGAAAGACGGGACACCTCCGCCTCTATCAAGGTGCTGGTGCAGTTGAAGTAGAAGATGCACGCGGTGTCCATGATGAAGGTCGGCCTACAGAAAAGTTAGTGCGCGCCATTGCTTGTCGATCCTGCACTTCACGTTCAGCTTTACAAGCAAGATGGAATAAACGAGTGATATTAGTATACTCCTTATACTCTAGAATGGTCTGAATCTCTCTATTTAATCCACCCATAAAACGTGCAAGCATAGCTTCATTCTCCTCAATAATGCCACATCTAATCATGCCAATTTGTAATTCCTGATAATATTCTTCTACAGAATTTTTTCCTTGTCTTAAACGCTGCAATTTTTGAAGCAATTCATGTTGATAATATGGTGGAACCCAACGAGTACGCATAGCAGTTTTCAAAGCAGGCCAAGTAGCTGGAATAGGATATAATCTAAAATGTTCAGACCACCATACACATGCAAAACTAGTGAAAGCAAAAAAAACAACAGCAACCCGTCTCTCCTCGGGATATTGTAAACATGTAAAACGTTGTTCAGTTTCTAACTCCCAAGTAAGATATATATCAGGAACATATCTACCCTCGAATGGTGGAATATTCAATTTCAGTTTAGGAATATGGACATCATCTCGTACCTGAGGTGGTGGTGCAGGCCTACCATTACAAATATATACCTGAGGTCGACCTGCTGGTGGTGGTGCTGGTGGCTGCACGTAGTTCTGATTTTGATCAACCTCATCCTCATAATCGCCCGCATACTCATAATCCTCCCGGGTACCAGAGCAGCAATAGAAGGAGCCAAGGAAGCATCAACAACAGGAACAACAACACCAGAAGTTTGGCCATCCACAATAGGAACACGCTTCGCTCGTCCATACTGATTCGTAAGGAGGCGTTGTTGTTGTTGTTGTTACAGAGGTGCGACAGGTGCAGCCGGCGGTGGTTGTGGAAAACGCGTGAGCAATTCATTAAACTTGCTATCAAGCTTTGTTTCGAACGTCTTCTCAATGCCATCTATCTTCTCCATAGCCTCGTCAAATCTGTTTAGCACATCTTGCACCTGTTCAGTCATCATTTGCTGAAACTTATCATGTAGCTGTTTGTTCGTCAGGTTCTCCCAATCAGTCTCATCGGCTTGTGATCCTACCATGGTTAGCAGCAAATAGAAACACACAAGAATATGATCCTACAGACTACTAAGAAGTGGTGGTGGTGTATCACAAACCCGTCAAGCAAATCTCAAATTCTTACCAGTTCTTACCCAGCAGCAGGTGGTGATCGGCAACCGTTGTAGTCAAAACTCTCAAAGCTTGGATAGAGCGATTAACAGGGAGAGTCAAACGCACGAGTAGATGTATGTGGAGCTGGGAAGGCTTATAATATAGTAGCAAAAAGGGTCAGCAATAATCAATTCAGAGATGCAAAGTTCAATAAACGCTCAACGACGGTACTGTGCTGGTCCTAGGCTAGACTGTGCTAGAGACGCGAGCCTAGAACACTAACAAAATCACGGTGCTGCACGTAAACAACGGAAAAGCACACTCTGGAAAAAAAAATTCGCTCTTTTTTTTGCGCTGCTTTTTTTTGCGAAAAATCACTATAATGGCGAGTGTCTCAAAACTCTTCCCAGGTCAAACTGACAGGATGGGCACGAAATTTTTTCGACCAAATTTTTTTTTCGACTGCGCGGACCCAAAAACTGGAAACGCGTCAAAAAAAACTTTCTATAACGGCGACTGTCTCGATACGCTTAGAAACACCTAAAAATAGGATAGCCCGAATTTTTTTGTCAAGTGCGTTTTTGGAAAATTTTGGGCCTAAATCAAGTGTGTTTTTTTCCCGAAACCTACTCCTGCAAGGAAACACGAATCGGAAACTAGATGAATCTCGAAAACAAACCTGATATGCAAGGAACTCGGATTGGTGGTGGATATATGGTGGTGGTATATGGCAGCGATGGTGGTAGCGGTGGTAGTATATGGATATGGATCGGTGGTGGTATATGGACACGGATTGGTGGTGGTATATGGATACGGATTCGAAGCGGTGGTGGTAGGTGACAGGGGCGATGATGATGGTGCGGTGGCGGCGTGACAACTTATGACCAGAACTCGAAACTCTAAAAGACTAGACGCTAAGACCAGCAACTACATACGACGATGCAACCGCAAATTCAACAAAGCAAAACCCTAAAAAGATTATGCAAAGGCTCAGATTGGTTCGGATATGATGAACTAACCCTAATTTTTTTGTGGCTTTTTCGTGGACTATAGGTATGAAGAACATACTCCATCTAAACTACGAAAAACTGTAAAATCTCACCGAGCGACCTGGAAATCTGATACCACTTGATAGAGGCTAAGGTGTCCCGTCTTTCGATGAGATGATGGATTTCGCTTTGGTGGAAGTCGACTTTGACGATCCAACTATGAACGTGCGTGGACGTCGCGCCTTAGCAATCGCTAAACCAACTCCGAGAGTGATGTAGGGTGGAAACCTATAGCATCGATCTTTCACGTTTGGAGTGGATCCTACGGGGAAACACGAAGAACACGCGGAAGCACAAAGGGAAAACACGGGGAAAACGAGAGAGAAACACTCAACCAACAAGGAATCGATCACACAAGTGCTAGATCACCACACACATAGAGTAACATATGATCCACAATCAACAAAGGTGATGTAGGGTGGAACCCTATAGCGTCGATCTTTCACGTTTGGAGTGGATCCTACGGGGAATCACGAAGAACACGGGGAAGCACAAAGGGAAAACATGGGGAAAACGAGAGAGAATCACTCAACCAACAAGGAATCGATCACACAAGTGCTAGATCACCACACACATAGAGTAACATATGATCCACAATCAACAAAGGGAAAGGATACAACGGAATCGTTCTTCTCCAAGAGGAGGCCTTGATGTTCTTCCCTAAAGAGGGGTCTTGAATCCGCTTGGGGATCTTCTCCGGAGAGGTCCTGATCTCCGAGGAGAAGTATCCAAGTGGATGAGCAAAGGCTCTCACACAAATATGAGCTAATCCAATGCTAAGTCTCAAAAGGAGGAGGAGGAGTCCTATTTATAGGCCAGGGGCGAAGGGGTACACGGGCTCAGCCCAACACGCGCACACAGGCGCTGGCCGGATGATCCGGGTCCGAAGCCGGATGATCCGGGCTGGTCCGGATGATCCGGGTGGAGGCCCGGATGATCCGGAGACTCGGCTGGTGGAGGCGCGGGGCCGGATGTCCGGCTGGCGGTCCGGACATCCGGGCAGGGTCTGGATGATCCGGGACGGGGTCCGGATGATCCAGCTTCAGGGGGGAGGCTTCTGTAGTCTTCGGTCAAATAAGCCGGATCGTCTGGGCCGGGGCCCGGATCGTCCGGGCTCTGTCCGGATCGTCTGGGCCGTCGTCCGGATCGTCCGGCCACCCTGGTCCTTGGTGCTTTTTCCTCTCCGTCTTCATGCATGTCTTCTGCTTCCGGTTCTCCTTGCTTCCTAGCTTCTTCGCGGTGAACTCCTTGGTACCTGAGTATGCATAGCGTTTCCGTTTGAGGTAGTAACCATGTCTCATGTGAATCGAAAGGGAATTGTGAGAGGAGTGATGTCACCTCGG
This sequence comes from Triticum dicoccoides, assembly GCF_002162155.2. Classification (NCBI taxonomy): domain Eukaryota; kingdom Viridiplantae; phylum Streptophyta; class Magnoliopsida; order Poales; family Poaceae; genus Triticum; species Triticum dicoccoides. The sequence continues at coordinate 279,622,883 of NC_041387.1, read as the reverse complement.
TTTCAAGAGCTCTTGCACGTGCTCGAGTCATAGGTCCTTGAGGGGTTGGATGTGTTGCTGTAGAGTCCATGGGGATGATGGAAGGATGCTCCGCATCATATCCCCTCCCTTCGAAAGGATCCGACCTTGGATCTAGATCTTCATCACCATGGAAAGGCGAGAGGTCTTTGACGTTAAAGGTGTCGCTCATGTTGTACTTGTTGCTTGGTAGGTCGAGCTTGTAGGCGTTGTTGTTGTAGCGTGCTAACACCTTGAAGGGTCCATCGGCTCGAGGTAGTAGTTTGGACTTGCGTTCATTGGGGAAGCGTTCCTTGCGAAGGTGTAGCCACACGAGATCGCCTATGTTGAAGATCATGGGTTGTTTGTTGATGTTGATCTTGGTCGCCAGTCGTTGTACTTGGTGCTCGATGGTGTTTCTTGTATCTTCATGCATCTTCTTGATGTATCTTGCACGGGCAATTGCGTCGAGATTTGTGCGCTCTTGTAGAGGAAGAGGTAGAATGTCCAATGGGGACAATGGGTTGAAGCCGTAGACGACCTCGAAGGGGGACTTGCCGGTAGTCGTATGTCTTGCGCGGTTGTAGGCGTACTCGGCGATGGGTAGACACGCCTCCCACTCCTTGATGTTCTTCTTGATCAACACGCGAAGTAGAGTGGATAGTGTCCGGTTCGTCACCTCCGTTTGGCCGTCGGTTTGAGGATGGTATGCGGATGAGAACAAGAGCTTGATTCCGAGCTTGGCGCATAGAGTCTTCCAAAAGTAACTCAAGAACTTGACGTCGCGGTCGGAGACGATTGTCTTTGGTACTCCATGGAGGCGCAAGATTTCCCTACAAAAGAGATTTGCAATATGTGAAGCATCGTCTATCTTGTTGCAAGGAATGAAATGTGCCATCTTAGAAAATCGGTCCACAACGACAAACACGGAATCCTTTCCATGTTGAGTTCTAGGCAAACCAAGTACAAAATCCATACTAATGTCTTCCCAAGGTTGATAAGGAATAGGAAGTGGCATGTAAAGACCATGGGATTGAGATTTTGACTTAGCTTTGCGACATGTAGAGCATCGTGTGGTGAAGCGTGAGACGTCGCGGAACATCTTTGGCCAAAAGTAGTTCTTGGAGAGCGTGGCGAAAGTCTTGTCGCGTCCAAAGTGTCCCATGAGTCCACCTCCATGAGCTTCTTGCAAAAGTAGCAAACGAAGAGAAGACTCGGGAATGCATAGTTTGTTAGCTCTCATAAGATAACCATCCTTGATGTAATATCGTTCCCAAGATGTATGCGTCAAACATTTAGCATAATGAGGTGCAAAAGATGGATCATTGGCATACAAGTCTTTTATGTGTTCAAAGCCAATGACATTCAACTCAAGTTTAGTCACAAGCGTGCATATGCGAGAAAGTGCATCGGCAACTACATTTTCCTTACCCTTAATGTACTTAATCACATATGGGAAAGATTCAATAAATTCACTCCATTTTGCATGACGCTTGTTCAATTTAGTTTGACCTTTTAAGTACTGAAGCGTTTCATGATCGGTATGGATGACAAATTCATGAGGTCTAAGATAATGTTCCCAAACATGTAGGACACGCACAAAAGCATACAATTCTTTGTCATATACGGGATAGTTAAGTTGAGCACCGGAGAGTTTTTCACTAAAATAAGCAATGGCTCGTTTTCTTGCATCAAAACTCCGCCAATTCCGGTACCACTTGCATCACAATGAACCTCAAAAGTTTTGTCAAAATTGGGCAAAGCAAGAATCGGAGCATGAGTAAGCAAAGACTTGAGCTCATCAAAAGCGGTTGATTGCAAAGTTCCCCAAACAAAAGAAGTATTCTTCTTGCTCAAGGCATGCAAAGGAGCGGCTATTGTGCTAAAGTTTTTCACAAATCGGCGATAAAATCCTGCAAGGCCAAGGAAACTACGCACTTGTTGCAAATTGGTTGGTTGGGGCCAAGTTTTAATTGCCTCAATTTTAGTTTCGTCAACATGAACTCCTTTTGAAGAGACAACAAATCCCAAGAAAACCACTTTGTCAACACCAAACGTGCATTTTTTCAAATTTGCATAAAGGCTTTCCTTGCGAAGGGTTTGCAAAACAGATTTAACATGATTAATATGGTCTTTCATTGTTTTGCTAAACACAAGAATGTCATCAAAGTAAACCACAACAAATACTCCAATGTAAGGTCTAAGCACATGATGCATAAGATGCACGAAGGTACCGGGAGCTTCCGATAAACCCATAGGCATAACTAACCACTCATATAAGCCAAATTTGGTTTTAAAAGAAGTTTTCCATTCATCACCTTCTTGAATGCGAATTTGGTAATAGCCACTTTTAAGATCTATTTTTGAGAAAAAGTTGGCTCCACTAAGTTCATCAAGAATATCATCTAAGCGAGGAATGGGATGCCTATAGCGAACGGTAATAGCATTTATAGGTCTACAATCGGAACACAAGCGGAAACTTCCATCGGGCTTAGGCACAAGTATAATGGGAACGGCACAAGGGCTTAAGCTTTCACGTACATGACAGTTGTCGATGAGTTGTCGTACTTGCCGTTGAATCTCCTTGGTTTCTTCGGGATTGACTCGGTATGGAGCTTTGTTTGGAAGTGGCGCTCCGGGGATGAGGTCGATTGATGAGGACATCAATACAATTGTTACACCCACAGCCCCTGCTGCTATACATACTGGACCAATTACTAGAGCTCGTGCACGCCAACTAAATTACCAGGTACTTTCGTTTCTTGGTAATGATTCTAATGTTCATGAGAATATGATGCTGCCTAAATTGGATACATTTGTTTTGCTTACAAACGAAGGGCCTAGCTTGGAGAAGGATGAACATTGGAGCAAGAACAAGCATGGAGATGATGGCATGCGCAAGGGGAACAAGAACGGAGTTACAAGTGATGATTTCAGGACTTTGAAGCCACCATAATGGGTGCATGAAGCCTTGGACGAAATATACAAGATGCCACTTCATAAATTTCGTCCCGAGGCTATTTTAGGTGCTGCGTCACCTTATTATTAGGCCAGGCCCATGTAATTTCGAAATACATAAGTATAGGCTATTTTTAGAGTCCGTATGTGTGGGGAAACAAGAGATAGGGTTGATTTCGGACCCCTCCACCAAGGGCCACGAAATTCCCCCCTCTTCCTCCATATATACAGCCCTTAGGGCATCGTTTAGACTTTGGGTTTTGTTTAGATTAAAAGTTCGCCATAGCTGCAACTTCGCGTACTTCGTTTGTGTTCAACGACCAGACAAAGGCGTCACAGAACCCCACCTTGATCAATAAAGCTTTCATCTTATATTCGCAATATCTAGATTGCAATCTCAGTTTCTTGCTTGTTCTTCGTTTGCTCGCAGGAAACAGACCCTCGTGGTCAGGTTAATCGTGCTCCGGCGTGGTCAATAACCTCTCGGAGTTGGTTTAGCGATTGCTAAGGCGCGACGTCCTCGCACGTTCGTAGTCGAATCGTCAAAGTCGACTGCTACCAAAGCGATATCCATCATCTCATCGAAAGACGGGACACCTTTGTCTCTATCAAGTGGTATCATATTTCCAGGTTGCTCGGTGAGATTTTACAGTTTTTCGTAATTTAGATCGAGTCTGTTCTTCATACCTATAGTCCACGAAAAAGCCACAAAAAATTAGGGTTAGTTCATCATATCCGAACCAATCTGAGCCTTTGCATAATCTTTTTAGGGTTTTGTTTTGTTGAATTTGTGGTTGCATCGTCGTGTCTAGTTGCTGGTCTTAGAGTCTAGTCTTTTAGAGTTTCGAGTTCTGGTCATAAGTTGTCACGCCGCCGCTGCACCATCATCATCACCCCTGCCATCTACCACCACCGCTTATCCGCCACCGCTTCGAATCCGTATCCATATACCACCACAGCTGTCATATACCACCACCGCTGCCATCTACCACCATATATCCACCACCAATCCGAGTTCTTGTCATATTAGGTTTGTTTTCGAGATCCATGTAGATTCCGATTCGTGTTTCCTTGCCGGAGCAGGTTTCGGAAAAAAAAAGAGTCCGGAAACCACGCTCCGTTTAGGCCCAAAATTTTTCGAAAACGCATTTTTCGAAAAAAATTCTGGCTATCCTATTTTTAGGTGTTTCTGAGTGTTTTGAGTAGGAGCCATTATAGGAAGTTTTTTTTGACCCGTTTCCAGTTTTTGGGTCCGGGCAGTCGAAAAAATAAATTGGTCAAAAAACATTTCGTGCCCATCCTGTCAGTTTGAGCTAGGAAGAGTTTTGAGACACTCGCCATTATAGTGATTTTTCGCAAAAAAAAAGAGCGAAAAAAAAATTCCAGAGTGTGCTTTTCCCTTGTTTACGTGCCGCGCCGTGATTTTGTTGGTGTTCTAGGCTCGCGTCTCTAGCACAGTCTAGCCTAGGACCAGCACAGTACCGTCGTTGAGCGTTTATTCAACTTTGCATCTCTGAATTGATTATTGCTGACCCTTTTTGCTACCATATTATAAGCCTTCCCAACTCCACATACATCTACGTCGTGCGTTTGACTCTCCCTGGTAATCGCTCTATCCAAGCTTTGAGAGTTTTTGACTACAACGGTTGCCGATCACCGCCTGCTGCTGGGTAAGAACTGGTAAGAATTTGAGATTTGCTTGACGGATTTGTGACACTCACCACCACCTCTTGTTAGTAGTCTGTTGGATCATATTCTTGTGTGTTTCTATTGCTGCTAACCATGCCAGGATCACAAGCCGACGAGACTGACTGGAGAACATGACGAATAAGGATTTGCATGATAAATTTCAGCAAATGATGAGTGGACAGGTGCAAGACGTGCTAAACAGATTTGAAGAGGCCATGGAGAAGATAGATGGCATGGAGAAGACGTTCAAAACAAAGCTCGATAACAAGTTTAATGAATTGCTCGCGCGTCTTCCACCACCACCACCCGCTGCACCTAACGCACCTCTCCAACAACAACAACAACGACTACCTCCACGTCGAGAAATAGACCTCCGCCGAGCAAGCCGTGTTCCTCTTGTGTTTGGCCAAACTGTTGGTGCTGGTGTTGATACTTTTGTGGCTCCTGCTGCTGATGCGGAGGAGGATGATTATGTGGGAGATTACGAGGATGAGGTTGCTCAAAATCAGAACTACGTGCAACCACCAGCACCACCACCAGCAGGTCGACCTCAGGTATATATTCGTAATGGTAGGCCTGCACCACCACCTCAGGTACGAGATGATGTCCATATTCCTAAACTGAAATTGAATATTCCACCATTTGAGGGTAGATATGTTCCTGATATATATCTTACTAGGGAGTTAGAAACTAAACAACGTTTTACATGTTTACAATATCCCGAGGAGAGACGGGTTGCTGCTGCTGTTTGTGCTTTCACTAGTTTTGCATGTGTCTGGTGGTCTGAACATTGTAGATTATATCCTATTCCAACTACTTGGGCTGCTTTGAAAACTGCTATGCGTACGCGTTGGGTTCCACCATATTATCAACGTGAATTGCTTCAAAAATTGCAGCGCTTAAGACAAGGAAAAAATTCTGTAGAAGAATATTATCAGGAATTACAAACTGGCATGATTCGATGTGGTATTGTTGAGGAGAATGAAGCTATGCTTGTACGTTTTCTGGGTGGATTAAATAGAGAGATTCAGACCATTCTAGACTATAAGGAGTATACTAATATCATCGTTTATTCCATCTTGCTCGTAAAGCTGAACGTGAAGTGCAGGATCGACAAGCATTGGCGCGAACTAACTTTTCTGCAGGCCGACCTTCATCATGGACACCGCGTGCATCTTCTACTTCAACTGCACCAGCACCTCAATCAGGTGCCTCCTACAGCCATGATACAAGAAAACAGGAACAACCACCATTATCTGCCAAGAGCGCACCTGCCGGGCCTGCACAGAGTTCTTCTTCTTCCAGGGCATCAACAGGGCACACAAGTGATATTATTTGTCGTCGTTGTAAGGGAGGAGGTCATTATGCGAGAGAATGCAAATCTCCGCGTGTGATGATTGCTACCGAGGATGGTGGATATGAGTCCGCTAGTGACTATGATGAGGAGACATTGGCTCTTATTACACGTGAAGAACATGGTGGAGATGATTCTGATCATGATACGCAATACATGGCTCCTGAAGACGCTGACAGGTATGAATGTTTAGTTGCTCAACGTGTTTTGAGTGTGCAGGTCACACAAGCTGAGCAAAATCAGAGGCACAATTTGTTCCATACCAAGGGAGTTGTGAAGGAACGTTTTGTGCGCGTCATAATAGACGGAGGGAGCTGCAACAACTTGGCTAGCATGGAGATGGTGGAGAAGCTTTCTCTCACCACAAGACCACATCCACATCCTTACTACATCCAATGGTTCAACAACAGCGGCAAGGTTAAGGTAACACGTACTGTTTGTGTGCATTTTAGTATCTCTACATATGCTGATTATGTTGATTGTGATGTGGTACCTATGCAAGCATGTTCCTTATTACTTGGTAGACCATGGCAATTTGATAAAAATTTTGTACACCATGGTAGAAACAATCACTATACTCTTGTTCATAAGGATAAAAATATTACTTTGCTTCCTATGACTCCTGATTCCATTTTGAAAGGTGATATTAATAGAGCTAATAAAGCAAAACAGGAGAAGAATAAGAGTGAAAATCAGATTGTGGCAAAAGAATTTGAGCAACAAATGAAGCCTAATAATAAACCATCTAGTGTTGCTTCTGAAATTAAATTGAAAAGTGCATGTTTATTTGCCACCAAATCTGATATTGATGAGCTAGATTTCAGCAAATCTGTTTGCTATGCTTTTGTGTGCAAAGAGGCATTATTTTCATTCGAGGATGTGCCTTCCTCTTTGCCTCCTGCTGTCACTAACATTTTGCAGGAGTTCGCTGACGTTTTTCCACAAGACGTGCCACCGGGATTACCGCCTATTCGAGGGATTGAGCATCAGATTGACTTAATTCCCGGTACTTCACTGCCAAACCGTGCACCATACCGTACCAATCCAGAGGAGACGAAGGAGATTATGCGTCAAGTATAAGAGCTTCTCGACAAAGGTTACATACGCGAATCCCTTAGTCCTTGTGCTGTTCCTATTATTCTAGTGCCGAAAAAGGATGGTACATCACGTATGTGTGTTGATTGTAGAGGCATTAATAATATTACTATTCGTTATCGTCATCCTATTCCTAGGCTAGATGATATGCTTGATGAATTGAGTGGCTCTACAATATTCTCCAAAGTTGATTTGCGTAGTGGCTACCATCAAATTCGTATGAAATTGGGAGATGAATGGAAAACAGCATTTAAAACTAAGTTTGGATTATATGAGTGGTTAGTCATGCCTTTTGGGTTAACTAATGCACCTAGTACTTTCATGAGATTAATGAACAAAGTTTTACGTGCTTTCATTGGACGATTTGTGGTAGTTTACTTTGATGACATATTGATTTATAGCAAATCTTTGGAAGAACATTTGGAACATTTACGTGTTGTTTTTATTGCTCTACGTGATGCACGTTTGTTTGGTAACCTTGGGAAGTGCACCTTTTGCACCGACCGAGTATCTTTTCTTGGCTATGTTGTTACTCCACAGGGAATTGAAGTTGATAAAGCCAAGATTGAAGCTATTGAGAGTTGGCCGCAGCCCAAAATGGTCACACAAGTGAGGAGTTTTCTTGGCCTCGCTGGATTCTATAGGCGTTTTGTGAGAGATTTCAGCACCATTGCTGCACCTCTCAATGAGCTTACAAAGAAAGATGTGCCTTTTCTTTGGGGTACCGCACAGGAAGAAGTGATAGAGGCGAGGGTCTCGATCTTTCGATGAGATGATAACTATCGATTTGGTGGAGACGACTTTGACGATCCGACTAAAAACGTGCACGACGTTGCGCCTTAGCAACCGCTAAACCAATCTCCTGAGGTTACTGACGATGCTGGAAGCACGGTCAGCCTGACCACGAAGGTCTATTCCTGCAAGCAATCGAAGAACGAGCAAGAATATGATAAAGCAATCTGAATATCGCAAATATATATGAAGTATTGATAATGGTGGGGATCCGGAAGCGGTCTTGGTTTGGTCGTTGGACACAAACGAAGTACACGAAGTTGCAATGGCTAACTTTCAACTAAACAAATCCCAAGGAAAAAGCTACTAGATGGATCTACTTATATAGGAGCAAGGGGTGGCAGCCAAGGAGGTGGGAGGCCGTCCCAAGGCAGCCTAAAACTAACCCTAGGTCATACAAGGCTCATGGGCCCAAGTGGAGGTGATGCAACACCTTTGGGCTTGTAGTTTGACTCGGATTCTGCTGCAACGTCAGATTGTTTCATCCGTAACTCAACGCTCCGGACGAATTTGAAGGTGAGTCCAATTGGGTTGGAAAGAGCACGAAATCTAGTTTCCAACAAAAAAAGAATCACCCAATTCGGAGTCCGTATGAAAAAGTTGTTGGCGTTTTGAATCAGGTATGTCTGTGCAGTCCGAATCTGAATCCAGAACGTGAGAGACTTGGACTCTATCTTCTTTTGGCCCAAAAGTGACGTGAGAGGACTTTTTGAACACAACCTAAACTTCTCCTTTTCCCTTATCTTCATATGTGGATTGTACAAATGTCCCATACACCTGCAATTAGACAAAACACAAAAGTGTGTGAAGTATTTTTGTTCTGGATAACATAAATAGATTATTGAATAGCTTGCATTAGAAATCACCTGACAAATATGCATGTATGCAATATTTTTGGTCGTATCCAAGGTAGTCATGTCCTCATCATCCTCCCCTTTTTGAAAACAAAGCCGTCCTCGGCGTTGCTTAATCTGAAATGTGGCTAAGAAAAGAGACAAAGTATACATGTTGTATATGTATATGTCATCCATTTTTACTTCCCTTGATTTTTGCACATATGACACATGTATACATGAGTAACTTTCATAGATCATAAAATATAAAGCCAAAATATTATCATAAGTAGAAGGCATGAAAATATTGCAACTCAGTTTGCACATATAAGTGAAGCTCTTATTCATATCAAAAGATTGACAATATTCATCATTAAACCATCCCAACATTGGTGAATAAACCTTACTTGCATCAAATTTACATGCTACAACATGCTTAAATAAGCAAACATGCAGTAAGTCATTGGAAACAGAATCATCACCAAGATTAGAGGTCATATCAAAATGATTAAACATTGGTTCTTTTGCATCAATAGTTAATTCAATGGGTGCACTCAAAATTGTTGGTATTTCAGTTGTTTGATCACATGATTCATTCATGATAGTAACACGATTCTCTAAAATAGATGGCGTGCTCAAATCAACAGGTAACTCAACACATGATGTATTTAAGTTAATTAGGGATGCATCATTCTCATGTGAAGTTATATCATCAATACCTTTACTATTACCTTCTCGCAAAGATGTAGCTAATGTCGGTATGGACAATGACAATGTACCATACACTTGAGATGATGTCGCACTCACAATCTGAGGTGTGGCTGCTCTAGTAGGTGCAACGGTGGAGGAATCAACCGATGGTAGTGAGCATGAATTGGAATAGTAGTTGTTGTAGTCACCCGATGCATCCTCCTGTAACTGTCTCTCAAAGGTACAAGCACGAACATACATACCAGTAATGCAACGAGGAATATACCTAAATCTTGCCTGAATATCATGGTTCAAACCACCAAAAAATCTATTCATTGTATCATCCTCAGATTCTTCTATGTCACAATGATGCATATAAGATTTGAACTCTTGGTAGTAAGCATGAACAGTGTTATTGCCTTGTTTAAATTGTTCAAATTTGCGAAGCAATTCACGACGATAGTAAGGAGGGAAAAATTGTTGTCTCATTACATGTTTCAAATATTTCCAAGTTGTGGGTTGGTTATCAATGTTTTTCTTACAATGCACACTCCACCAAACAGAAGCAAAACTAGTAAATGCTCTAGTGGCAGCTCGTACTCGCTCAAGTTCAGAAAAGGCATGGTAACTAAAAACTTGTTCTACTTCAAGCTCCCAATCTAGATAAATAGCAGGATTAAATCTACCCTCAAATGATGGTAAAAATATAACCTGACCATGTGCTTGTGTGTGTTGTCCCAACTCTCGTGATGGTGAGGATGTGTTCGTCGTCCAAGAACTTCTTTCTCCGGAACCTGTCATGATTAGTAGAAACAAGAAACAAAATTCGAGAATAATGTTCCTATGAACAACTAGGATGTGGTTGTAACGTGCTCACAGTAAAGCAAATATCAATATCTTACAAGTTCTTACCATGCGATAGGTGGTGACAGGCAACCAGCGGTGTCAAATAACTCCGAAGATTGTGTAAAGCGATTGCCAGGGGAACGTACGTATACACGGTGTAGAAATATGTGGAGCTGGGTTGGCTATATATGGTAGCAAAAGATTAGCAATAATCAATTCAAAAATGCAATGTTGAATAAACGCTCAATGACGGTACTGTGCTGGTCCTAGGCTAGACCGAACTAGAGACGCGAGCCTAGAACACTAATAAGGTCACGGCATAGCACAACTAGCATCAATGAAGGATAAGTAGCTCTGGACAGCAAGATATAAGTGAAGATCACAACGGCAGTAAAGATAATGATGAATAACAACTGCCAAGCAGGATATATAACAACTCTCTCTTCAACTTTCCTCTTGAAAAGTTTGCTACTAACTCAAGTTTTCCAATGCAAAAAGAATCACTCAATTCCGAATTGATATGAGGAGTCAATTTTAAAACTGGCCTGAAAAATTGGAATAAAGTGTATGCGCGAACTTTGGAGGGCAAAAAGACCTATTTAGAAGCTGATTTTGAGACGCCAAATATTGAACAAGCTTTTGCAACTATTCAGATGCGTCTAGTCGCTAGCTTTAATTTGAGTACTTGTGGAGCCAAAACGGAGTTCGTATGAGGAAGTTATGCCTGTTTTACTAAACAGTGCACAAAACAGATTCCAATCCGAATTCAACTACGAGATTGAGTCTAGATAGATCCGAATTTTGTTTTTTTTTCTTCTCTTTTTTTTCCTCTCTTTTTTTTCCTCACACTTTTTTTTCCTTTTTCTTTTCTCTGACTTTTTTTACTTGTTTTTTCTCTCTTTTTTTTCTCCGTCTTTCTTTTTCTCCTTCTTTTTTTTCTCTCTCTCGTTCCAAACAAACTAGATAAGATGCAGATTGGATCAAGCGAAGATGTGAATGATCTCAACTATGATTATGAAAATGAACGGTGGGTAGCACGTGGTGGAAACTGATGGATGGATGGTGGACAGCGGAAGGGATAACGATGCAGCGGTGGCGTGACAAATGTGAACAGAACTCGAAACTCTAAACGAACTAGACACTAAGACCAGCAAGTCGACACGACGATGCAACCAATAATTCAATAGTGCATACAATGAAAAGAAAATTGCAAAGGCTCAGACTGGCTTGGACAAAGGATGAGTAGATCTATCTTTTTTTGTGGCTTTTTCGTGGACAATAGGTAAGAAAATAAATCTAATCTAGGGAAAACTGGAAATTCTCACCGAGCAACCTGAAAACTGATACCACTTGATAGAGGCGAGGGTCCCGATCTTTCGATGAGATGATAACTATCGATTTGGTGGAGACGACTTTGACGATCCGACTACAAACGTGCACGACGTTGCGCCTTAGCAACCGCTAAACCAATCTCCTGAGGTTACTGACGATGCTGGAAGCACAGTCAGCCTGACCACGAAGGTCTATTTCTGCAAGCAATCGAAGAACGAGCAAGAATATGATAAAGCAATCTGAATATCGCAAATATATATGAAGTATTGATAATGGTGGGGATCCGGAAGCGGTCTTGGTCTGGTCGTTGGACACAAACGAAGTACACGAAGTTGCAATGGCTAACTTTTAACTAAACAAATCCCAAGGAAAAAGCTACTAGATGGATCTACTTACATAGGAGCAAGGGGTGGCAGCCAAGGAGGTGGGAGGACGTCCCAAGGCAGCCTAAAACTAACCCTAGGTCGTGCAAGGCTTGATAGAGGCGGAGGTGTCCCGTCTTTCGATGAGATGGTGGATTTCGCTTTGGTGGAAGTCGACTTTGACGATCCGACTATGAACGTGCGAGGACGTCGCGCCTTAGCAATCGCTAAACCAACTCCGAGAGGTTATTGACCACGCCGGAGCACGATCAACCTGACCACGAGGGTCTGTTTCCTGCGAGCAAACGAAGAACAAGCAAGAAACTAAGATTGCAATCTGGATATTGCGAATATAAGATGAAAGCTTTATTGATCAAGGTGGGGTTCTGTGACGCCTTTGTCTGGTCGTTGAACACAAACGAAGTACGCGAAGTTGCAGCTATGGCGAACTTTTAATCTAAACAAAACCCAAAGTCTAAACGATGCCCTAAGGGCTGTATATATGGAGGAAGAGGGGGAAATTTCATGGCCCTTGGTGGAGGAGTCCGAAATCAACCCTATCTCTTGTTTCCCCACACATACGGACTCTAAAAATAGCCTATACTTATGTATTTCGAAATTACATGGGCCTGGCCCAATAATAAGGTGACGCAGCACCTAAAATAGCCTCGGGACGAAATTTATGAAGTGGCATCTTGTATATTTCGTCCAAGGCTTCATGCACCCATTATGGTGGCTTCAAAGTCCTGAAATCATCACTTGTAACTCCGTTCTTGTTCCCCTTGCGCATGCCATCATCTCCATGCTTGTTCTTGCTCCAATGTTCATCCTTCTCTAAGCTATGCCCTTCATTTGTAAGCAAAACAAATGTATCCAATTTAGGCAGCATCATATTCTCATGAACATTAGAATCATTACCAAGAAACGAAAGTACCTGGTAATTTAGTTGGCGTGCACGAGCTCTAGTAATTGGTCCAGTATGTATAGCAGCAGGGGCTGTGGGTGTAACAATTGTATTGATGTCCTCATCATCCTCCCCTTCTTGAAATGAAGTCGTCCTCGACGGAAGTCCATCTTCCTCACCCAAATAAGGCTTCAAATCTGCAATGTTAAAAGTGGGACTAACCCCAAAATCTGCAGGCAGCTCAAGTTTATATGCATTATCATTTATTTTCTCTAACACCTTAAAGGGACCATCAGCACGTGGCATTAGCTTTGATTTGCACAAATCAGGAAATCTATCCTTACGCAAATGTAACCAAACAAGATCTCCAGGTGCAAACACAACATGTTTTCTACCCTTATCTCCAGCAAGTTTATATTTAGCATTCATACGCTCAATGTTTTCCTTAGTTAACTCATGCATTTTTAAAATCAATTCAGCACGTTGTTTAGCATCAAAATTAACCTTCTCCGAAGATGGAAGAGGCAACAAATCAATAGGTGCACGAGGTAGGAAACCATACACAACTTCAAAAGGGCACATCTTAGTAGTAGAATGCAATGAACGATTATAAGCAGATTCAATATGAGGCAAGCATTCCTCCCACATTTTCTTATTATTCTTCAAAACAGCCCTAAGCATAGTAGACAACGTTCTATTGACTACTTCAGTTTGTCCATCAGTTTGGGGGTGACAAGTAGTACTAAAAAGCAGTTTAGTCCCCAACTTAGCCCATAAACATCTCCAAAAGTGGCTAAGAAATTTAGTATCACGATCTGAAACAATAGTATTTGGCACACCATGCAAGCGAATAATTTCACGAAAGAACAAATCAGCAACATTAACATCATCATCGCTTTTATGACATGGTATAAAGTGTGCCATTTTCGAGAATCTTTCCACGACAACAAATATGCTATCCCTCCCCTTCTTTGTTCGAGGTAAACCTAAAACAAAGTCCATAGATATATCCTCCCAAGGAACACTAGGTACAGGCAAAGGCATATATAAACCATGAGGATTGAGTCGTGACTTAGCTTTTTGACATGTAGTGCATCGAGCAATAAAACGCTCAACATCCCGTCTCATCTTTGGCCAAAAGAAATGTGTAGCAAGTACGTCCTCCGTCTTCTTCACGCCAAAATGTCCCATTAATCCTCCTCCATGCGCTTCCTGCAACAACAAAAGACGAACGGAGCTAGCTGGAATGCATAGCTTGTTAGCACGAAACACAAATCCATCGTTAACGACAAACTTGTTCCACATTCTTCCGTCTTTACAATTCTGCATTACATCTTTAAAATCAGCATCATGCACATATTGATCTTTGATGGTCTCCAAACCAAATATTTTGAAGTCAAGTTGTGAAAGCATAGTATAGCGACGAGACAATGCATCAGCAATAACATTTTCTTTTCCCTTCTTGTGTTTAATGACATAAGGGAAAGTCTCAATGAATCCAACCCATTTAGCATGTCTACGATTCAGTTTAGCTTGACTTTTAATATGTTTCAAAGATTCATGATCAGAATGTATAACAAATTCTTTGGGCCATAAATAATGTTGCCATGTTTCTAAAGTCCGAACAAGAGCATATAATTCTTTATCATAAGTAGAATAATTCAGACTAGGCCCACTCAATTTTTCAGAAAAGTATGCAACAGGTTTGCCATCTTGTAATAACACACCTCCTAATCCAATTCCACTAGCATCACATTAAGCTCAAAAGTCTTATTAAAATCAGGAAGTTGGAGTAAAGGAGCATGTGTCAACTTATCTTTCAATACCGTGAAGGCTTCTTCCTGTGCGGTACCCCAAACAAAAGGCACATCCTTCTTTGTAAGCTTGTTGAGAGGTGCAGCAATGGTGCTGAAATCTCTCACAAAACGCCTATAGAATCCAGCGAGGCCAAGAAAACTCCTCACTTGTGTGACCGTTTTGGGCTGCGGCCAACTCTCAATAGCTTCAATCTTGGCTTTGTCAACTTCAATTCCCTGTGGAGTAACAACATAGCCAAGAAAAGATACTCGGTCGGTGCAAAAGGTGCACTTCCCAAGGTTACCAAACAAACGTGCATCACGTAGAGCAATAAAAACAGCACGTAAATGTTCCAAATGTTCTTCCAAAGATCTGCTATAAATCAGTATATCATCAAAATAGACTACCACAAATCGTCCAATGAAAGCACGTAAAACTTCGTTCATTAGTCTCATGAAAGTACTAGGCGCATTAGTTAACCCAAAAGGCATGACTAACCACTCATATAATCCAAACTTAGTTTTAAATGCTGTTTTCCAATCATCTCCCAATTTCATACGAATTTGATGGTATCCACTACGCAAATCAACTTTGGAGAATATTGTAGAGCCACTCAATTCATCAAGCATATCATCTAGCCTAGGAATAGGATGACGATAACGAATAGTAATATTATTAATGCCTCTACAATCAACACACATACGTGATGTACCATCCTTTTTCGGCACTAGAATAATAGGAACAGCACAAGGACTAAGGGATTCGCGTATATAACCTTTGTCGAGCAGCTCTTGTACTTGACGCATAATCTCCTTCGTCTCCTCTGGATTGGTACGGTATGGTGCACGGTTTGGCAGTGAAGCACCGGGAATTAAGTCAATTTGATGCTCAATCCCTCGAATAGGCTGTAATCCCGGTGGCACGTCTTGTGGAAAGACGTCAGCGAACTCCTGCAAAATGTTAGTGACAGCAGGAGGCAAAGAGGAAGGCATGTCCTCGAATGAAAATAATGCCTCTTTGCACACAAAAGCATAGCAAATAGATTTGCTGAAATCTAGCTCATCAATATCAGATTTGGTGGCAAATAAACATGCACTTTTCAATTTAATTTCAGAAGCAACACTAGATGGTTTATTATTAGGCTTCATTTGTTGCTCAAATTCTTTTGCCACAATCTGATTTTCACTCTTATTCGTCTCCTGTTTTGCTTTATTAGCTCTATTAATATCATCTTTCAAAATGGAATCAGGAGTCATAGGAAGCAAAGTAATATTTTTATCCTTATGAACAAGAGTATAGTGATTGTTTCTACCATGGTGTACAGAATTTTTATCAAATTGCCATGGTCTACCAAGTAATAAGGAACATGCTTGCATAGGTACCACATCACAATCAACATAATCAGCATATGTAGAGATACTAAAATGCACACGAACAGTACGTGTTACCTTAACCTTGCCGCTGTTGTTCAACCATTGGATGTAGTAAGGATGTGGATGTGGTCTTGTGGTGAGAGAAAGCTTCTCCACCATCTCCATGCTAGCCAAGTTGTTGCAGCTCCCTCCGTCTATGATGACGCGCACAGAACGTTCCTTCACAACTCCCTTGGTATGGAACAAATTGTGCCTCTGATTTTGCTCAGCTTGTGTGACCTGCACACTCAAAACACGTTGAGCAACTAAACATTCATACCTGTCAGCGTCTTCAGGAGCCATGTATTGCGTCTCATGATCAGAATCATCTCCACCATGTTCTTCACGTGTAATAAGAGCCAAAGTCTCCTCATCATAGTCACTAGCGGACTCATATCCACCATCCGCGGTAGCAATCATCACACACGGAGATTTGCATTCTCTCGCATAATGACCTCCTCCCTTACAACGACGACAAATAATATCACTTGTGTGCCCTGTTGATGCCATGGAAGAAGAAGAACGCTGTGCAGGCCCCGCAGGTGCGCTCTTGGCAGATAATGGTGGTTGTGCCTGTTTTCTTGTATCACGGCTGGAGGTGGCACCGGATGGAGGTGCTGGTGCAGTTGAAGTAGAAGATGCACGTGGTGTCCATGATGAAGGTCGACCTGCAGAAAAGTTAGTTCGCCCCAATGCTTGTCGATCCTGCACTTCACGTTCAGCTTTACAAGCAAGATGGAATAAACGAGTGATATTAGTATACTCCTTATAGTCTAGAATGGTCTGAATCTCTCTATTTAATCCACCCAGAAAACGTGCAAGCATAGCTTCATTCTCCTCAACAGTACCACATCTAATCATGCCAGTTTGTAATTCCTGATAATATTCTTCTACAGAATTTTTTCCTTGTCTTAAACGCTGCAATTTTTGAAGCAATTCACGTTGATAATATGGTGGAACCCAACGCGTATGCATAGCAGTTTTCAAAGCAGCCCAAGTAGTTGGAATAGGATACAATCTACAATGTTCAGACCACCATACACATGCAAAACTAGTGAAAGCACAAACAGCAGCAGCAACTCGTCTCTCCTCAGGATATTGTAAACATGTAAATCGTTGTTCAGTTTCTAACTCCCAAGTAAGATATATATCAGGAACATATCTACCCTCAAATGGTGGAATATTCAATTTCAGTTTAGGAATATGGACATCATCTCGTACCTGAGGTGGTGGTGCAGGCCTACCATTACGAATATATACCTGAGGTCGACCTGCTGGTGGTGGTACAGGTGGCTGCACGTAGTGTTGATTTTGATCAACCTCATCCTCATAATCTCCCACATAATCATCCTCCTCCGCATCAGCAGCAGGAGCCACAGAAGTATCAACAGCAGCACCAACAGTTTGGCCAAATGCAAGAGGAACACGGCTTGCTCGGCGGAGGTCTGCTTCGCGACGTGGAGGTAGTCGTTGTTGTTGTTGTGGGAGAGGTGCGTTAGGTGCAGCGGGTGGTGGTGGTGGAAGACGCGCGAGCAGTTCATTAAACTTGTTATCGAGCTTTGTTTCGAACGTCTTCTCAAGGCCAGTGATCTTCTCCATGGCCTCTTCAAAATTGTTCAGCACATCTTGCACCTGTTCAGTCATCATTTGCTGAAACTTATCATGAAGCTCCTTGTTCGATAAATTCTCCCAGTCAATCTCGTCGGCTTGTGATCCTGGCATGGTTAGCAGCAATAGAAACACACAAGAATATGATCCTACAGACTACTAAGAAGTGGTGGTGGTGTATCACAAATCCGTCAAGCAAATCTCAAATTCTTACCAGTTCTTACCCAGCAGCAGGCGGTGATCGGCAACCGTTGTAGTCAAAAACTCTCAAAGCTTGGATAGAGCGATTACCAGGGAGAGTCAAACACACGACGTAGATGTATGTGGAGCTGGGAAGGCTTATAGTATGGTAGCAAAAAGGGTCAGCAATAATCAATTCAGAGATGCAAAGTTGAATAAACGCTCAACGACGGTACTGTGCTGGTCCTAGGCTAGACTGTGCTAGAGACGCGAGCCTAGAACACCAACAAAATCACGGCGCGGCACGTAAACAAGGGAAAAGCACACTCTGAAATTTTTTTTTCGCTCTTTTTTTTTGCGAAAAATCACTATAATGGCGAGTGTCTCAAAACTCTTCCTAGGTCAAACTGACAGGATGGGCACGAAATTTTTTCGACCAATTTTTTTTTTCGACTGCCCGGACCCAAAAACTGGAAACGGGTCAGAAAAAACTTCCTATAATGGCACCTGTCTCAAAACACTCAGAAACACCTAAAAATAGGATAGCCAGAAATTTTTTCAAAAAATGCGTTTTCGAAAATTTTTGGGCCTAAACGGAGCGTGGCTACCCGAAATCTACTCCGGCAAGGAAACACGAATCGGAATCTAGATGGATCCCGAAAATAAACCTAATAAGCAAAGAACTCGGATTGGTGGTGGATATATGGTGGTGGTATATGGCAGCGGTGGTGGTAGCGGTGGTAGTATATGGACATGGATCGGTGGTGGTATATGGACACGGATTGGTGGTGGTATATGGATACGGATTCGGAGCGGTGGCGGATAAGCGGTGGTGGTAGATGGCAGGGGCGATGATGATGGTGCGGCGGCGGCGTGACAACTTATGACCAGAACTCGAAACTGTAAAAGACTAGACTCTAAGACCAACAACTAGACACGACGATGCAACCGCAAATTCAACAAAGCAAAACCCTAAAAAGATTATGCAAAGGCTCAGATTGGTTCGGATATGATGAACTAACCCTAATTTTTTTTGTGGCTTTTTTGTGGACTATAGGTATGAAGAACAGACTCGATCTAAACTACGAGAAACTGCAAAATCTCACCGAGCAACCTGGAAATCTGATACCACTTGATAGAGGCGGAGGTGTCCCGTTTTTCGATGAGATGGTGGATTTCGCTTTGGTGGAAGTCGACTTTGACGATCCGACTATGAACGTGCGAGGACGTCGCGCCTTAGCAATCGCTAAACCAACTCCGAGAGGTTATTGACCACGCCGGAGCACGATCAACCTGACCACGAGGGTCTGTTTCCTGCGAGCAAACGAAGAACAAGCAAGAAACTAAGATTGCAATCTGGATATTGCGAATATAAGATGAAAGCTTTATTGATCAAGGTGGGGTTCTGTGACGCCTTTGTCTGGTCGTTGAACACAAACGAAGTACGCGAAGTTGCAGCTATGGCGAACTTTTAATCTAAACAAAACCCAAAGTCTAAACGAT
This sequence comes from Triticum dicoccoides, assembly GCF_002162155.2. Lineage (NCBI taxonomy): Eukaryota > Viridiplantae > Streptophyta > Magnoliopsida > Poales > Poaceae > Triticum > Triticum dicoccoides. The sequence continues at coordinate 279,603,531 of NC_041387.1, read as the reverse complement.
GCCCTAAGGGCTGTATATATGGAAGAAGAGGGGGGAATTTCGTGGCCCTTGGTGGAGGAGTCCGAAATCAACCCTATCTCTTGTTTCCCCACACATACGGACTCTAAAAATAGCCTATACTTATGTATTTCGAAATTACATGGGCCTGGCCCAATAATAAGGTGACGCAGCACCTAAAATAGCCTCGGGACGAAATTTATGAAGTGGCACCTTGTATATTTCGTCCAAGGCTTCATGCACCCATTATGGTGGCTTCAAAGTCCTGAAATCATCACTTGTAACTCCGTTCTTGTTCCCCTTGCGCATGCCATCATCTCCATGCTTGTTCTTGCTCCAATGTCATCCTTCTCCAAGCTATGCCCTTCATTTGTAAGCAAAACAAATGTATCCAATTTAGGCAGCATCATATTCTCATGAACATTAGAATCATTACCAAGAAACGAAAGTACCTGGTAATTTAGTTGGCGTGCACGAGCTCTAGTAATTGGTCCAGTATGTATAGCGGCAGGGGCTGTGGGTGTAACAATTGTATTGATGTCCTCATCAAGGCTCATGGGCCCAAGTGGAGGTGATGCAACACCTTTGGGCTTGTAGTTTGACTCGGATTCTGCTGCAACGTCAGATTGTTTCATCCGTAACTCAACGCTCCGGACGAATTTGAAGGTGAGTCCAATTGGGTTGGAAAGAGCACGAAATCTAGTTTCCAACAAAAAAAGAATCACCCAATTCGGAGTCCGTATGAAAAAGTTGTTGGCGTTTTGAGTCAGGTATGTCTGTGCAGTCCGAATCTGAATCCAGAACGTGAGAGACTTGGACTCGATCTTCTTTTGGCCCAAAAGTGACGTGAGAGGACTTTTTGAACACAACCTAAACTTCTCCTTTTCCCTTATCTTCATATGTGGATTGTACAAATGTCCCATACACCTGCAATTAGACAAAACACAAAAGTGTGTGAAGTATTTTTGTTCTGAATAACATAAATAGGTTATTGAATAGCATGCATTAGAAATCACCTGACAAATATGCATGTATGAAATATTTTTGGTCGTATCCAAGGTAGTCATGGCCTCATCAAGAAGCCTTCACGGTATTGAAAGATAAGTTGACACATGCTCCTTTACTCCAACTTCCTGATTTTAATAAAACTTTTGAGCTTGAATGTGATGCTAGTGGAATTGGATTAGGAGGTGTGTTATTATAAGATGGCAAACCTGTTGCATACTTTTCTGAAAAATTGAGTGGGCCTAGTCTGAATTATTCTACTTATGATAAAGAATTATATGCTCTTGTTCGGACTTTAGAAACATGGCAACATTATTTGTGGCCAAAGAATTTGTTATACATTCTGATCATGAATCTTTGAAACATATTAAAAGTCAAGCTAAACTGAATCGTAGACATGCTAAATGGGTTGAATTCATTGAGACTTTCCCTTATGTCATTAAACACAAGAAGGGAAAAGAAAATGTTATTGCTGATGCATTGTCTCGTCGCTATACTATGCTTTCACAACTTGACTTCAAAATATTTGGTTTGGAGACCATCAAAGATCAATATGTGCATGATGCTGATTTTAAAGATGTAATGCAGAATTGTAAAGAAGGAAGAATGTGGAATAAGTTTGTTGTTAACGATGGATTTGTGTTTCGTGCTAACAAGCTATGCATTCCAGCTAGCTCCGTTCGTCTTTTGTTGTTGCAGGAGGCGCATGGAGGAGGATTAATGGGACACTTTGGCGTGAAGAAGACGGAGGACGTACTTGCTACACATTTCTTTTGGCCAAAGATGAGACGGGATGTTGAGCGTTTTATTGCTCGCTGCACTACATGTCAAAAGCTAAGTCAGGACTCAATCCTCATGGTTTATATATGCCTTTGCCTGTACCTAGTGTTCCTTGGGAGGATATATCTATGGACTTTGTTTTAGGTTTACCTCGAACAAAGAAGGGGAGGGATAGCATATTTGTTGTCGTGGATAGATTCTCGAAAATGGCACACTTTATACCACGTCATAAAAGCGATGATGCTGTTAATGTTGTTGATTTGTTCTTTCGTGAAATTATTCGCTTGCATGGTGTGCCAAATACTATTGTTTCAGATCGTGATACTAAATTTCTTAGCCACTTTTGGAGATGTTTATGGGCTAAGTTGGGGACTAAACTGCTTTTTAGTACTACTTGTCACCCCCAAACTGATGGACAAACTAAAGTAGTCAATAGAACGTTGTCTACTATGCTTAGGGCTGTTTTGAAGAATAATAAGAAAATGTGGGAGGAATGCTTGCCTCATATTGAATTTGCTTATAATCGTTCATTGCATTCTACTACTAAGATGTGCCCTTTTAAAGTTGTGTATGGTTTCCTACCTCGTGCACCTATTGATTTGTTGCCTCTTCCATCTTCGGAGAAGGTTAATTTTGATGCTAAACAACGTGCTGAATTGATTTTAAAAATGCATGAGTTAACTAAGGAAAACATTGAGCGTATGAATGGTAAATATAAACTTGCTGGAGATAAGGGTAGAAAACATGTTGTGTTTGCACCTGGAGATCTTGTTTGGTTACATTTGCGTAAGGATAGATTTTCTGATTTGCGCAAATCAAAGTTAATGCCACGTGCTAATGGTCCCTTTAAGGTGTTAGAGAAAATAAATGATAATGCATATAAACTTGAGCTGCCTGCATATTTTGGGGTTAGTCCCACTTTTAACATTGCAGATTTGAAGCCTTATTTGGGTGAGGAAGATGAACTTCCGTCGAGGACGACTTCATTTCAAGAAGGGGAGGATGATGAGGACATCAATACAATTGTTACACCCACAGCCCCTGCTGCTATACATACTGGACCAATTACTAGAGCTCGTGCACGCCAACTAAATTACCAGGTACTTTCGTTTCTTGGTAATGATTCTAATGTTCATGAGAATATGATGCTGCCTAAATTGGATACATTTGTTTTGCTTACAAACGAAGGGCCTAGCTTGGAGAAGGATGAACATTGGAGCAAGAACAAGCATGGAGATGATGGCATGCGCAAGGGGAACAAGAACGGAGTTACAAGTGATGATTTCAGGACTTTGAAGCCACCATAATGGGTGCATGATGCCTTGGAAGAAATATACAAGATGCCACTTCATAAATTTCGTCCCGAGGCTATTTTAGGTGCCGCGTCACCTTATTATTGGGCCAGGCCCATGTAATTTCGAAATACATAAGTATAGGCTATTTTTAGAGTCTGTATGTGTGGGGAAACAAGAGATAGGGTTGATTTCGGACCCCTCCACCAAGGGCCACGAAATTCCCCCCTCTTCCTCCATATATACAGCCCTTAGGGCATCGTTTAGACTTTGGGTTTTGTTTAGATTAAAAGTTCGCCATAGCTGCAACTTCGTGTACTTCGTTTGTGTTCAACAACCAGACAAAGGCGTCACAGAACCCCACCTTGATCAATAAAGCTTTCATCTTATATTCGCAATATCGAGATTGCAATCTCAGTTTCTTGCTTGTTCTTTGTTTGCTCGCAGGAAACAGACCCTCGTGGTCAGGTTGATCGTGCTCCGGCGTGGTCAATAACCTCTCGGAGTTGGTTTAGCGATTGCTAAGGCGCGACGTCCTCGCACGTTCGTAGTCGGATCGTCAAAGTCGACTGCTACCAAAGCGATATCCATCATCTCATCGAAAGACGGGACACCTTTGCCTCTATCATCGATTCGATGCTCAATGCCTCGTAGAGGAGGTAGACCTGGAGGTAGCTCATCTGGGAAAACATCTTGGAATTCCTGCAAAAGAGATTGAAACACTAAAGGTAGCTCGTGAGAAGTGTTAGTTTTTGGTTCTCCATCCTTGCTCACACGGACAAAGTGCATCACACTCGATGGGTTCTCACACACTTCTCTTATCTCACTTTTGTTGGCAAATACGATGAGGTTTTTCTCTCTAGGCGAAGAGGCGCTCATATTTGGCTTGTGGCTCTCACTCACTTTTGGGTGGGTGACTTTCTCACTCTTCTCTCCATGGTGGGTGGCTTGCTTGTCGGCTATCACTTGACTAGGAGACATAGGTCGTAGCACATACTCCTTCCCTTTCATCTTGAAGCTATAGTGATTGGTTCGCCCATTGTGGATGACACCACGGTCGAATTGCCATGGTCGACCAAGAAGGAGGTGGCAAATGGTCATTGGGACCACATCACATTCCAAAGTGTCTTCATAAGCACCTATTTGGAAAGAGACTTGGACCGTATGCTCGACTCGTATAGTGCCGAAGTCACTTAGCCATTGAACCTTGTAGGGGTGCGGGTGCTTCTTCTTGATCAATTGAAGCTTGGAGCATAGTTCTTCACTTCCCAAGTTGTGGCAACTACCTCCATCGATGATGGCCTTTGTGTGGAAGTTGTGGCATCGTTGGTCTTCTTCTTGTTGATGTTGAAGTGTCAAGACCTTGGAGACAACAAGAGCGGGGCTCGTATCTTCATCACAAAAGACTTGATCATCTTCATCCTCGTTCACGCGCCGTTGCATGGCCACTTGCTCAATAGCTTCCATTTCATCTTCACTCATTGAGTCGTAGGTGCCGTCGTCGTTGAGGATCATGGTGCGCTTGTTGGTGCATTCATAGGACTTGTGGCCTCGGCCGCCGCAAGTGAAACACTTAAAGGAGCTTGTCTTGACGGTCTCATCGGTTGGAGTAGATGATGAAGCACGCGGCTTGAGGTTGCTCGTAGTAGGAGGAAGACGACTTGAACTTGTGGAAGTTTTCTTGTAACTTGACTTGTCGTTGTTGCTTGGAGAAGGCGTAGTTGATGTCGAAGTTGGAGTAGTTGTTGAAGCTTGGTTGTTGGAGAAGCCGTGTGTCTTGTAGGAGTACTTGGCGTACTTGAAGTCATCTTGCACTTGACGTTCCGCCTTTGTAGCTTGATGCACGAGCTCAATGAGGTTGGAGTAGGGTTGGAAGTCGGCGATCTTCTTGATGGGATGATTGAGTCCATTCAAGAATCGTGCCATTGTTTGCTCATCATCTTCCGTGACATTCGCTCGAATCATGGCAATCTCCATTTCCTTGTACTATTCTTCAACACTCTTTGTTCCTTGCTTGAGGAGTTGTAGCTTCTTGAAGAGATCGTGGTTGTAGTAGGTTGGCACAAAACGTGCTCGCATGACATCCTTCATTTGAGCCCAAGTGGTGATTGGAGGTTCACCTCTTGCTTCCCGGCGTTCAAGGACTTGTTCCCACCATATGAGCACATAGTCTTGGAACTCAAGTGATGCCATAGAGATCTTCTTCTCTTCCTCATAGTTGTGCAAACAAAAGATTTTGTCGACCTTCAATGCCCATGAGAGGTACTCTTCCGGATCATTGCTTCCCTTGAACTTGGGCATTGTGAACTTGAGCTTGCCATAGCGTTGCTCTTCATTGTGTTGTTGGCGATGGTGATGATGACGTCCTTGGCGTGGAGGGTAGTCATCCTCATGTTGCTCTTGGCGCGGAGGAAGTCCATGATCAACTTTCCCTTGTTGAACTTGAGGTTGAAGGGGAGCTTGACGAGCTTGAGGAGGGGCTTGTGGAGCTTGCCGTTGCGCACGCGGATGGTAGTTCCTCTCTTGGATTTCTTCTCGAAGGGCTTCCTCTTGATTGCACCGTTCGCGATTGTGGTTGGCGATGGCTCGACTTGATTCTTGAAGGGCACGTTGCGGCTCAAGCGCTTGTGCTTCTCATTGTTGTTGTTGAAGACGTTGAGCCTCGGCGTCTTGTTCTTCTTGGTGTAGACGCGCTCGTTCTTCTTCTTGGCGCCGGAGTCGTTGACGTTCTTGAGCTTGTCAATGGGTATAGGTGGGTCAACATCATGGGAGCAATCAATGTGAAGAGAGTCCACTAGTGGGACAAGAGAAGCACCATCACCTATGTTACCGTTGGAGCGTCGCTCATGTGTTGTAGGTGAGGTGTTGAAGATCGTCTCATTGTCATCTTCATCTTGATGGAATCATGTGGAGGGTGTATCATCGTCCACCATGGCCATCGGTTTTCCCATTGGAGGGAAGGACTCATCGAGGGTAGGCATGTCATCATGTAGACCTAGCACCAAAGAAGAAAACCCACTAGGAGTAGAGGTTAAGTCGTTAGAAATCATAGTGGCCTCACATGCCGTGTCAACTACCTCACTCACTAAGTGTTGTGGCTCACTCACTCCCTCAAGGATGCTCTCACTGATATGGTTGGTGGAGTCACTCAAATGGCGCTCAACCTCACATAGGATGTGTGGCATGCTCTCATGTGTGGGGCTAGTGGTGGTCACACTCATCCTCTCATAGGAAATGCTCTCAATGTCATATATGGTGGAGTCACTCATCTCACTCATGGGGTGGTGGCTCTCCTCACATGGCACTTGGGGCATCTCGACATATGTGGGTGCCGGAGAGATGTAGGTGCAAATGTCTCCATGCGCGGTCGCGTAGCTTGACTCGGAGTATGAGTCCAAAGTGGGCGTCGTCTTCATGTTGTTGAAGAGGTTCGCGCTCATCGCCGTGGTCGAAGGGGATGGCCCTTGCTCGACCGTCTTGTCACCGTCTTGGTGTGGGAGGCCCTTATGATGTGGCACCTCATAGCTCGTCTCCATGACTGAAGGGAGTTTCCCATGCTCGGCCATCTTCCTTGGGGGGCTTCCGAAGATGGAAGTGTCACCCTCGCTTGTAGGTGGTCGCCTTGGACTTGATGAAGTCGTTGTAGGCATACTCGTGGGAAGTAGGCGAAGATGCCGTACGTCCAAAGGCGAAGATGCCTTGATAGCACTTGGCGAAGATGCCGAAGTGGTTATTGTAGTCGTAGCACCGTCTTGGTGGTGGTCGTCTCGCGGTCTTCTTTTGTGCTTATGAAGCTTCGACTTGGCATGAAGTAGGGCTTGTTGCGACTTGTGCATTTGCGCTTGTGGAGCATCTTCATGATGATGATGTTGTTGTCGTGCTTGAGCTCGATGGCGTTCGTCGTCGTCATGCACATGATGCTTGGAGGTGACTTGCCCTTCATGACGATGTTGATCATGAACGTGATGGTGGTCGCCATGTAGATGTGGACGAGGACGATTTGCACTTGCATCTTTTTCGCGCTCCGAAGACTTGTGGCTTGAATGTCGCCGTCTTGAAGATGACGAAGGGGAAGAAGACTTGATCAAGGCTCGAATCTCCTCCATCCTTGCATCTTGCTCCTCTTTATGTGTGGAAAGCTTCTTCTCGGTGTGCTCTCGCAATCTTGATTGTGCGCCTTGTATTTGTTGTTGTAGATCGAAGAGTGACGCTTTGGTGATGTAGTTGTGTCACATCCCTAGCTTCTGGTGCTGTCTGGTGTGTGCATCATGTTTAAATTCAAATGAAATTTGAATTGAGGAATTTTCAAAAGCCTCAGGAAACCTCTAAAAATAACCAACAATTAAATCTTCTCAAATGTGTCCAAGAAAATGTTCCTGTTATTCCATGAAAATATTGGTAAGAGGTAAAATTTAAACCAATATTTTTGAAGTCACAGAGATAATTATTTTGGCCATTTGAATTAATCCAATAACTATTTGCTTTGGATTTATATTTAATACATATTAAATATGACTCCAATAATTCTGGAAGTTTGTGAGTGGCTTTGTATATATTTTAGCAAGCCACATAAAATTCTACAGAATTTATTTAAATGATTTAGTTGCTAAACTAAATCAAAACAAACAGAACAAAAAAATAGAAAACAGTAAATAAAAGCAGAGAGAGAGTTTTACCTCAGCTTACCTCGCAGCCCACCTGGCCCAACTCCAGTGGCCCAGCCGGCCCAGCCCACCTCCTCCCCCTTGTCCTCTTCCTCCTCTGCCAGGAGGACGAACAGAGGCGAGGCGTGGCGCGCGCCGACGCTGCCGCGGCCACCTCCTGCTTTCCCCTGGCCACCTCCTGCTTCCTCTCGTCGCCCTGGACCCCGTCCGCGACGCCACGCACCCCCCCAGGCCTCTCACTCTCTCCCCGAGCTCCTCTCCTCCTCTGGCTCTCTCGCGCGCAGCCACCGAACACACCCGCCGCCGCCGACGAGCTTCCCCGTGGCCACCGGCCACCCCTAGCCTCGCCGATGCGCCCAGGAGCTCCCCCTCGACCCCTCCTTCCTCCCCACCGACCCACGGCCCTACGGACGCGCCACAACGCCGCCGGCATCGCCGTTTCCATCGCCGGCCGCCGAGGATCTTCACCGTCAATTCGCCACCATCGTCGCTTCCCCGAGCTCGCTGACCCTCCCTGCACGATCCCCGTGAGTCCCTGCTTCGTTTCCCCCTAACCCCAAGCCCGATTTCGAGCTCTAGCCGCCCCCTCTATCGGAGCCGAGACGCTCCGCCGCACGGACTCGTCGCCGGCGAAGCCCCGGTGACCAAATGGCCCCGCGCGTGCGTCCGTTGCACTCGCAACGACCCGTGGAGCAACGCTAGCGTGGCAGCTAGCTTGTTTGCAAGCCGCAGCGCTAACCCCGCACCCAACCGAGCTCCGGCCGCCGCCTCGGGCTCCATTCCGGCGAACCCCGGCCACCCCCGCACCTCCCGTTGGCCCCCCTAGATGCGCACGGGCACGGGCTACCCTCTGGTGCCCTTGGCTTGGCCCAAAACCCCTCGCAGCGCCACTCCGGCGAGCTCCCGCCGCAGTTTTGGTCGTCGTCGGCCGAACTCCGGCGACTGCCGACGTGGCACGCCTAATTAACACTAATGACGCCTAAACACCCCCCCACAGCCACTGACAGTGGGCCCTGTAGTGGGTCAAAGCCCGGGTCAACGCGGGATTAGCCCCTGTGTCACTGACGTGTGGACCCCACACGTCAGGTTTGACCCGAGCCTGCCCCTGTTGACTTGCTGACGTCATGCCAACGTCATGCTGACGCAGTAATGCTTTCTGGATTTAATTTAATTCAGGAAATTCCAGAAAATGCCTAAAACTTCTAAAAATCATAGAAATTCAACCGTAGCTCCAAATTAAATAAATTATATATGAAAAATTATCAGAAAAATTCAAGGAATCCATCTGTACCATTTTCATGCATGTTAGAACAACTTATAGGTGCTGTTTAGCACAAATCAATTAAATGGCATTTGAATAATCACATATGGAGTTTAAATTTGAATCTTGTATTCAAACCAACTTCATTTAATCTGTTGCTAGTTGCATTAGCTCAAAACACATTCATATTACCATGTCATGAGCATGCATCATATTGTGCATTGCATTGATTGTGTTCCTTTCTGTGTTGCCGGTATTTGTCCCCTCTTGATAGACGCGGTACCGACGATGTGATCGTTGACACTGACGAAGACTCAATGTTATCTTCAGAAGTGCCAGGCAAGCAAAACCCCTTTGTTCATTCCGATACAATCCCACTCTCTCGCTCCTGCTCTCTTTTACTGCATTAGGACAACACCGATTCAACTGTTACATGCTGCGGTAGTTGAACCCCTTTATCCTCTGCATGACCTGTCATTGCCACAGTAAATAGATGAAACCCACTAGCATGAGTAGGAGTTGTTTGAGCCTTGTTGTGCCTACTCATTCATGTTTGTTTGTCATGCCTGCTACTGCTTAGAGTTGAGTCAGGTCTGATTCATCGGGGATGAATTAGAGGTGTGTGAACATGTCCTATTGTGTGTGAGCTAAGTGTGTGAACACGATTTGGTAAAGGTAGCGGTGAGAGGCCATGTAGGAGTACATGGTGGGTTGTCTCATTGAAACCGTCCTTAGGAACTGAGTCCTGTGTTTGTGATCCATGATTCAGCTACTACCATACATTGGGCCCTGAAATATGACCCCGCTCGACTTCTTATTCACCCTTGTCCTCTGTCCAGGAGTTGCAAGTAGTTTCTGGTGTTTGTAGTATGCTGGAGGCCGTGGACAGCGCTGACCGTAGGGGTGGGCTGTGATGAGGTAGGCACGTGGCCGGGTATACCGGGCGCCCGTTTGGTGTCACGGAACCCTGTTCACATCATTTGGGGCTGTGAGCGAAACTCCGGTCGGATCTCCTCATGGATGGAACCCGAATAGGCGATAAACCTGGACTAGAGACTTGAGTGTTTAGGTAGGTCGTGGTCTACACCCACGTCGGCTTTCGCTTGAAGTCTGCCGAGCACATGTCGTGTGCAGACGCTAAGTGGTGGAAACATGTATGAAGAAGTACACCCCTGCAGGGTTAACATCATCTATTCGAATAGCCGTGTCCGCGGTAAAGGACTTCTGGGTTGCTTATATCAGTTCATAGACAAGTGAAAGTGGATACCCTAAAATACGCAAGATAAGCGTGAGTGCTATGGATGGCGTTCTCGTAGGGAGACGGGAGCGAATCCATAGTGGTGTATTGATATGGTGAATATGTGGACTCGTGTGCGCCACCTCAAAAGAGTTACTTGCAGTCGTAGTTCAGGTTAGCCATCGAGTCAAAGCTGGCTTGCTGCAGTTAAACCCCACCATCCCTTTGTTGATAATGATGCATATGTAGATAGTTCTGATGTAAGTCTTGCTGGGTACATTTGTACTCACGTTTGCCTATTTTATGTTTTTGCAGAGAGACTTCAGTCTCACTAGTAGTTCCACGTGGACTTCGACGTTTAGCTTGTTACCTCAGCTACGATCTTGTGCCTCGGCAGGATCTGGTAGATAGTCAGGCTTCTCAGCCTTTTTCATTTATACATGTCTGTACTCAGACATGATAGCTTCCGTTTGTGCTTTGATTTGTATGCTCTTATTGTTGGGTCATGAGACCCATGTTTGTAATATCTCGCTCCTCGGAGCCTATTGATAAATTACTTGAGTCGTAGAGTCATGTTGTGATGCCATGTTGTATTTGCACATATCAAGTATATGGTGTGTATGTTATTGAAATGCTTGGTATGTGTGGGATCTGACCATCTAGTTGTTTATCTTTAGTAGCCTCTCTTACGGGGAAATGTCTCCTAGTGTTTCCACCGAGCCATGGTAGCTTGCTACTGCTCCGGAACACTTAGGCTGGCCGGCATGTGTCCTTCTTCGTTCCTGTGTCTGTCCCTTCGGGGAAATGTCACGCGATGAATATCGGAGTCCTGTTAGCCCGCTACAGCCCGGTTCACCGGAGTCCTGCTAGCCCAGTGTTACAGCCTGGATTCACTCGCTGATGACCGACACGTTCGATGCTGGGTCATGGATGCCTGTCCCTGTAAGTCTGTGCCACTTTGGGTTTACGACTAGCCATGTCAGCCCGGGCTCCTTATCATATGGATGCTAGCGACACGGTCATATACGTGTGCCAAAAGGCGCAAACGGTTCCGGGCAAAGGTAAGGCGACACCCATGGGAATACCGTGCGTGAGGCCGCAAAGTGATATGAGGTGTCACATGCTAGATCGATGTGGCATTGAGTCGGGGTCCTGACAGCGTTGGTATCAGAGCTTGACTGCCTGTAGGATTACCAAGCCAAACTGGTCGAAGTTGAGTCTAGAAATTCTTTAGTTATATAAGGGAATTGATTGTGGGATGGAACGTAAGGCTCTTTTTACTCCTTATACCTCATGGCCTTCTGATCTGAGTCATCATCTTCTCTTCTACGGGGATTAAGAACTAGGCTTTCTCTTCTTTCTATCAGGATCACGTGTTACTAATCCGTAGACTTATAAGATTGTTGGATTTAAGCTTGAGTTCAGTTTCTACTACTTCCGTATGTTAATTGTTGATCTCGAAACCTTGATATCGTGCTTCTGAGTGGTTATGCCACCATTTTGTGAATGTCTCAAATCTTTTCTGAGCATTTACAGCCGTTATGCTGTCCGAGTCATCCCAGGTTTCTAAATAGTTTGAAGCAATTTGCAAAATCCTTTCCCTCTGTTTTCGATGTTCCTTTATGCCAGCTCAATCACACTAATTGTTGAGTTGAGGTAATTTATTGCCCTGACATATATGTTGGAGCTATTATTATGACCCTAGGTGTCTTAGGGGATCACCTAGTAATTTAGCCATGATTGGTGTCCCAGTGTGATGATTCTGGCCTTTATCCTCGAAAGCATTCCGTGATGCTACTTAGTAATAGGTATTCTGTTCCTGGGTTCTTGAACCCGAGATTCACTCCACCTAATTCGTGTTGATAGTAATTGTTAGTGCCTTCAGGATATTAGTAACCTTGCGATAGTCCTTGAAGTCCGTGGTATCTTCTTCTTCCAAATACCATGAACTACCTATGGCAGAAGTTCCTCGTTGAACTGAAATATCACAACAGGATTATTCTTGAGGAGTTCTCCATTCATAAATCGTGACTCTGCCAGTTCTACCTTTCTGCGTGGGTTATCCGGAAGAATTATGTTGAACTCGGTTCGACATACTAATTTATGCATCCACAACTCAGAAAATTATATGTTCCTTTGAGTTGTTCTCTTTAGTTGCATACTGACCTTCGTCTATCAATTGATAGTCAAGGGTACGCATGCATTCGTTTACCAATGCCTAGTACCCTTGTGGTCCGTCAAGCCATTCTGTCCCGAATGACTAGGAGAAACAAACTCCAGTACCTCATCCATATTTAGGATTGGGTCAAAGTAGTTGTGTTCCGCAGATCAAGTTACAATCCAGCTTCTGGTCTGCTCTACCCTGAAGTATTACCTTCTTTATGACAGGAATTTCATGAGAATTGCACCACCTTTTGTGAATTCTTGACATAGTGATACTTCTCGCCATCCTTTTTCATTCCTCGGTTCCGTGTTGATGCAACCGGAATACCGACAAATGAATTGTGATGTGTGAAATCAATACTCCTAGCAACCTCGTTGCTTGGTAGTTAAAGGATAATAATTTTATTCTTAGTATGTTGGTTATTGAATCACCATTCTAAGATTGATCGTGCTAACTAGTCCTTATTTCCTGGTGCACTCTTTGATTGATGAGTTAGGATTTGTCAAGTCCTCGCTCATTTGATCATATCGTCTTGCCCTGAAAAGCAAGATTGTTCTCGAGCTTAGTAACTTACCGGTGGTTCGTGATTTTCTGGATGTCTTCTCGGAAGTATCACCAGGTCGTCACCTGACCGTTATGTTGAGCTCGTGATCAAGTTGGTTTCTTGTAAACCACCCCTTCTCCAAGAATCCGTGTTGGATACCCTGAGCTAGTTGGATAAGCTAAACAACAACTTGGAGAGTTGGAAGATAAAAGCTTGTTCAACTTAGTTCATGTTAAGGGATATCTTTTTGTGTGTGTGTGTTGAAGAAAGATGATATCTTCATCGATTGGTCCTTGTGATCAGTTGCTGGACCTATTGTCTTATCAATCCTTTGATTTGAGTGTGGGCTATCGTCAAATCAAATCAGTACCAATGATGCTCGTAATGTTGTCTTATTCGTGGTTGATCCCTCGAGCATACACCATTACATCTTTGGTCTGACCAATGCTATCACTTGTTCACTTAACTATGGAATTCCTTTTAAAAGGAAACCCAGATGAATTGTTGTTGTGCCCATTGACAACATCCTTGTCTTCTCCATAATTTTTCTGAACATTAAGCTAGTGTTGGAAAACTTTTGAAAGCATTTGCTCATGCAAGCTCGTGAAGCATATGTTCGGATGTAAGAAGTGATTTCCTCTAGTTCGTGTGCATTTGATGCAAGTTGCCGCCGTGGACTCGAGAAAGTCAATGTTGCTTCCTCTGGAATCATCGCAAGTCAGTCATGCACACGTGCGAAGAATTCTGTGGTTTGAAGACTTGCAACCTTCAATCTATATGTATCCCTAGCACACCAAGCCACTGATTGATTTGTTCAAGGAGAAGAAGTTCCTTCTTAAGAGTATACCTTATGCAAGGATTTTGATATCCTCGTTGATGGTTCCCCACCTGAACTCGGTAGTGTTTTATTATAAGACTACCACGTGGTCATGCTTGTCTGGGACAACGTGTTCACATGTTTGTAGCAGAACCAGCTCATGTTTTGGAGCTTACTATCGTAGTTCATTTTCCGAGAATCTCGCAACGTCATCTCGTCGATTGTGTTGCAAACTTTCGTTTTTCTTCCTGGACTCGATGGGTCTGGAATATTCTGACACCAACCAGATCTGAATCTCAGGCAGATATGATGGTTGGAACATTTTCCCCAAGAACTATAATATTGGTTCCTCGATAACTGGTAAGGTGGATTTCGTGGCCAGCACCACCCAGCCGAAAGACCTATTACTGTAGTATCTTGATCAAAGAAGTTGGCCACCTCCCCATAAGGATTTCGCAAGATTTACCTCCGTAGTTATTCCTTATGGATTCTATTGTTCCCGAAGTCCGACCTTTACTTGATGTTCTAGATACCAGATCATTTCTATGAATGGGTTACACTAGCACATCAAGGAGAACATTAGAAGTGGAGTGCTAAATGTCTCTCGGTCGATCATCCAGATTTTGTTCCTTGGCTTCGCTAAGGTGTAATCTGAGAAGTGTTATCTTCCTTTGCATCTGCATCATCCATCATCATTCATCGTGGTAGCAAGTTGTGTTGCCAGGATCCTTGACACGGATGTTGGTAAAACCTTGATGAATATGGAAATGCTCAAGTTCTTGAGAGCATGCACAAGCGCTACGTGTTATCATCGGCACTAACTGGGATTGCTCTCAGTTTCCTCGGCAATGCTATGATCTTTTCAAACAGTGAATTCACTCTCTGTTGTTGGGTTCTTCCCCAGTTACCAGAATCATTCCCAGCATTTGCATTTTGTTCCTAGCTTGCACCGTCAATGTGCCATTCTACCATGGGTCTCTTCCATTTCCGGTGGTAAGCAAATTCATCCATTACGTTGTCTTCAACAAGGTAATCCACATCATCCAAGTCCGAGTATGCCATTCTACCGACCCCGCCAATCGATTGCTGTGATTTGCCTTAGGCTGATATAGAGAGTCTCAATGATCTCTATATCAAAGGTAATTCTTTTTGCCACTTGAGGGGAGATATCTATGAGTCACGGTTCCGAAGGTGTCTCGTTGTGGTATCATGGCAATTCAACTCCTCGCTACGTTGACAATTGTTTACCACCTTCTTAAGCGTGAAATTATTGTCTACCTAGTGAACCCTCGTCATCTGTCTTACTCCATTTCTTCGGATCTGTGCTTTGTCTCTCAGCTCAAGAGATGTTGCTATGTCTCATCCCATGAGTTGATCCTAAGTTGTTCGGTCTTCTCGGAGATCGATTGTTCTAGAGTTTTCCTTTCCTCTTCTTGTCATGATTAGCTGAAGTTCTCAGAGCAAGACGACAAGACAAAGATGGTGTTCGAATCAACGTTCATTTGAAGTGCAACCTGGATCGTGAAGATTATACCAGTTTGCGTCTCCCCTTCACCTTACCCTACGCTTGAATCTCGGGACGAGATTTTTGTTTAGTGGGGGTGAGTTGTCACATCCCTAGCTTCTGGTGCTGTCTGGTGTGTGCATCATGTTTAAATTCAAATGAAATTTGAATTGAGGAATTTTCAAAAGCCTCAGGAAACCTCTAAAAATAACCAACAATTAAATCTTCTCAAATGTGTCCAAGAAAATGTTCCTGTTATTCCATGAAAATATTGGTAAGAGGTAAAATTTAAACCAATATTTTTGAAGTCACAGAGATAATTATTTTGGCCATTTGAATTAATCTAATAACTATTTGCTTTGGATTTATATTTAATACATATTAAATATGACTCCAATAATTCTGGAAGTTTGTGAGTGGCTTTGTATATATTTTAGCAAGCCACATAAAATTCTACAGAATTTATTTAAATGATTTAGTTGCTAAACTAAATCAAAACAAACAGAACAAAAAAATAGAAAACAGTAAATAAAAGCAGAGAGAGAGTTTTACCTCAGCTTACCTCGCAGCCCACCTGGCCCAACTCCAGTGGCCCAGCCGGCCCAGCCGACCTCCTCCCCCTTGTCCTCTTCCTCCTCTGCCAGGAGGACGAACAGAGGCGAGGCATGGCGCGCGCCGACACTGCCGCGGCCACCTCCTGCTTTCCCCTGGCCACCTCCTGCTTCCTCTCGTCGCCCTGGACCCCGTCCGCGACGCCACGCACCCCCCCAGGCCTCTCACTCTCTCCCCGAGCTCCTCTCCTCCTCTGGCTCTCTCGCGTGCAGCCACCGAACACACCCGCCGCCGCCGACGAGCTTCCCTGTGGCCACCGGCCACCCCTAGCCTCGCCGATGCGCCCAGGAGCTCCCCCTCGACCCCTCCTTCCTCCCCACCGACCCACGGCCCTACGGACGCGCCACAACACCACCGACATCTCCGTTTCCATCGCCGGCCGCCGAGGATGTTCACCGTCAATTCGCCACCATCGTCGCTTCCCCGAGCTCGCTGACCCTCCCTGCACGATCCCCGTGAGTCCCTGCTTCGTTTCCCCCTAACCCCAAGCCCGATTTCGAGCTCTAGCCACCCCCTCTACCGGAGCCGAGACGCTCCGCCGCACGGACTCGTCGCCGGCGAAGCCCCGGTGACCAAATGGCCCCGCGCGTGCGTCCGTTGCACTCGCAACGACCCCTGGAGCAACGCTAGCGTGGCAGCTAGCTTGTTTGCAAGCCGCAGCGCTAACCCCGCACCCACCCGAGCTCCGGCCGCCGCCTCGGGCTCCATTCCGGCGAACCCCGGCCACCCCCGCACCTCCCGTTGGCCCCCCTAGATGCGCACGGGCACGGGCTACCCTCTGGTGCCCTTGGCTTGGCCCAAAACCCCTCGCAGCGCCACTCCGGCGAGCTCCCGCCGCAGTTTTGGTCGTCGCCGGCCGAACTCCGGCGACTGCCGACGTGGCACGCCTAATTAACACTAATGACGCCTAAACACCCCCCCACAGCCACTGACAGTGGGCCCTGTAGTGGGTCAAAGCCCGGGTCAACGCGGGATTAGCCCCTGTGTCACTAACGTGTGGACCCCACACGTCAGGTTTGACCCGAGCCGGCCCCTGTTGACTTGCTGACGTCATGCCAACGTCATGCTGACGCAGTAATGCTTTCTGGATTTAATTTAATTCAGGAAATTCCAGAAAATGCCTAAAACTTCTAAAAATCATAGAAATTCAACCGTAGCTCCAAATTAAATAAATTATATATGAAAAATTATCAGAAAAATTCAAGGAATCCATCTGTACCATTTTCATGCATGTTAGAACAACTTATAGGTGCTGTTTAGCACAAATCAATTAAATGGCATTTGAATAATCACATATGGAGTTTAAATTTGAATCTTGTATTCAAACCAACTTCATTTAATCTGTTGCTAGTTGCATTAGCTCAAAACACATTCATATTACCATGTCATGAGCATGCATCATATTGTGCATTGCATTGATTGTGTTCCTTTCTGTGTTGCCGGTATTTGTCCCCTCTCGATAGACGCGGTACCGACGATGTGATCGTTGACACTGACGAAGACTCAATGTTATCTTCAGAAGTGCCAGGCAAGCAAAACCCCTTTGTTCATTCCGATACAATCCCACTCTCTCGCTCCTGCTCTCTTTTACTGCATTAGGACAACACCGATTCAACTGTTACATGCTGCGGTAGTTGAACCCCTTTATCCTCTGCATGACCTGTCATTGCCACAGTAAATAGATGAAACCCACTAGCATGAGTAGGAGTTGTTTGAGCCTTGTTGTGCCTACTCATTCATGTTTGTTTGTCATGCCTGCTGCTGCTTAGAGTTGAGTCAGGTCTGATTCATCGGGGATGAATTAGAGGTGTGTGAACATGTCCTACTGTGTGTGAGCTAAGTGTGTGAACACGATTTGGTAAAGGTAGCGGTGAGAGGCCATGTAGGAGTACATGGTGGGTTGTCTCATTGAAACCGTCCTTAGGAACTGAGTCCTGTGTTTGTGATCCATGATTCAGCTACTACCATACATTGGGCCCTGAAATATGACCCCGCTCGACTTCTTATTCACCCTTGTCCTCTGTCCAGGAGTTGCAAGTAGTTTCTGGTGTTTGTAGTATGCTGGAGGCCGTGGACAGCGCTGACCGTAGGGGTGGGCTGTGATGCGGTAGGCACGTGGCCGGGTATACCGGGCGCCCGTTTGGTGTCACGGAACCCTGTTCACATCGTTTGGGGCTGTGAGCGAAACTCCGACCGGATCTCCTCATGGATGGAACCCGAATAGGCGATAAACCTGGACTAGAGACTTGAGTGTTTAGGTAGGTCGTGGTCTACACCCACGTCGGCTTTCGCTTGAAGTCTGCCGAGCACATGTCGTGTGCAGACGCTAAGTGGTGGAAACATGTATGAAGAAGTACACCCCTGCAGGGTTAACATCATCTATTCGAATAGCCGTGTCCGCGGTAAAGGACTTCTGGGTTGCTTATATCAGTTCATAGACAAGTGAAAGTGGATACCCTAAAATACGCAAGATAAGCGTGAGTGCTATGGATGGCGTTCTCGTAGGGAGACGGGAGCGAATCCATAGTGGTGTATTGATATGGTGAATATGTGGACTCGTGTGCGCCACCTCAAAAGAGTTACTTGCAGTCGTAGTTCAGGTTAGCCATCGAGTCAAAGCTGGCTTGCTGCAGTTAAACCCCACCATCCCTTTGTTGATAATGATGCATATGTAGATAGTTCTGATGTAAGTCTTGCTGGGTACATTTGTACTCACGTTTGCCTATTTTATGTTTTTGCAGAGAGACTTCAGTCTCACTAGTAGTTCCACGTGGACTTCGACGTTTAGCTTGTTACCTCAGCTACGATCTTGTGCCTCGGCAGGATCTGGTAGATAGTCAGGCTTCTCAGCCTTTTTCATTTATAGATGTCTGTACTCAGACATGATAGCTTCCGTTTGTGCTTTGATTTGTATGCTCTGATTGTTGGGTCATGAGACCCATGTTTGTAATATCTCGCTCCTCGGAGCCTATTGATAAATTACTTGAGTCGTAGAGTCATGTTGTGATGCCATGTTGTATTTGCACATATCAAGTATATGGTGTGTATGTTATTGAAATGCTTGGTATGTGTGGGATCTGACCATCTAGTTGTTTATCTTTAGTAGCCTCTCTTACGGGGAAATGTCTCCTAGTGTTTCCACCGAGCCATGGTAGCTTGCTACTGCTCCGGAACACTTAGGCTGGCCGGCATGTGTCCTTCTTCGTTCCTGTGTCTGTCCCTTCGGGGAAATGTCACGCGATGAATATCGGAGTCCTGTTAGCCCGCTACAGCCCGGTTCACCGGAGTCCTGCTAGCCCAGTGTTACAGCCTGGATTCACTCGCTGATGACCGACACGTTCGATGCTGGGTCATGGATGCCTGTCCCTGTAAGTCTGTGCCACTTTGGGTTTACGACTAGCCATGTCAGCCCGGGCTCCTTATCATATGGATGCTAGCGACACGGTCATATACGTGTGCCAAAAGGCGCAAACGGTTCCGGGCAAAGGTAAGGCGACACCCGTGGGAATACCGTGCGTGAGGCCGCAAAGTGATATGAGGTGTCACATGCTAGATCGATGTGGCATTGAGTCGGGGTCCTGACAAGTTGTCCACGCCGTCGTTGTTGTCGAGGACCGGAGAGGAAATGCCTTGCCTATCCATCACAAGACTCGAGCAAATATGAGTGGGAGAAAGAGAAGAACTTATACCAATGTACCTTGACCGATGTTGACACTGAAACAAGTTCACTCAAATGCGGACAATGAAATAGCACTATTGGTACCAATCCTTGTCAGTTCTCACACCTACACAAGTAAAGCTTATGGTGGAGCTTGGTGAGGATAGTGGCACAAAAATTTAATGCAAAATGTTAGCAAGAGTCAATAATGTTGAAAGAGATTCACAAATTCGCAAGCGAAACAAATGGAGCAATAGCAATATGTCGCACACGGAAACACACACACGGATAGATAAATGGGGTCGTGCAACCAAGGAATGAGCTCAAAATGTGGAATCCACGGAAAATGCTCGTGTTGCACAACTCAAGAGAGACGCTAGCATGATTGCTCTATAGGCGGATACAACACTTGTGCACAACCTATAAGATGCAAAATGGATAAACTTTCTATCCCAAGTATGCTATGTACGTATGGTTCCCGGTGTTTCTCTCAAGATGATCCAAGATGATCGGATATGACAATCTTATATGCAATGTGGTATGATGCTATGTCACTTGCTTACAAGCTTCTTTGCTCTCTTTCTTTTGCTCAAAAGCTTTATTTCTTTTTTTTTGTATGGCCAATTTTGCACAATGCACAAACCAAGATAGCAATTGTGTATATGCGGGAACAAAGTTATGACACAAGATATGATACCAAGATATGCACCACGATGATATGGTATGTATGCTATGGGAAGTATGATCACTAATGTGCACAAGTAACATTGCCGACAATACTCAAATGGCTAGTCTCGATAGGCAAGTAACGCAAAATGGGCTAGGGGTTAACAATGCAATTTGCAAGGGGAATATACAATGGTGTCATCGAGGTTACCGTCCTTTGCGATGATGAGTGACGGTGTTCTTGATGTAGATACCAAGATGATGGAGACTCGTCGCTAAGTAGCCGAAACACCTTAGGAAACGGAAAAACCGCGAACTCAAAATCTCAAACGACAAATATCAAATGGTGGTAGCGGGAAAGCGGTTGTGGTTTGCACTCGGCAATGCGGAAGTGGAATGATGGGCTATACACATGTCAGAGTTGAAGTTGCCGTCCCTAAGTAGCCGAAACACCTTAGGAGACACAAGCCACAACTCAAAAAAGCTCAAACAAAATTGGGTTAAGTTGGGGAGGAAATGTATGGTGGGTAAGCCTATGCAGAAGTAGTGGTGGTGGTTGATGAAGAAGCAATTGTCCCTAAGTAGCTGAAACACCTTAGGAGACTCAAATCACTACTCAAGCAACCACTAATGCTATGGTGAATAAAATTGGTTAGGTTGCGGAAGTCGGTGGTGGCTATGCGGATGATATGGTGGAGGGCCTAGGCAAACTTGCCAAATTTTGAAAAATTTGATGGAGTCAAATGATGTTGGTGGTATTTTTGTGGAAAGGGGGATGTCAAGAGCTTCAAAACGAGCTAAAGAACGTCAAAATCGGAGTTCGGATGAATTAGTTATGGACAAAACAAAAATCAGCCAAAGTCTGAAACGACAGGTTACGGACGTCCGGAAAGGTCGGATGTCCGGGGCGCCGGACGTCCGGAAAGGTCGGAAATCCGTAAATTCGGTTCGGGTTAGGGGTTCCGGTCGTCCGGAAAAGGTCGGACGTCCGGTCGTTCCTAGGGCTCCGGACGTCCGGTCGTTCCTAGGGCTCCGGACGTCCGTAAAACTCCGGTCGTCCAGTGGGTCGGGGTCAACGCGAGATGCGAGTTCGGGGGTGCAATTTTGAGCGGCAAATGGAGATTTCGGGGTCAAAATTGACGCGATTTTGTGGATGAAAGATGGGGAAACTTGGGGAAATGCTAGATTCACTTGAAACCAAGCAAATCCACGGATCAAAATCAACAAAACATCATCAAACCAACAAATCACAAAAAAATTGGGGCTATTTTTGGTGGGGATTTTCGGATTTAGGCAAGAACACACAAAATCAAGCTAGAAAAAGAGGGGTAGGGGCTCCAAAACGTGATCAACGTGGCTCATGATACCAAGATGATGTAGGGTGGAACCCTAGGTGGACGATCTTTCACGTTTGGAGTGGATCCTACGGGAAAACACAAAGAACGCGCGGAAGAACACGAGGAAATCATGGGGAGGAATGAGGGAAAACACTCAACCAACAAGGAATCGGTCACACAAGTGCTAGATCAAAGAACACAAAGAGATACACGAGATCCAAAGTCAACAAAGGTAAGGATACAAAGGTAACCGATCTTCTCCGTGAGGAGGTCTTGAATCCACAAGGGGATCTTCCCACGAGGGGGTCTTGAATCCGATAGGCATGAAGAGGAGATCCGATGGATGAGCGAAGCTCTATCTCTAATCTGAGCTAAATCAACGCTAAACCTAACTAGGAGGAGGCGGAGGAGTATATATAGTCTAGGGCCACGAAGGGGTAAGTGAAGGGGTACATGGGCTGCAGCCCAACACATGGCAGCGCACAGGCGCTGATCGTCCGAAGGGTACCGGACGTCCGGTGGCCCGCGAGGGTCCGGTCGTCCGGTACTTGTCGGACGTCCGGCGATTTGGCTCGGGTGTGGATTTTTCAGATGTCCGGACGTTGTCGATCGTCCGGTGGCTGATGGTCGTCGGACGTCCGGCCTTGGTCGGTCGTCCGGAGCCTGGGAGTCGTCGGACGTCCAGTCCTGGTCGGATGTCCGGCCGCTGTAGCTTCGCGCAGCTTCTTCTCTTGGTCCTTGTACTTGGTGTCCTCGCCGTCTTGTCCATGTTCTTCCTCCTTATTCCTGGTCATGCATAGCACATATATTTGAGGTAGTAACCATGTCTCGCATGTGGGATGTGAAGGTTTGGAGAGGAGCGAGTTCACCTTGTGTCCAATGGCATTTGTTCGATGTCTCATCATATGTCCACTTGGGGCTTGGGGAGTAGTGGGAGTGTACATGGGGATGAACGTGGGATGCTCCGCATCACAGGGTCCATCCACCCGTCCTAGGACAATGCGATTTGCCCCGGATTTAGGTCCGGAGCTCCTACAAGTGCGATATCCCGAGTATTGTCCGGCAGCAGGTCTAAGCCGTGCTCGTCGTGACTGTTCGGCACTCCTGGCGTAGGCCTCAATCCGTTGAAGATCAAGTCTCCGCGGATATCGTCCGTGTAGTTCAAGTTCCCAAACCCGACCTGATGGCCAGGGGCGTAGCTGTCGATCTGCTCCAGATGGCCAAGTGAATGGGCCCGTAGTGCGAAGCCGCCGAACACGAAGATCTGTCCGGGGAGAAAAGTCTCACCCCTGACCGTGTGGTTGTTGATGATTGAAGGAGCCAACAAGCCTTGCAACGACGACACAGAGGAAGTCTCAATGAAAGCACCAATGTCGGTGTCAAAACTGGCGGATCTCGGGTAGGGGGTCCCGATCTGTGCGTCTAAGGCTAATGGTAATAGGAGGCAGGGGACATGATGTTTTACCCAGGTTCAGTCCCTCTTGATGGAGGTAAAACCCTACTTCCTGCTTGATTGATCTTGATGATATGAGTATTACAAGAGTAGATCTACCACGAGATCGTAGAGGCTAAACCCTAGAAGCTAGCCTATGATGATTATGATTCCGGTCGTCCCTCTACGGACTAAACCCTCCAGTTTATATAAACACCGGAGAGGGCTAGGTTTATAAAAAGTCGGTTACAAAGAAGGAGATCTAATATCCGGATCGCCAATCTTGTCTTCCACGCAAAGGAGAGTCCTATCCGGGCACGGGACGAAGTCTTGAGTCTTGTATCTTCACGGTCCAACAGTCCGACCAAAGTATATAGTCCGGTTGTCCGGACACCCCCTAATCGAGGACTCCCTCAGCAGGGGCTATGGGTGTAATAATGGTATTGATGTCATCATCATCCTCCCCTTCTTGAAATGAAGTCGTCCTTGATGAAAGCTCATCTTCCTCATCCAAATAAGGCTTCAAATCTGCAAGGTTAAAAGTGGGACTAACCCTAAAATCTATAGGCACCTCAAGTTTATATGCATTATCATTTATTTTCTCTAACACCTTAAAAGGACCATCAGCACGTGGCATTAGCTTTGATTTGCGCAAATCAAGAAATCTATCATTACGCAAATGTAACCAAACAAGATCTCTCGATGCAAACACAACATGTTTTCTACCCTTATCTCCAACAAATTTATATTTAGCATTCATACGCTCATTGTTCTCCTTAGTTAACTCATGCATTTTTAAGACCAATTCAACACGTTATTTAGCATCAAAATTAACCTTCTCCGAAGATGGAAGAGGCAACAAATCAATAGGTGCATGAGGTAGGAAACCATACACAATTTCAAAAGATCCTTCCCACATTTTCTTGTTATTCTTCAAAACAGCCCTAAGCATAGTACACAATGTTCTATTGACTACTATAGTTTGTTCATCAGTTTGGGGGTGACAAGTAGTACTAAAAAGTAGTTTAGTCCCCATAAACATCTCCAAAAGTGGCTAAGAAATTTAGTATCATGATCTAAAACAATAGTATTTGGCACACCATGCAAGGGAATAATTTCCCGGAAGAACAAATCAGTAACATTAGCAGCAGCAGCAGCATCGCTTTTATGACATGGTATGAAATGTGCCATTTTCGAAAATCTATCCACGACAACAAATATGCCATCCCTCCCCTTCTTTGTTCGAGGTAATCCTAAAAGAAAATCCATAGATATATCCTCCAAAGTAACACTAGGTATAGGTAAAGGCATATATAAACCATGAGGATTGATTCGTGACTTAGCTTTTTGACATGTAGTGCAACGAGCAATAAAATGCTCAACATCCTGTCTCATCTTTGGCCAAAATGTGGAGCAAGTATATCCTCTGTCTTCTTCTGATAGAGGCGAGGGTGTCCCGTCTTTCGATGAGATGATGGATATCGCTTTGGTGGCAGTCGACTTTGACGATCCGACTACGAACGTGCGAGGACGTCGCGCCTTAGCAATCGCTAAACCAACTCCGAGAGGTTATTGACCACGCCGGAGCACGATCAACCTGACCACGAGGGTCTGTTTCCTGCGAGCAAACGAACAACAAGCAAGAAACTGAGATTGCAATCTGGATATTGCGAATATAAGATGAAAGCTTTATTGATCAAGGTGGGATTCTGTGACGCCTTTGTCTGGTCGTTGAACACAAACGAAGTACGCGAAGTTGCAGCTATGGCGAACTTTTAATCTAAACAAAATCCAAAGTCTAAACGATGCCCTAAGGGCTGTATATATGGAGGAAGAGGGGGGAATTTCGTGGCCCTTGGTGGAGGGGTCCGAAATCAACCCTATCTCTTGTTTCCCCACACATACGGACTCTAAAAATAGCCTATACTTATGTATTTCGAAATTACATGGGCCTGGCCCAATAATAAGGTGACGCAGCACCTAAAATAGCCTCGGGACGAAATTTATGAAGTGGCATCTTGTATATTTCGTCCACGGCTTCATGCACCCATTATGGTGGCTTCAAAGTCCTGAAATCATCACTTGTAACTCCGTTCTTGTTCCCCTTGTGCATGCCATCATCTCCATGCTTGTTCTTGCTCCAATGTTCATCCTTCTCCAAGCTAGGCCCTTCATTTGTAAGCAAAACAAATGTATCCAATTTAGGCAGCATCATATTCTCATGAACATTAGAATCATTACCAAGAAACGAAAGTACCTGGTAATTTAGTTGGCGTGCACGAGCTCTAGTAATTGGTCCAGTATGTATAGCAGCAGGGGCTGTGGGTGTAACAATTGTATTGATGTCCTCATCATCCTCCCCTTCTTGAAATGAAGTCGTCCTCGACGGAAGTTCATCTTCCTCACCCAAATAAGGCTTCAAATCTGCAATGTTAAAAGTGGGACTAACCCCAAAATCTACAGGCAGCTCAAGTTTATATGCATTATCATTTATTTTCTCTAACACCTTAAAGGGACCATCAGCACGTGGCATTAGCTTTGATTTGCGCAAATCAGGAAATCTATCCTTGTGCAAATGTAACCAAACAAGATCTCCAGGTGCAAACACAACATGTTTTCTACCCTTATCTCCAGCAAGTTTATATTTAGCATTCATACGCTCAATGTTTTCCTTAGTTAACTCATGCATTTTTAAAATCAATTCAGCACGTTGTTTAGCATCAAAATTAACCTTCTCCGAAGATGGAAGAGGCAACAAATCAATAGGTGCACGAGGTAGGAAACCATACACAACTTCAAAAGGGCACATCTTAGTAGTAGAATGCAATGAGCGATTATAAGCAAATTCAATATGAGGCAAGCATTCCTCCCACATTTTCTTATTATTCTTCAAAACAGCCCTAAGCATAGTAGACAACGTTCTATTGACTACTTCAGTTTGTCCATCAGTTTGGGGGTGACAAGTAGTACTAAAAAGCAGTTTAGTCCCCAACTTAGCCCATAAACATCTCCAAAAGTGGCTAAGGAATTTAGTATCACGATCTGAAACAATAGTATTTGGCACACCATGCAAGCGAATAATTTCACGAAAGAACAAATCAGCAACATTAACAGCATCATCGCTTTTATGACATGGTATAAAGTGTGCCATTTTCGAGAATCTATCCACGACAACAAATATGCTATCCCTCCCCTTCTTTGTTCGAGGTAAACCTAAAACAAAGTCCATAGATATATCCTCCCAAGGAACACTAGGTACAGGCAAAGGCATATATAAACCATGAGGATTGAGTCGTGACTTAGCTTTTTGACATGTAGTGCATCGAGCAATAAAACGCTCAACATCCCGTCTCATCTTTGGCCAAAAGAAATGTGTAGCAAGTATGTCCTCCGTCTTCTTCACGCCAAAGTGTCCCATTAATCCTCCTCCATGCGCCTCCTGCAACAACAAAAGACAAACGGAGCTAGCTGGAATGCATAGCTTGTTAGCACGAAACACAAATCCATCGTTAACGACAAACTTGTTCCACATTCTTCCTTCTTTACAATTCTGCATTACATCTTTAAAATCAGCATCATGCACATATTGATCTTTGATGGTCTCCAAACCAAATATTTTGAAGTCAAGTTGTGAAAGCATAGTATAGCGACGAGACAATGCATCAGCAATAACATTTTCTTTTCCCTTCTTGTGTTTAATGACATAAGGGAAAGTCTCAATGAACTCAACCCATTTAGCATGTCTACGATTCAATTTAGCTTGACTTTTAATATGTTTCAAAGATTCATGATCAGAATGTATAACAAATTCTTTGGGCCATAAATAATGTTGCCATGTTTCTAAAGTCCGAACAAGAGCATATAATTCTTTATCATATGTAGAATAATTCAGACTAGGCCCACTCAACTTTTCAGAAAAGTATGCAACGGGTTTGCCATCTTGTAATAACACACCTCCTAATCCAATTCCACTAGCATCACATTCAAGCTCAAAAGTCTTATTAAAATCAGGAAGTTGGAGTAAAGGAGCATGTGTCAACTTATCTTTCAATACGGAGAAGGCTTCTTCCTGTGCGGTACCCCAAAGAAAAGGCACATCTTTCTTTGTAAGCTCATTGAGAGGTGCAGCAATGGTGCTGAAATCTCTCACAAAACGCCTATAGAATCCAGCGAGGCCAAGAAAACTCCTCACGTGTGTGACCATTTTGGGCTGCGGCCAACTCTCAATAGCTTCAATCTTGGCTTTATCAACTTCAATTCCCTGTGGAGTAACAACATAGCCAAGAAAAGATACTCGGTCGGTGCAAAAGGTGCACTTCCCAAGGTTACCAAACAAACGTGCATCACGTAGAGCAATAAAAACAGCACGTAAATGTTCCAAATGTTCTTCCAAAGATCTGCTATAAATCAATATGTCATCAAAGTAAACTACCACAAATCGTCCAATGAAAGCACGTAAAACTTCATTCATTAATCTCATGAAAGTACTAGGTGCATTAGTTAACCCAAAAGGCATGACTAACCACTCATATAATCCAAACTTAGTTTTAAATGCTGTTTTCCATTCACCTCCCAATTTCATACGAATTTGATGGTAGCCACTACGCAAATCAACTTTGGAGAATATTGTAGAGCCACTCAATTCATCAAGCATATCATCTAGCCTAGGAATAGGATGACGATAACGAATAGTAATTGATAGAGGCAAAGGTGTCCCGTCTTTCGATGAGATGATGGATATCGCTTTGGTGGAAGTCGACTTTGACGATCCGACTACGAACGTGCGAGGACGTCGCGCCTTAGCAATCGCTAAACCAACTCCGAGAGGTTATTGACCACGCCGGAGCACGATCAACCTGACCACGAGGGTCTGTTTCCTGCGAGCAAACGAAGAACAAGCAAGAAACTAAGATTGCAATCTGGATATTGCGAATATAAGATGAAAGCTTTATTGATCAAGGTGGGGTTCTGTGACGCCTTTGTCTGGTCGTTGAACACAAACGAAGTACGCGAAGTTGCAGCTATGGCGAACTTTTAATCTAAACAAAACCCAAAGTCTAAACGATGCCCTAAGGGCTGTATATATGGAGGAAGAGGGGGGAATTTCGTGGCCCTTGGTGGAGGGGTCCGAAATCAACCCTATCTCTTATTTCCCCACACATACGGACTCTAAAAATAGCCTATACTTATGTATTTCGAAATTACATGGGCCTGGCCCAATAATAAGGTGACGCAGCACCTAAAATAGCCTCGGGACGAAATTTATGAAGTGGCATCTTGTATATTTCGTCCAAGGCTTCATGCACCCATTCTTGTTTCCCTTGCGCATGCCATCATCTCCATGCTTGTTCTTGCTCCAATGTTCATCCTTCTCCAAGCTAGGCCCTTCATTTGTAAGCAAAACAAATGTATCCAATTTAGGCAGCATCATATTCTCATGAACATTAGAATCATTACCAAGAAACGAAAGTACCTGGTAATTTAATTGGCGTTCACGAGCTCTAGTAATTGGTCCAGTATGTATAGCAGCAGGGGCTGTGGGTGTAACAATTGTATTGATGTCCTCATCATCTACTTATGATAAAGAATTATATGCTCTTGTTCGGACTTTAGAAACATGGCAACATTATTTATGGCCCAAAGAATTTGTTATACATTCTGATCATGAATCATTGAAACATATTAAAAGTCAAGCTAAACTGAATCGTAGACATGCTAAATGGGTTGAATTCATTGAGACTTTCCCTTATGTCATTAAACACAAGAAGGGAAAAGAAAATGTGATTGCTGATGCTTTGTCTCGTCGCTATACTATGCTTTCACAACTTGACTTCAAAATATTTGGTTTGGAGACCATCAAAGATCAATATGTGCATGATGCTGATTTTAAAGATGTAATGCATAATTGTAAAGAAGGAAGAATGTGGAACAAGTTTGTTGTTAACGATGGATTTGTGTTTCGTGCTAACAAGCTATGCATTCCAGCTAGCTCCGTTCGTCTTTTGTTGTTGCAGGAGGCGCATGGAGGAGGATTAATGGGACACTTCGGCGTGAAGAAGACGGAGGACGTACTTGCTACACATTTCTTTTGGCCAAAGATGAGACGGGATGTTGAGCGTTTTATTGCTCGCTGTACATGTCAAAAAGCTAAGTCACGCCTCAATCCTCATGGTTTATATATGCCTTTGCCTGTACCTAGTGTTCCTTGGGAGGATATATCTATGGACTTCGTTTTAGGTTTACCTCGAACAAAGAAGGGGAGGGATAGCATATTTGTTGTCGTGGATAGATTCTCGAAAATGGCACACTTTATACCATGTCATAAAAGCGATGATGCTGTTAATGTTGCTGATTTGTTCTTTCGTGAAATTATTCGCTTGCATGGTGTGCCAAATACTATTGTTTCAGATCGTGATACTAAATTTCTTAGCCACTTTTGGAGATGTTTATGGGCTAAGTTGGGGACTAAACTGCTTTTTAGTACTACTTGTCACCCCCAAACTGATGGACAAACTGAAGTAGTCAATAGAACGTTGTCTACTATGCTTAGGGCTGTTTTGAAGAATAATAAGAAAATGTGGGAGGAATGCTTGCCTCATATTGAATTTGCTTATAATCGCTCATTGCATTCTACTACTAAGATGTGCCCTTTTGAAGTTGTGTATGGTTTCCTACCTCGTGCACCTATTGATTTGTTGCCTCTTCCATCTTCGGAGAAGGTTAATTTTGATGCTAAACAACGTGCTGAATTGATTTTAAAAATGCATGAGTTAACTAAGGAAAACATTGAGCGTATGAATGCTAAATATAAACTTGCTGGAGATAAGGGTAGAAAACATGTTGTGTTTGCACCTGGAGATCTTGTTTGGTTACATTTGCACAAGGATAGATTTCCTGATTTGCGCAAATCAAAGCTAATGCCACGTGCTGATGGTCCCTTTAAGGTGTTAGAGAAAATAAATGATAATGCATATAAACTTGAGCTGCCTGTAGATTTTGGGGTTAGTCCCACTTTTAACATTGCAGATTTGAAGCCTTATTTGGGTGAGGAAGATGAACTTCCGTCGAGGACGACTTCATTTCAAGAAGGGGAGGATGATGAGGACATCAATACAATTGTTACACCCACAGCCCCTGCTGCTATACATACTGGACCAATTACTAGAGCTCGTGCACGCCAACTAAATTACCAGGTACTTTCGTTTCTTGGTAATGATTCTAATGTTCATGAGAATATGATGCTGCCTAAATTGGATACATTTGTTTTGCTTACAAATGAAGGGCCTAGCTTGGAGAAGGATGAACATTGGAGGAAGAACAAGCATGGAGATGATGGCATGCACAAGGGAAACAAGAACGGAGTTACAAGTGATGATTTCAGGACTTTGAAGCCACCATAATGGGTGCATGAAGCCTTGGACGAAATATACAAGATGCCACTTCATAAATTTCGTCCCGAGGCTATTTTAGGTGCTGCGTCACCTTATTATTGGGCCAGGCCCATGTAATTTCGAAATACATAAGTATAGGCTATTTTTAGAGTCCGTATGTGTGGGGAAACAAGAGATAGGGTTGATTTCGGACCCCTCCACCAAGGGCCACGAAATTCCCCCCTCTTCCTCCATATATACAGCCCTTAGGGCATCGTTTAGACTTAGGGATTTGTTTAGTTAAAAGTTAGCCATTGCAACTTCGTGTACTTCGTTTGTGTCCAACGACCAGACCAAGACCGCTTACGGATCCCCACCTTTATCAATACCTCATATATACTCGCAATATTCAGATTGCTTTTATCATATTCTTGCTTGTTCTTCGATTGCTTGCAGGAATAGACCTTCGTGGTCAGGCTGACCGTGCTTCCAGCATCGTCAGTAACCTCAGGAGATTGGTTTAGCGGTTGCTAAGGTGCAACGTCGTGCACGTTTGTAGTCGGATCGTCAAAGTCGTCTCCACCAAATCGATAGTTATCATCTCATCGAAAGATCGGGACCCCCGCCTCTATCAAGCACCGGGAATTAAGTCAATCTGATGCTCAATCCCTCGAATAGGCGGTAATCCCGGTGGCACGTCTTGTGGAAAAACGTCAGCGAACTCCTGCAAAATGTTAGTGACAGCAGGAGGCAAAGAGGAAGGCACGTGCTCGAATGAAAATAATGCCTCTTTGCACACAAAAGCATAGCAAACAGATTTGCTGAAATCTAGCTCATCAATATCAGATTTAGTGGCAAATAAACATGCACTTTTCAATTTAATTTCAGAAGCAACACTAGATGGTTTATTATTAGGCTTCATTTGTTGCTCAAATTCTTTTGCCACAATCTGATTTTCACTCTTATTCTTCTCCTGTTGTGCTTTATTAGCTCTATTAATATCATCTTTCAAAATGGAATCAGGAGTCATAGGAAGCAAAGTAATATTTTTATCCTTATGAACAAGAGTATAGTGATTGTTTCTACCATGGTGTACAGAATTTTTATCAAATTGCCATGGTCTACCAAGTAATAAGGAACATGCATGCATAGGTACCACATCACAATCAACATAATCAGCATATGTAGGGATACTAAAATGCACACGAACAGTACGTGTTACCTTAACCTTGCCGCTGTTGTTGAACCATTGGATGTAGTAAGGATGTGGATGTGGTCTTGTGGTGAGAGAAAGCTTCTCCACCATCTCCATGCTAGCCAAGTTGTTGCAGCTCCCTCCGTCTATTATGACGCGCACAGAACGTTCCTTCACAACTCCCTTGGTATGGAACAAATTGTGCCTCTGATTTTGCTCAGCTTGTGTGACCTGCACACTCAAAACACGTTGAGCAACTAAACATTCATACCTGTCAGCGTCTTCAGGAGCCATGTATTGCGTCTCATGATCAGAATCATCTCCACCATGTTCTTCACGTGTAATAAGAGCCAATGTCTCCTCATCATAGTCACTAGCGGACTCATATCCACCATCCGCGGTAGCAATCATCACACGCGGAGATTTGCATTCCCTCGCATAATGACCTCCTCCCTTACAACGGCGACAAATAATATCACTTGTGTGCCCTGTTGATGCCATGGAAGAAGAAGAACGCTGTGCAGGACCCGCAGGTGCGCTCTTGGAAGATAATGGTGGTTGTGCCTGTTTTCTTGTATCACGGCTGGAGGTGGCACCGGATGGAGGTGCTGGTGCAGTTGAAGTAGAAGATGCACGTGGTGTCCATGATGAAGGTCGGCCTGCAGAAAAGTTAGTTCGCCCCAATGCTTGTCGATCCTGCACTTCACGTTCAGCTTTACAAGCAAGATGGAATAAACGAGTGATATTAGTATACTCCTTATAGTCTAGAATGGTCTGAATCTCTCTATTTAATCCACCCAGAAAACGTGCAAGCATAGCTTCATTCTCCTCAACAATACCACATCTAATCATGCCAGTTTGTAATTCCTGATAATATTCTTCTACAGAATTTTTTCCTTGTCTTAAGCGCTGTAATTTTTGAAGCAATTCACGTTGATAATATGGTGGAACCCAACGCGTACGCATAGCAGTTTTCAAAGCGGCCCAAGTAGTTGGAATAGGATACCATCTACAATGTTCAGACCACCATACACATGCAAAACTAGTGAAAGCACAAACAGCAGCAGCAACTCGTCTCTCCTCAGGATATTGTAAACATGTAAATCGTTGTTCAGTTTCTAACTCCCAAGTAAGATATATATCAGGAACATATCTACCCTCAAATGGTGGAATATTCAATTTCAGTTTAGGAATATGGACATCATCTCGTACCTGAGGTGGTGGTGCAGGCCTACCATTACGAATATATACCTGAGGTCGACCTGCTGGTGGTGGTACAGGTGGCTGCACGTAGTGTTGATTTTGATCAACCTCATCCTCATAATCTCCCACATAATCATCCTCCTCCGCATCAGCAGCAGGAGCCACAGAAGTATCAACAGCAGCACCAACAGTTTGGCCAAACGCAAGAGGAACACGGCTTGCTCGGCGGAGGTCTGCTTCGCGACGAGGAGGTAGTCGTTGTTGTTTTTGTTGAAGAGGTGCGTTAGGTGCAGCGGGTGGTGGTGGTGGAAGACGCGCGAGCAATTCATTAAACTTGTTATCGAGCTTTGTTTCGAACGTCTTCTCAAGGCCAGTGATCTTCTCCATGGCCTCTTCAAAATTGTTCAGCACATCTTGCACCTGTTCAGTCATCATTTGCTGAAACTTATCATGAAGCTCCTTGTTCGATAAATTCTCCCAGTCAATCTCGTCGGCTTGTGATCCTGGCATGGTTAGCAGCAATAGAAACACACAAGAATATGATCCTACAGACTACGAACAAGTGGTGGTGGTGGGTGTCACAAATCCGTCAAGCAAATCTCAAATTCTTACCAGTTCTTACCCAGCAGCAGGCGGTGATCGGCAACCGTTGTAGTCAAAAACTCTCAAAGCTTGGATAGAGCTATTACCAGGGAGAGTCAAACGCACGACGTAGATGTATGTGGAGCTGGGAAGGCTTATAATATGGTAGCAAAAAGGGTCAGCAATAATCAATTCAGAGATGCAAAGTTGAATAAACGCTCAACGACGGTACTGTGCTGGTCCTAGGCTAGACTGTGCTAGAGACGCGAGCCTAGAACACTAACAAAATCACGGCGCGGCACGTAAACAAGGGAAAAGCACACTCTGAAATTTTTTTTCGCTCTTTTTTCCTTTTTTTTGTGCTCTTTTTTTTTGAGCTGCTTTTTTTTCGAAAAATCACTATAATGGCGAGTGTCTCAAAACTCTTCCTAGCTCAAACTGACAGGATGGGCACGAAATTTTTTCGACCAATTTTTTTTTTCGACTGCCCGGATCCAAAAACTGGAAACGGGTCAAAAAAAACTTCCTATAATGGCACCTGTCTCAAAACACTCAGAAACACCTAAAAATAGGATAGCCAGAATTTTTTTCGAAAAATGCGTTTTCGAAAAATTTTGGGCCTAAACGGAGCGTGGCTACCCGAAACCTACTCCGGCAAGGAAACACGAATCGGAATCTAGATGGATCCCGAAAATAAACCTAATAAGCAAAGAACTCGGATTGGTGGTGGATATATGGTGGTGGTATATGGCAGCGGTGGTGGTAGCGGTGGTAGTATATGGATATGGATCGGTGGTGGTATATGGACACGGATTGGTGGTGGTATATGGATACGGATTCGGTGCGGTGGTGGTAGATGGAAGGGTCGATGATGATGGTGCGGCTGCGGCGTGACAACTTATGACCAGAACTCGAAACTCTAAAAGACTAGACTCTAAGACCAGCAACTAGACACGACGATGCAACCGCAAATTCAACAAAGCAAAACCCTAAAAAGATTATGCAAGGCTCAGATTGGTTCGGATATGATGAACTAACCCTAATTTTTTTTGTGGCTTTTTCGTGGACTATAGGTATGAAGAACAGACTCGATCTAAACTACGAAAAACTGTAAAATCTCACCGAGCAACCTGGAAATCTGATACCACTTGATAGAGGCGAGGGTGTCCCGTCTTTCGATGAGATGATGGATATCGCTTTGGTGGCAGTCGACTTTGACGATCCGACTACGAACGTGCGAGGACGTCGCGCCTTAGCAATCGCTAAACCAACTCCGAGAGGTTATTGACCACGCCGGAGCACGATCAACCTGACCACGAGGGTCTGTTTCCTGCGAGCAAACGAAGAACAAGCAAGAAACTGAGATTGCAATCTGGTTATTGCGAATATAAGATGAAAGCTTTATTGATCAAGGTGGGATTCTGTGACGCCTTTGTCTGGTCGTTGAACACAAACGAAGTACGCGAAGTTGCAGCTATGGCGAACTTTTAATCTAAACAAAACCCAAAGTCTAAACGATGCCCTAAGGGCTGCATATATGGAGGAAGAGGGGGGAATTTCGTGGCCCTTGGTGGAGGGGTCCGAAATCAACCCTATCTCTTGTTTCCCCACACATACGGACTCTAAAAATAGCCTATACTTATGTATTTCGAAATTACATGGGCCTGGCCCAATAATAAGGTGACGCAGCACCTAAAATAGCCTCGGGACGAAATTTATGAAGTGGCATCTTGTATATTTCGTCCAAGGCTTCATGCACCCATTATGGTGGCTTCAAAGTCCTGAAATCATCACTTGTAACTCCGTTCTTGTTCCCCTTGCGCATGCCATCATCTCCATGCTTGTTCTTGCTCCAATGTTCATCCTTCTCCAAGCTATGCCCTTCATTTGTAAGCAAAACAAATGTATCCAATTTAGGCAGCATCATATTCTCATGAACATTAGAATCATTACCAAGAAACGAAAGTACCTGGTAATTTAGTTGGCGTGCACGAGCTCTAGTAATTGGTCCAGTATGTATAGCAGCAGGGGCTGTGGGTGTAACAATTGTATTGATGTCCTCATCATCTTCACACCAAAGTGTCCCATTAATCCTTCTCCATGCACCTCCTGGAACAACAAAAGATGAAAGAAGCTAGCTGGAGTGCATAGCTTGTTAGCACAAAAGACAAATTCGCAGTTAACGACGAACTTGTTCCAAGTTCTCCCTTCTCTACAATTCTGCAATACATCTTTAAATTCAGCATTATGACCATATTGATCTCCAAACCAAATATTTTAAATTCAAGTTGTTAAAGCATAGTATAATGAAGAGGCAATGCATCAGTAATAACATTTTCTTTACCCTTCTTGTGTTTAATAACATACGGGAAAGTCTCAATGAATTCAACCAATTTAGCATGTCTATGGTTAAGTTTTGCCTAACTTTTAATGTGTTTCAAAGATTCATGATCAGAATGTCTAACAAATACTTTGGGCCATAAATAGTGTTATCATGTTGATACGTCTCCAACGTATCTATAATTTATGAAGCATTCATGCTATTATATTATCCATTTTGGATGTTTATGGGCTTTACTAAGCACTTTTATATTATTTTTGGGACTAACCTATTAACCGGAGGCCCAGTCCATATTGTTGTTTTCTTGCCTATTTCAGTGTTTCGGAGAAAAGGAATATCAAACGAAGTCCAAACAGAATGAAACCTTCGGGAAAGTTATTTTTGGAACGGAAGCAATCCAGGGGACTTGGAGTGCTTGTAAGGAAGCTTTGAGGTGGCCATGAGGCAGGGAGGCGCGCCCACCTCCCCTAGGCACGTCCCCACCCTCGTGGGCCCCTCGCAGCTCCCCTGACAAACTTCTTTCACCTATATATCTCCATATACCCTAAAAAGATCGGAACAGAATAGATCAGAAGTTCCGCCGCCGCAAGCCTCTGTAGCCCCGAAAAACCTCTCGGGAGCCCGTTCCGGCACCCTGCCGGAGGGGGAATTCATCACCGGTGGCCATCTTCATCATCCCGACGCTCTCCATGACGAGGTGGGAGTAGTTCACCCTTGGGGATGAGGGTATGTACAAGTATGATAGAGGCGAGGCGTCCCGATCTTTCGAAGAGTTGGTGGCTATCGTTTTGGTGGAAGTCGACTTTGACGATCCGACTATGAACGTGCGAGGATGTCGCGCCTTGGCAATCGCCAAACCAACTAAGAGAGGTTATTGACCACGCCGGAGCACGATCAACCTGACCACGAAGGTCTGTTTCCTGCAGGCGAACGAAGAACAAGCAAGAAACTAAGATTGCAATCTGGATATTGCGAATATAAGAGGAAAGCTTTATTAATGAAGGTGGGGTTATGTGATGCCTTTATCTGGTCGTTGAACACAAACGAAGTACGCAAAGTTGCAGCTATGGCGAACTTTTAATCTAAACAAAACCCAAAGTCTAAATGATGCCCAAAGGGATGTATATATGGAGGAAGAGGGGAGAATTTCGTGGCCCTTGGGGAAGGGGTCCGAAACCAACCCTATCTCTTGTTTCCCCACACATACGGACTCTAAAAACAGCCTACACTCAAGTATTTCGAAAATACATGGGCCTGGCCAAATAATAAGGTGACACATCACCTAGAATAGCCTCTGGACGATAGTTATGAAGTAGCATCTTGTATATTTCGTCCAAGGCTTCATACACTCATTATGGTGGCTTCAACGTCCTGAAATCATCACTTGTAACTCTGTTCTTGTTCCCCTTACGCATGCCATCATCTCCATGCTTGTTCTTCCTCCAATGTTCATCCTTCTCCAAGCTAGGCCCTTCATTTGTAAGCAAAACAAATGTATCCAATTTAGGCAGCATCATATTCTCATGAACATTAGAATCTTTACCAAGAAACAAAAGTACCTGATAATTTAATTGGCGTGCGCGAGCTCTAGTAATTGGTCCACTATGTATAGCAGCAGGGGCTGTGGGTGTAACAATGGTATTGATGTCCTCTTCATCCTCCCCTTCTTGAAATGTAGTCGTCCTCGACGGAAGCTCATCTTCCTCACCCAAACAAGGCTTCAAATCTGCAATGTTAAAAGTGGGACTAACCCCAAAATCTGCAGGCAGCTCAAGTTTATATGCATTATCAATTATTTTCTCTAACACCTTAAAAGGACAATCAGCACGTGGCATTAGCTTTGATTTGCACAAATCAGGAAATCTATCCTTACGCAAATGTAACCAAACAAGATCTCCAGGTGCAAACACAACATGTTTTCTACCCTTATCTCCAGCAAGTTTATATTTAGCCTTCATACGCTCAATGTTTTCCTTAGTTAACTCGTGCATTTTGAAAATCAATTCAGCACGTTGTTTAGCATCAAAATTAACCTTCTCCGAAGATGGAAGAGGCAATAAATCAATAGGTGCATGAGGTAGGAAACCATACATAATTGCAAAAGGGCACTTCTTAGTAGTAGAATGCAATGAACGATTATAAGCAAATTCAATATGAGGCAAGCATTCTTCCCACATTTTCTTATTATTCTTCAAAACAGCCCTAAGCATAGTAGACAATGTTCTATTGACTACTTCAATTTGTCCATCAGTTTGGGGGTGACAAGTAGTACTAAAAAGCAGTTTAGTCCCCAACATAGCCCATAAACATCTCCAAAAGTGGCTAAGAAATTTAGTATCACGATCTGAAACAATAGTATTTGGCACACCATGCAAGCGAATAATTTCATGAAAGAACAAATCAGCAACATTAACATCATCGTCGCTTTTATGACATGGTATAAAATGTGCCATTTTCGAGAATCTATCCACGACAACAAATATGTTATCCCTCCCCTTCTTTGTTCGAGGTAAACCTAAAACAAAGTCCATAGATATATCCTCCCAAGGAACACTATGTATAGGCAAAGGCATATATAAACCATGCGGATTGAGTTGTGACTTAGCTTTTTGACATGTAGTGCAGTGAGCAACAAAGTGCTCAACATCCCGTCTCATCTTTGGCCAAAAGAAATGTGTAGCAAGTACGTCCTCCGTATTCTTCACGCCAAAGTGTCCCATTAGTCCTCCTCCATGCGCCTCCTGCAACAACAAAAGACGATCGGAGCTAGCTGGAATGCATAGCTTATTAGCACGGAACACAAATCCATCATTAATGACGAACTTGTTCCATGTTCTTCCTTCTTTACAATTTCGCAATACATCTTTAAAATCAGCATCATGCACATATTGATCTTTGATGGTCTCCAAACCAAATATTTTGTAGTCAAGTTGTGAAAGCATAGTATAACGACGAGACAATGCATCAGCAATAACATTTTATTTACCCTTCTTGTGTTTAATGACATAAGGGAAAGTCTCAGTGAATTAAACCCATTTAGCATGTCTACGATTTAGTTTAGCTTGACTCTTAATATGTTTCAGAGATTCATGATCAGAATGTATAACAAATTATTTGGGCCATAAATAATGTTGCCATGTTTCTAAAGTCCGAACAAGAGCATATAATTATTTATCATAAGTAGAATAATTCAGACTAGGCCCACTCAATTTTTCAGAAAAGTATGCAACAGGTTTGCCATCTTGTAATAACACACCTCCTAATCCAATTCCACTAGTATCACATTCAAGCTCAAATGTCTTAATAAAATAAGGAAGTTCGAGTAAAGGAGCATGTGTCAACTTATCTTTCACGAAAGCTTCTTCCTGTGCAGTACCCCAAACAAAAGGCACATCCTTCTTTGTAAGCTCATTGAGAGGTGCAACAATGGTGCTAAAATCTCTCACAAAACGCCTATAGAATCCAGCGAGGCCAAGAAAACTCCTCACTTGTGTGACCGTTTAGGGCTGCGGCCAACTCTCAATAGCTTCAATCTTGGCTTTATCAACTTCAATTCCCTGTGGAGTAACAACATAGCCAAGAAAAGACAATCAGTCGATGCAAAAGGTGCACTTCCCAAGGTTACCAAACAAACGTGCATCACGTAGAGCAATCAAACAGCACGTAAATGTTCCAAATGTTCCTCCAAAGATCTGTTATAAATCAAGATGTCATCAAAGTAAACTACCACAAATCGTCCAATGAAAGCACGTAAAACTTCGTTCATTAATCTCATGAAAGTACTAGGTGCATTAGTTAACCCAAAAGGCATGACTAACCACTCATATAATCCAAACTTAGTTTTAAATGATGTTTTCGATTCATCCCCCAATTTCATACTAATTTGATGGTATCCACTATGCAAATGAACTTTGGAGAATATTGTAGAGCCACTCAATTCATCAAGCATATCATCTAGCCTAGGAATAGCATCACGATAATGAATAGTAATATTATTAATGCCTCTACAATCAACACACATACGCGATGTACCATCCTTTTTTGGCACTAGAATAATAGGAACAACACAAGGACTAAGCGATTCGCGTATATAACCTTTGTCGAGAAGCTCCTGTACTTGACGCATAATCTCCTTCATCTCCTCTAGATTGGTACGGTATGGCGCACAGTTTGGCAGTGAAGCACCGGGAATTAAGTCAATCTGATGCTCAATGCCTCGAATAGGCGGTAATTCGGCGGCACGTCTTGTGGAAAGACGTCAGCGAACTCCTGCAACATGTTAGTCACAACAGGAGGCAAAGAGGAATGCACGTCCTCGAATGAAAATAATGCCTCTTTGCACACAAAAGCATAGCAAACAGATTTGCTAAAATCTAGCTCATCAATATCAGATTTCGTGGCAAATAAACATGCACTTTTCAATTTAATTTCAGAAGCAACACTAGATGGTTATTATTAGGCTTCATTTGTTGCTTAAATTCTTTTTCCACAATCTAATTTCCACTCTTATTCTTCTCCTGTTGTGCTTTATTAGCTCTATTAATATCATCTTACAAAATGGAATCAGGAGACATAGGAAGCAAAGTAATATTTTTATCCATATGAACAAGAGTATACTAATTGTTTATACCATGGTGTACAGAACTTTTATCAAATTGCCATGGTCTACCAAGTAATAAGGAACATGCTTGCATAGGTACCACATTACAATCAACATAATCAGCATATGCAGAGATACTAAAATGCACACGAACAGTATGTGTTACCTTAACCTTGTCACTGTTGTTGAACCATTGGATGTAGTAAGGATGTGGATGTGGTCTTATGGTGAGAAAGAGCTTCTCCACCATCTCCATGCTAGCCAAGTTGTTGCAGCTCCCTCCGTCTATGATGACGCGCACAGAATGTTCCTTCACAACTTCCTTTGTATGGAACAAATTATGCTCTGATTTTGCTCAGCTTGTGTGACCTGCACACTCAAAACACGTTGTGCAACTAAACATTCATACCTGTCAGTGTCTTCAGGAGCCATGTATTGCGTCTCATGATTAGAATCATCTCCACCGTGTTCTTCATGTGTAATAAGAGCCAAAGTCTCCTCATCATAGTCACTAGCGGACTCATACCCACCATCCTCAATAGCAATCATCACACGCTGAGATTTGCATTCTCTCACATAATGACCTCTTCCCTTACAACGATGACAAATAATATCACTTGTGTGCCCAATTGATGCCATGGAAGAAGAAGAGCTCTGTGCAGGCCCGACGGGTGCGCTCTTGGCAGATAGTGGTGGTCGTGCCTGCTTTCTTGTATCACGGCTGGAAGTGGCACCTAATGGAGGTGCTGGTGAGTGGAAGTAGAAGATGCACGCGGTGTCCATGATGAAGGTCGACCTGCAGAAAAGTTAGTTCGCGCCAATGCTTGACGATCCTGCACTTCACGGTCACCTTAACAAGCAAGATGAAATAAACGAGTGATAGTAGTATACTCTTTATACTCTAGAATGGTCTGAATCTCTCTATTTAATCCACCCATAAAACGTGCAAGCATAGCTTCATTCTCCTCAACAATACCACATTTTAATCATGCCAGTTTGTAATTCCGGATAATATTCTTCTACATATTTCTTTTTGTCTTAAATGCTGCAATTTTCACATTGATAATATGGTGGAACCCAACGAGTACGCATAGCGGTTTTCAAAGCAGCCCAAGTAGTTGGAATAGGATATAATCTACAATGTTCAGACCACCATACACATGCAAAACTAGTGAAAGCACAAACAGCAGCAACAACTCGTCTCTCCTCGGGATATTGTAAACATGTAAAATGTTGTTCAGTTTCTAACTCCCAAGTAAGATATACATCAGGAATGTATCTACCCTCAAACGGTGGAATATTCAATTTAAGTTTAGGAACATGGTCATGATCTCGTACCTGAGGTGGTGGTGCATGCCTACCGTTGCGAATAAATACCTAAGGTCGGCCTGCTGCTGGTGGTGCTGGTGGTTGCACATAGTTTTGATTTTGATCAACCTCATCCTCGTAATAGTCCTCCACCTCTGCAGTAGCAGCAGGAGCTACAGAAGCACCAACAGCAGTAGCAGCGGCACCAGAATTTTGTCCTGGCTCAATAGGAACACGCTGTGCTCGCCCTACTGTATCGCGGTGTAGAACTGGTTGTGGGAGACGTTTGAGTAATTTATCAAACTTGGCGTCCAACTTGGTGTCAATTGTCTTCTCAATGTCATCCATCCTCTCCAATGCCTTTCCAAAA
Organism: Triticum dicoccoides; assembly: GCF_002162155.2. Classification (NCBI taxonomy): domain Eukaryota; kingdom Viridiplantae; phylum Streptophyta; class Magnoliopsida; order Poales; family Poaceae; genus Triticum; species Triticum dicoccoides. The sequence continues at coordinate 279,561,592 of NC_041387.1, read as the reverse complement.
CTGGCCATCACGTCTTCCACCTGTTGACCCAACATTTGATGAAACTTATCATGAAGCTCCTTGTTCATCATCTTCTCCCAGTCAATCTCGTCGGCTTGTGATCCTGCCATGGTTAGCAGCAATAGAAACACAAAAGAATATGATCCTACAGACTACTAGGAAGCGGAGGTGGTGGTGGTGTGTCACAAATCCTTCAAGCGAATCTCAAATTCTTACCAGTTCTTACCTAGCAGCAGGTGGTGATCGGCAACCGTTGTCGTCAAAACTCTCAAAGCGTGGATAGAGCGATTACCAGAGAGAGTCAAACGCACGACGTAGATGTATGTGTAGTTGGGAAGGCTTATAATATGGTAGCAAAAAGGGTCAGCAATAATCAATTCAGAGATGCAAAGTTGAATAAACGCTCAACGACGGTACTGTGATGGTCCTAGGCTAGACTGTGCAAGAGACGCGAGCTTAGAACACTAACAAAATCACGACGCTGCACGGAAACAAGGGAGAAGCACACTCTGAAATATTTTTCGCTCCTTTTTTTTGCGCTCTTTTTTTTGCGCTCCTTTTTTTTGCCGGAAATCACTATAATGGCGAGTGTCTCAAAACTCTTCCCATGTCAGGATAACAGGATAGACACGAAATTTTTTCGACCAATTTTTTTTCGTTTGCCCGAACACAAAAACTGGAAACGGGTCAAAAGAACTTTCTATAACGGCGACTGTCTCAATACGCTTGGAAACACCTAAAAATAGGATAGCCAGAATTTTTTTTGTCAAGTGCGTTTTTGAAAAATTTTGGGCCTAAACGGAGGGTGGTTTCCGGACTTTTTTTTGGAAACCAACCTCTTCTACGGATGGCAAAAGATTGCTGGAATCCGAAACCTACTCAGACAAGGAAACACAAATCTGGAAATAACTGGATCTCGAAAGTAAACCTAATATGAGATGGACTCGGAGTGGTGGTGATATATGGATACGGATCGGTGGTGGTATATGGACTCGGATTAGTGGTGGTATATGGACTCGGAGTGGTGGCGGATAAACGGTGATGGTAGATGGCAGGGGCGATGTATCTGGTGTGGTGGTAGTATATGGCAGCGGATGATTGAACTGGTGTGGTGGTGGTATATGACTGCGGATATTGATGGTGCGGCGGCGGCGTGAAAACCCATGAATAGAACTCGAAACTCTAAAAGACTAGACGCTAAGACTAGCAACTAGACACGACGATGCAACCGCAAATTCAAAAAAGCAAAATACTGAAAAGACTATGCAATGGCTTAGACTGGTTCGGATAGGATGAACTAACCCTAGTTTTTTTTGGTGGCTTTTTCATGGACTATAGGTATGAAGAACAGACTCGATCTAAACTATGAAAAACTCTAAAATCTCACCGAGCAACCTGGAATCTGATACCACTTGATAGAGGCGAGGTGTCCCGATCTTTGGAAGAGATGGTGTCTATCGTTTTGGTGGAATTCGACTTTGACGATCTGACTATGAACGTGCGAGGACGTCGCGCCTTTGCAATCGCTAAACCAACTCCGAGAGGTTATTGACCACACCGGACCACGATCAACCTGACCACGAGGGTCTATTTCCTGCAAGCAAACAAAGAATAAGCAAGAAACTAAGATTGCAATCTAGATATTGCGAATAACAGAGGAAAGCTTTATTAATGAAGGTGGGGTTCTGTGACGCCTTTATCTGGTCGTTGAACACAAACGAAGTACATGAAGTTGCATCTATGGCGAACTTTTAATCTAAACAAAACCCAAAGTCTAAACGACGCCCTAAGGGTTGTATATATGGAGGAAGAGGGGGGTATTTCGTGGCCCATGGGGAAGGGGTCCGAAACCAACCCTATCTCTTGTTTCCCCACACATATGGACTCTAAAAACAACCTATACTCAAGTATTTCGAAAATACATGGGCCTGGCCCAATAATAAGGTGACGCAGCACCTAGAATAGCCTCTGGACGAAAGTTATGAAGTAGCATCTTGTATATTTCGTCCAAGGCTTCATGCACTCATTATGGTGGCTTCAACGTCCTGAAACCATCACTGGTAACTCCGTTCTTGTTCCCCTTGCACATGCCATCATCTTCATGCTTGTTCTTGCTCCAATGTTCATCCTTCTCCAAGCTAGGCCCTTCATTTGTAAGCAAAACAAATGTATCCAATTTAGGCAACATTATATTCTCATGAACATTAGAATCATTACCAAGAAACGAAAGTACCTGGTAATTTAATTGGCGTGCGCGAGCTCTAGTAATTGGTCCAGTATGTTTAGCAGCAGGGGTTGTGGGTGTAACAATGGTATTGATGTCCTCATCATAGTAGCTATGTGTTTGATCTCTCTCTCTCGTGTTCTTGAGGTGATACAATCTTGATGTATCGCGAGCTTTTCTATTATAGTTGGATCTTATGATGTTTCTCCCCCTCTCATCTCTTGTGATGAATTGAGTTTTCCCTTTGAAGTTATCTTATCGGATTGAGTCTTGAAGGATTTGAGAACACTTGATGTATGTCTTGCCGTTCTTATCTGTGGTGATAATGAGATATTCATGTGATCCACTTGATGTATGTTTTGGTGATCAACTTGCAGTTCTGTGACCTTGGGAATCTATGCATAGGGGTTGGCACACGTTTTCGTCTTGAATCTCCGGTAGAAACTTTGGGGAACTCCTTGAAGTACTTTGTGTTGGTTGAATAGATGAATCTGAGACTGTGTGATGCATATCGTATAATCATGCCCACGGATACTTGAGGTGACAATGGAGTATCTAGGTGACATTAGGGTTTTGGTTGATTTGTGTCTTAAGGTGTTATTCTAGTACGAACTCTATGATAGATCGAATGGAAAGAATAGCTTCGTGTTATTTTACTATGGACTCTTGAATAAATCGAGCAGAAAGGATAACTTTGAGGTGGTTTCGTACCCTACAATAATCTCTTCGTTTGTTCTCCGCTATTAGTGACTTTGGAGTGACTCTCTGTTGCATGTTGAGGGATAGTTATCTGATCCAGTTATGTTATTATTGTTGAGAGAACTTGGACTAGTGAAAGTATGAACCCTAGGCCTTGTTTACTAGCATTGCAATACCGTTTGTGCTCACTTTTATCATTAGTTACCTTGCTGTTTTTATATTTTCATATTATAAAAACCTATATCTACCATCCGTATTGCACTTGTATCACCATCTCTTCGCCGAACTAGTGCACCTATACAATTTACTATTGTATTGGGTGTGTTGGGGACAGAAGAGACTCTTTGTTATTTGGTTGCAGGGTTGCTTGAGAGAGACCATCTTCATCCTACGCCTCCCACGGATTGATAAACTTAGGTCATCCACTTGAGGGAAATTTGCTACTGTCCTACAAACCTTTTCACTTGGAGGCCTAACAATGTCTACAAGAAGAAGGTTGTGTAGTATACATCAAGCTCTTTTCTGGCACCGTTGCCGGGGAGGTGAGTGCTTGAAGGTATATCTTTAGATCTTGCAATCGAATCTTTTTGTTTCTTGTTTTATCACTAGTTTAGTTTATAAAAGAAAACTAAAAAAATGGAATTGAGTTTGCCTCATATGCTTCATCTTTTTAATACCTCTCGTGATAATGATGGAAAGAAAAAATGTGCTCAAGTGCTAGAAGAAGAAGTCTATAAAATTTTTGGCACTAGATCTTTGTATGATGAGCATGATTGCAATGTTGTTAGTATAAATTCCTTGAATATCCATGATACTAATTATATGCAAAGCCACAAGCTTGGGGAAGCTATTTTTGATGAAGATGATATTTTTTGTCCCCCATGTTTTGATGAGCAAATTTATTATGATGAAAGCATGCCTCCTATTTATGATGATTATTGTGATGATACGTATGCCATAAACAAGAAGTTTGCTTCTGTGGAGAGTAGTAAAATTTCTATGCAAGTAGATCATGAAAAGAATGCTTTAGGTGCTGGTTATATTGTTGAATTCATTCATGATGCTACTGAAAATTATTATGAGGGAGGAACATATGCTTATAGGAATTGCAATAATATCAAATTTCCTCTCTATGTGTTGATTTTTTTTGAAGTTATGCTTGTTCTACCTTCCTATGCTAGTTGATTATTGTTCCCATAAGTTGTTTGCTCACAAAATCCCTATGCATAGGAAGTGGGTTAGGCTTAAATGTGCTAGTCATATGCTTCATGATGCTCCCATTATGTTTCAATTCTTATCTTTTATGTGAGCATCATTGTCATCATCATGCCTAGCTAGAAAGGCATTAAAGAAAAGCGCTTGTTAGGAGACAACCCAATATTTACCCTTACTGTTTTTGTGTGTTCACATGATTATGCTACTATAGTAATCATGTTTTATAGCTTTTGTTTCAATAAAGTGCCAAGTAAGACCTTCAGGATAGCTTACGATGATAGTTGTGTTAATCCAGCTAAAAATCAGAAACTTTTGCACCCAGTAAATTAGTTTTGATTATTCACACACACATGATTTTTATCTGATTCTTTTCTATGGATTGGTACATGAACTTTGTAGGACTTTCTAATTTTGTAGGATTTTTGGAGTTCCAGAAGTATACGTTTGATACAGATTACTACAGACTGTTCTGTTTTTGACAGATTCTGTTTTCTATGTGTTGTTTGCTTATTTTGATGAATCTATGAGTAGTATCGGAGGGTATGAACCATAGAGAAGTTGGAATAAAGTATATATTACACCAATATGAATTTAAATGAGTTCATTACAGTACCTAAGTGGTGGTTTTATTTTCTTATACTAACGGAGCTTACGAGTTTTTTGTTGAGTTTTGTGTTGTGAAGTTTTCAAGTTTTGAGTAAAGATTCGATGGACTATGGAATAAGGAGTGGCAAGAGCCTAAGCTTGGGGAAGCCCAAGGCACCACAAGTTAATATTAAAGGACAACCAAAAGCCTAATCTTGGGGATGCCCCGGATGGCATCCCCTCTTTCGTCTTCGTTCATCAGTAACTTTACTTGGAGCTATATTTTTTTCACCACATGATATGAGTTTTGCATGGAGCGTCATGTCATTTTATTTTGCTTTGCTTGTTGTTTGAATAAAATACCAAGATCTGAAATTCTTAAATGAGAGAGAGTCTTCACATAGCTACATAATTATTTAACTACTCATTGATCTTCACTTATATCTTTTTGGAGTAGCTTGTCATTTACTCGTGTGCTTCACTTATATCCTATGAGTAAATGTTTGAATGAGTTGAATGTCGTAAATCTGAAATTATATACGTTTCATAGGCTTACCCCATTGGGAGTAATGACTTCACATCTAAGAAGTAGAGGTAGTGAATTTATTGAAGGTTAGCAAGCATCATATTGGTCACTTGAACAATTCATGAAAGAATATTGAAGTAAGAGAGATTTCACATATAAATATACTATCTTAGACATCTTCTACGATTGTGAGCCCCATTAATTATTTTCAAACCTGAGCAAATTAGTTAAAGTTGAACAAGGAAGACAACATAATGAGTTATGCTTGGGTGTATTTGTATAGAAGTTATATTGTTATAGATCCTCCAACATGTGGTGCTTGCTATTTAGAATCCTTTGCTAGCCAAAATATCTATACTAAGCGGGAATACTGCTTGTGCATCCAAATCCCTTGAACCAAGTTTCTTCCATGAGTGTCCACCATACCTACCTATATGCGGTATTTACCTGCCGTTCCAAGTAAATTTGCATGTGCCAAACTCTAAATCTTCAAATAATAATCTGTTTTGTATGCCCGAATCGCTCATGTAGCGACTAGGGGCTGTCCGTATCTTCCATGCTATGTGGGTTATTCTCACGATGAGTGGACTCCGCTCATCATTCACGAGAAAAATGGCTAGTAACTGGGATACCCAGTCCCATGATCAAAAGATCAAAGTCAAATAAAAAATAATTGCAAAAAAACTCCCCTAGGATTGATGTTAGTTGGAGGCACCCGTTGTTTCGGGCAAGCCATGGATTGATGATTGTTGGTGGAGGGGGAATAAAAACTTTACCATTCTGTTTGGGAACAGCCTATAATGTATGTAGTATGGAAGATATTGGGAACTCTTGGTTGTTATGTTGACAATGAAAGCTCTGGCACCTCTCAAAATTATTTTCATCTCTATTTCAAAATCGAGCTCTGGCACCTCTGCAAATCCCTGCTTCCCTGTACGAAGGGCCTATCTTTTACTTTTATGCAAGAGTCAGTAGTATTCCTTCTCATTCCTACCTACTCTTTAGTTGGCAAGCATTGTGTGTTGGGGAAATATCTAAGAATATATGGCCATGCAAATGTATTTGATCATGAATTATTATTGTTGACAATTATCTATATGATAAGTGAGTTGGGAGGCAAAACACTAAGCCCCTATCTTTCTCTGTGTTCGATGGATGCTATTTGTTCTAAGAATATGCTTTGAGTGGTAGCAATCATGGAAGACTATATGATAGTTGAGTATGTGGAGTTTGCTAAATCAAAGCTCTGACATAGACCCTTCTTCAAAATAAGATGAATTGTAATTGTTTGATGACTGGGAATGAAGTTTGCTAGTTTTCAAGAAAGTTTCTGGTCTATGCTTTAACATGTGAATAGCTTGTTACTTGATCTTGAGAAGTTTTATGAGATGAACTACTGCTATGAATTAATCATGCTAGAAAAGGTGATTGAAATTATCATTGATCAAACTTGTGCACCTGCTAGCATTCACACTTCATAAATTCTTTCTTTTATCATGTACGTACTCGAGGACGAGCAGGAATTAAGCTTGGGGGTGCTGATACGTCTCCAACGTATCTATAACTTATGAAGCATTCATGCTATTATATTATCTATTTTGGATGTTTATGGGCTTTACTAAACACTTTTATATTATTTTTGGGACTAACCTATTAACCGGAGGCCCAGCCCATATTGTTGTTTTCATGCCTATTTCAGTGCTTCGAAGCAAAGGAATATCAAATGGAGTCCAAACGGAATGAAACCTTCAAGAAAGTTATTTTTGGAATGGAAGCAATCCAGGGGACTTGAAGTGCACGTAAGGGAAGCTTCAAGGTGGCCACGAGGCAGGGAGGCGCACCCACCTCCCCTGGGCACGCCCCCACCCTCGTCGGCCCCTCGTGGCTCCCCTGGCTGACTTCTTTCGCCTATTTATCTCCATATACCCTAAAAACATCGGAGAACAAAATAGATCGGGAGTTCCACTGCCGAAAGCCTCTATAGCCACCAAAAACCTCTCGGGAGCCCGTTCCGGCACCCTGCCGGAGGGGGAATCCATCACCGGTGGCCATCTTCATCATCCCGGCGCTCTCCATGACGAGGTGGGAGTAGTTCACCCTCGGGGCTGAGGGTATGTACTAGTAGCTATGTGTTTGATCTCTCTCTCGTGTTCTTGAGGTGATACAATCTTGATGTATCGCGAGCTTTGCTATTATAGCTGGATCTTATGATGTTTCTCCCCCTCTACTCTCTTCTGATGAATTGAGTTTTCCCTTTGAAGTTATCTTATCAGATTGAGTCTTTAAGGATTTGAGAACACTTGATGTATGTCTTGCCGTGCTTATCTGTGGTGACAATGGGATATTCACGTGATCCACTTGATGTATGTTTTGGTGATCAACTTGCGGGTTCCGTGACCTTGGGAATCTATGCATAGGGGTTGGCACACGTTTTCGTCTTGAATCTCCGGTAGAAACTTAGGGGCACTCTTTGAAGTACTTTGTGTTGGTTGAATAGATGAATCTGAGATTGTGTGATGCATATCGTATAATCATGCCCACGGATACTCTAGGTGACAATGGAATATCTAGGTGACATTAAGGATTTGCTTGATTTGTGTCTTAAGGTGTTATTCTAGTATGAACTCTATGATAGATCGAACGGAAAGAATAGCTTCGTGTTATTTTACTACAGACTCTTGAATAGATCGAACAGAAAGGATAACTTTGAGGTGGTTTCGTACCCTACCATAATCTCTTTGTTTGTTCTCCGCTATTAGTGACTTTGGAGTGACTATTTGTTGCATGTTGAGGGATAGTTATATGATCCAGTTATGTTATTATTGTTGAGAGAACTTGCACTAGTGAAAGTATGAACCCTAGGCCTTGTTTCCTAGCATTGCAATACCGTTTGTGCTCACTTTTATCATTAGTTACCTTGTTGTTTTATATTTTCAGATTACAAAAACCTATATCTACCATCCGTATTGCACTTGTATCAGTATCTCTTCGCTGAACTAGTGCACCTATACAATTTACTATTGTATTAGGTGTTTTGGGGACACAAGAGACTCTTTGTTATTTGGTTGCAGGGTTGCTTGAGAGAGACCATCTTCATCCTACGCCTCCCACGGATTGATAAACCTTAGGTCATCCACTTGAGGGAAATTTGCTACTGTCCTACAAACCTCTACTCTTGGAGTCCCAACAACGTCTACAAGAAGAAGGTTGTGTAGTAGACATCACATGTTTCTAAGGTCCGAACATATAATTCTTTATCATAAGTAGAAGAGTTCAGACTAGGCCCACTCAATTTTTTAGAAAAGAATGCAAGAGGTTTGCCATCTTGTAATAACACACCTCCTAGTAATAGTCCTCCACCTCTGCAGTAGCAACAGGAGCAACAGAAGCATCAACAGCAGTAGCAGCGGAACCAGAAGTTTTTCCTGGCTCAAGAGGAACACACTGCGCTCGTCCTGCTGGATCGCGGCATGGAGGTGGTTGTTGATGTTGTTGCAATGGTGCAGCAGATGTGGGTGGTGGTTGTGGAAGATGCACAAGTACTGCATCGAACTTGGCATCGAACTTGGTGTCAATTGCCTTCTCAACGTCATCAATTCTCTCTAGTACCTTTCCAACTATGGCCATCACGTCTTCCACCTGTTGACTCAACATTTGCTGAAATTTATAATGAAGCTCCTTCTTCGTCATGTTCTCCCAGTTAATCTCATCAGCTTGTGGTCCTGCCATGGTTAGCAACAATAGAAACACACAAGAATATGATTCTATAGACTACTAAAAAGTGGTCGTGTCACAAATCCGTGAAGCAAATCTTTAATTTTTACCAGTTCCTACCCAGCAGCAGATGGTGATCGGCAATCGTTGTATTCAAAACTCTCAAAGCCTGGATAGAGCGATTGCAAGGTGGTGTCAAACGCTCAATGTAGACGTATGTGGAGCTGGGAAGGCATATGATACGGTAGCAAAAATGTCAGCAATAATCAATTCAGAGATGTAAAGTTGAATAAACGCTCAACATTGGTACTGTACTGATCGTAGGCTAGACCGTGCTAGAGACGCGAGCCTAGAACACTAACAAAATCACGGTGCTAGACGTAAACAACGGAGGATCACGCTCTAAATCTTTTTTGCACTTTTTTCCTCTCTTTTTTGAAACTGGAACTATTTTTCTTGTACAGGTAACACGGAGGTTGGTGAATCCGACTTGTTCACGATTCGTAGTATCGCGTGATCTCGAACTCAAAAATAAAGGAACAAATATTGGACTCAGACTGGTAGCGGAGATGAAACTGGTGGAAACTCGGACTGGTGATGGTATATGATGGTGGTATGTGTGGACTCGGATTGGTGGTGGTATATGGCGATAGTATATGTGGACTCGGATTGGTGGTTGTATATGCCAGCCGTGATTGATATGGTGGGGGTGGTGGCATATGGCAGTGGTGATGTACATGGTGGGTGGTGGTATATTGCAGTGATGAAGATGGTGCGGCGGCGACGTGACAACCTGTGACCAGAACTCGAAACTCTAAAGGAACTAGACGCTAAGACCAACAACTCGACATGACGATGCAACTGACAATTCAACAAAGAAAAACTCTAAAAAGATTATGTAAAAGGCTCTGATTGGTTCAGATATGATGAGCTAATCCTATTTTTTTGGCTTTTTAGTGGAATATAGGTATGAAGAATAGACTCGAGCTAAACTATGAAAAACTGTAAAATCTCGTAGAGCAACCTGGAAATCTGATACGAGTTGATAGAGGCGAGAGTATCCCGATGTTTTGATGAGATAGTTATCGTTTTCTGTGGAAATCGACCTTGACAATCCAACTACGAACATGCGAGACGTCGTGCCTTAGAATTCACTAAACCAAATTCCGAGGGGTTATTGACCATGCCGGAGCACGATCAACCTGACCACGAGGGTCTATTTCCTGCGAGAAAACGAAGAACAAGCAAGAAACTGAGATTGCAATATGGATATTGTGAGTATACGAGGAAAGCTTTATTGATGAAAGTGGGCTTTTTTGATATCTTGGTCTGGCCGTTGAACACAAACGAAGTACGTGAAGTTGCAGCTATGGCAAACTTTTAATCTAAACAAAAACTAAAGTCTAAACGATGCCCTAAGGGTTGTATATACAGAGTAGTAGGGGGCAATTTTGTGACCCCTTGTAGGAGGGGTCCAAAACCAACCCTAACTTTGTTTTCCCACACATATGGACTTTAAAAGTAGCCTATACTTAAGTATTTCGAAATTACATGGGCCTGGCCCAAACATAAGGTGGCGCAACACCTAAAATAAGCTATGGACGAAATTTATGAAGGGGCATCTGGTATATTTCTTCCATGTCCTTGTAGGTCATCACGGAGGCTTCAAAGTGCTGAAATATGCACTAGAATCAGAAGATTTTCCATCTGCCACCTCTTTGCCGTCTGCGTGGACGACAAAGAATGTCTTTGCCATCAGCCACGAGAAAGTAAACGACAAAGCGGCAGCAGACGGCAAAGTAATGCTTCGCCATCAGCCATTATTTTTCCATCTGCTAGCGGACGACAAAGTTTCTTTGCGGTTCGCTAGCTGACGGCAAAGAGGGTGTCTGGCCCACTGGCTATTAAGCCCTAATGGCCCCCCTCTTTTTCGTCTGCCAGCAGACGCCAAAGAGTCCGTTGCCATCAGCTTGCGGACGGCAAAGGCGACACGGATGGCAACGCTTCAAAATAGGATAATGGCCCGCGCCCCCGTCATCGCCCTCTCTCTTTCTCCTCTCCTCTCCTCTCCGCCCGACGAGCACCGTCGCCGCCCCGTCGGCCCACACCGCCCTGCCACCCCCACCGGCCCACCACCTCTCCGTCGCCACCCCATCGTCGCTCCCCTGCTCGCCGCCCCCTCCCTGCCTCCCCAGCGCCCCTCCCGAGCCTCGCCGCCGCAGCCGCCGGTGGACCGCCCCTGAGGAGGGCCGCCCATCGCCGCCCCCTCCCCGACCCATCGCCGCCCCCACGAAGAGCCCCTACCACCCTTTTTTGTTTTTTTGTTTTTTAGTTTAGTTAGTTTTTAGGTTTAATTAGTTAAGGTTTCTTAGTTAAGGTTTAGGTTTAATTTGTTTAGGCTATTTAGTTTGGGTTAAATTTGTTTAGGTTTTTTAGTTTAGTTAGTTTAGGTTTAACTAGTTTAGGTTTAATTTGTTTAGGTTATTTAGTTTAATCAGTTTAGGTTTAATTAGTTTAGGTTGTTTAGTTTAGTTAGTTTAGGTTTAATTGGTTTTTGTTTTCTAATTTAGTTTAGGTTTAATTGGTTTTGGCTTTCTAGTTTAGTTAGTTTAGGTTTAATTGGTCTAGGTTATTTAGTTTAATTAGTTTAGGTATTTTAGTCTAGTATCGAGGGTCGAGTGGTCGGGGTGTCGTGTCGAGGGTCGAGTGGTCGGGGAGTCGTGTCGAGGGTCGAGGGGTCGGGGTGTCGTGGCATGGGTCGAGGGTCGAGGGGTCGGGGTGTCAGGGTGTCATGTCGAGGGTCGAGGGGTAG